>NW_004444065.1:6331416-6346229 GCF_000243295.1 Trichechus manatus latirostris
TGCCTTCTTGCCTGCATGGTTTCTGCTGAATAATCTGATCTTAGTCTTATTGTTTCTCCTCTGTATGTGACTTCTTGTTTTTACAAGCTGCTCTCAGGATTCTTTGTTTGTCTTTGGTTTTGGAGAGTGTGAATATGATATGCCTTGGTGATATTCTTTTGGGTCTCTTCTATATGGGGTTCTTTGAGCTTCTTGGATGACCAGCTTTTCATCTTTCATGATATTGGGGAAGTTTTCTGTCAGCAGTTCCTCAATGATCCTCTCTGTGTTTTCTGTTTTCTCCCCCTATTCTGGAAGGCCAATCACTGGTAAGTTTTTGCTTTTAATTGTGTCCCACATAACTCTCAGTGTCTCTGCATTTTTCGTTGTTCTTTTTTCTGAGTTTTCCTCAAACAGAGTTGTATCCAAGTGTTTGTCTTCAGTTCCACTGATCCTGTCTTCCATGGTTTCAAATCTCCTTCTCAGCCCTTCTGTGACATCATCCATTTCTGAAAGATTTTTGTTTATCTTATGGATTTCTAATTGTTGTTTTTGTATAATTTCTAGTTGTGAATTTATTTTGGCTTTTTGTTCCTGCGTCATCTTCCTGAATTCTTCTAATGTTTTGTCTGTATTTTCCATGAATTTTTCTATTTTTTCCTCATGTTTGTCATCTTTTTCCCTCTGTTCTTGGAAAATTCCTAGTATTAGAGATTTGAATTACCTATCAGGTACTTCTAGTGAATTTTCTTCCACAGGAGCGTCATCTGGTGTTTTAATTTGGGCGCTTACTGGAACCATCCAGTTCTGTTTTTGTAAATGTTTTCATATTGTCTGCTGTTTTGGGGGCATTCGGTAGTTATTTCTCTCATTTATTGATTGTAGATTTGTTTGTTTCGTCCCTTTTTAAAAAAAAAAAATTGACTATGTCTGAGCAGGCAGACTACGTGCTCTTTGTTGCTTGCTCATCTGTGTGCTCAGTGCT
Organism: Trichechus manatus latirostris; assembly: GCF_000243295.1. Classification (NCBI taxonomy): domain Eukaryota; kingdom Metazoa; phylum Chordata; class Mammalia; order Sirenia; family Trichechidae; genus Trichechus; species Trichechus manatus. The sequence goes on from NW_004444065.1 coordinate 6,332,381, forward strand.
TTTCACCTCCTTCTCCAACTGGCAGGTTCAGTCATTCAGATATGGTACAGCAGGGCAGGTCTAGCTGATGAGGAGCCACTGGGACAGGTTGTTTGTGGCACCCACTACAGCCAAAAGGGGAGAAATTTTGTTGTAGGTAATAGTGATGGTTAATTTTATGTATTACCCTGACTAGCCTGTGGTGTACCATTGTTTGGTAAAATACTAGTCTAGGTGCTGTTATGAAGTAACTACATATGATTACTTCAGTTAGCCTTAAGTAAAGCAAATTGCCTTTCATAAAGTGAATGGGCCTCAACAAATCAGTTGACAGCCTGAAGAGTAAAATGAGTTTCCTTATGTTGTATTCTGTCTCCAGACTATATATTTTGATATATATAGAGAGATATATATAGAATATAATGGATATTTTGCAGAACTCCCTCATTTTGTCTGACCTGCAAATTGTGAGCCACAAGTCTGCAGAAGTCTCTAGCTGATTGGGGGGATTTCCCTTCACCACTGTCTTTCAGGGAGGTCCCTGAAAGGGGCTGTAATGCTGCCGCTGTACACTTTCCAGAGCTGCTTGTGTATTGTGCAGAACCATCTGTAAACCAGGCATGGGTTTTTCTCTTCCTCAGTCAAATGATCATAAAGAACTCCCCATGAGGTCATAGGTACAGATTGGGAGAGGGCAGACAATGTGACAGGAGTGGACACCATGGCATTTGAGCCACTTCCTCATGCAACTTACTCGAACCTTCAGGTCCTGTTTGAGCCAGATCTTGTATACACCATTTCCATTTAATGATGGAGTGCTGCTGTGCACATCCAACTTTATGGCTCTGTGGGTCAGACAACATACAGTTCATGATGGGCAGCTCAGGCTACATGGTGACTTCACTATCTACTAAGGCCCAGTAACAAGCCAAAAGCTGTTTCTCAAAAGGAGAATAGTTACCTGCAGAGGACAGCAGTGCTTTCCTTCAAAATCCTAAGTGTCTGTGCTATGATTCACCAAAGGTTCCAAACAGCATCTCTATCTGCTACTGACAGTTGAAGCACCATTGGATCAGCCTGATCAAATTGCCAAAGTGGTAGAGCTGCTTTTATGGCAGCCTGAACCTGTTGCAGAGCTTTCTCTAGACCTTACTCAAAACTGGCAGCTTTTCCAGTCACTTTATAAATAGGTCAGAGTAGTACACTCAAATGAGGGAAATGTTGCCTCCAAAATCCAAAGAGGTCCATCAGGTGTTGTGCCTCTTTTTCAGTTGTGGGAAGGACCAGATGCATTAACTTATTCTTCACTTTAGAAGGAAAATCTCAACATGCCCCACACCCTTGGACCGTGTAGAAATTTCACTGAGGTGGAAGGCACCTTAATTTTTGTCAGGTTAATTTCCCACTCTCTGACACACAAATGGAGCCCTGGTGAAGAAGTGGTTAAGCATTTGGCTGCTAACCAGAAAGTTGGCAGTTGAAATCCACCAGTCACTTGTTAGAAACCCTATGGGGCAGTTATATTCTATCCTGCAGGGTCACTATGAGTCAGAATTGACTTAATGGGAATAGTTTTGGTTTGGTGGTTTATGATGAAAGTGTCTTACCATTTCATCATCTAGAATCATTGATACTTCATCCTTACTAGGTCCAGTCAGCATAATGTCATCAGTGTAATGGGCCAGTGTGATGTCTTGTGGAAGGGAAAGGCAATCAAGGTTCCTGCAGACGAAATTATGACATAGGGCTGCAGAGTTGATATACCCCTTGAGGTAGGACACTGAAGGTGTATTGCTGGCCTTACAAGCTGAAGGCAAACTGCTTCTGGTGGTTATTGAAACAGGTAAGAAAAAGGCTTTAACCAGATCAATAGCTGCATACCAGGTACCAGGAGATATATTTATTTCCTCAGTCAATGAAACCACATCTGGAACAGCACCTGCAACTGGAGTCATCACCTGGTTAAGTTTTCGATAATCCACTGTCATCCTCCAAGATCCATCCGTTTTTTGCACAAGCCGTATAGGCGAGTTGAATGGTGACGTGGTGAGAATGACCATCCCTGCATCCTTCAAGTCCTTAATGTTGGCACTAATCTCTGTAATCCCTCCAGGAATGCAGTGTTGCTTTTTAATTACTATTTTCCTAGGTGGTGGCAGTTCTAATGGCTTCCACTTGGCTTTTCCTACCATAACAGCCCTTACTCTACTTGTCAGGGATCCAGTGTGGGAGTTCTTCCAGTTACTGAGTATATCTGTTCTAATTATTTATCTGGAACTGGGGAAATCACTACAGGATGAGTCCTGGGACCCACTGGACCCATTGTGAGCCAAACCTGAGCTATGACTCCATTAACAACCCGATTTGCATATTCCCCCACTCTGACTGGTAGGCCACAGTGACATTTTGGGTCTTTTGGAATTAGTGTCAGTTCAGAGCTTGTATCCAGTAATCCCTGAAAAATCTGATTATTTCCTTTCCCCCAATGAACAGTCACTCTTGCAAAAGGCCATAGATCACTTTGGGGAAGACAAGGAGAAAGATTAACAGTATAAATTTTTGGCAGTGTAGTGGGGCCTTCCTCAATGGGAACCAGCCTTCTTCTCATTCAAGAGGTTGTTGGTCTGTAAACTGGCTCAAGTCTGGGATTTGATTGAGGGACCTTGATTCTCTCTTCTGGCAATTAGAGTTAGACTACCATTTGCTTGACTGAGAATTCTTCCACTTGTACAGCTCAAGTAAATATTTAGTAAATTTTTTATCTATTCCACTCCTGGAGACATCATGACTAGGTAGCTAATGCCATAAGTCCATATGAGTCAGACTATTCTGATTATTTCTTTAACTCTGCTGTCCATTACAGTAATCATGCCTATCTTGTCTTTGTTGATCGAGTACCACCACTTTTCCCCTACCACCACGAGGTCCAGTCACTCCATTGTACTTACGTGTCTCAATTCAATTAGGTCAGTTCCCACTGTCATATCTCACTTACATATAATAGCAGTCACAGCAGTCTTTAAGGATACTGGGGCTCCCTTCACAAATTGTTTCCTCATTTTTGTGGTAAAAGCTGTGTCCTCTGGGCATTCTATGAGTGGGTCTGTTGGTCTAACCTGATAAATCTACTCTTACATGTCAATTTCCCTAAGCCTTTGGATTCCTTTTTCTACCGTACACCAAGGCAGGTCTGGCACTTCAGCCTGATTTATGGTCGTGCACCGCATAATCCATACTTCACCAACTCAATGAAATAAACTGTTCCTAACCTCTCGAACTGAAACACTGAATAAAGAATCTGTGCTTAGTGGACACATATAAATAAACTCAGACTGATCTATCTTTATGTTCCTTGCACCATTATCCCACACCCTTAACAGCCATTCCCACACATATTCCCTAGGTTTCTGTTTATACATATTAGAAAAGTCAAGCAGTTCTTTTGGAGTGTAACATACTCCTACTGGGTCATGTTTTGTGCTTCACCTTTTGGGGCTCACTGGGACTTATGTCTAGTTAAAGGTCTAGAAGCAAAAATGAGTGGTGGGAATATGTTTTGAGAACATTCAGCATTATCTTGTAAGGTATCTGCCTCAGGTGATACCCCAGGCAATGACTCAGACAGTCTCTTCAGACACAGATGAGTTAATCTCATCAGATGGGGCACAGGGTCTGTAGTTTTACTGGGAAGGGTAGCTTAGCAGACAAAATTGAAGTAATCTCTTCAGATGGGAGTGAAAGGACTTGTTCTGTTGGCAGGGGTGATTCAACAGAATTTAGGGGCACAGTGTGCCCAGCTACCTAATTATCTGCCCACATGTTCATATCCCAAGTTTCAGGATCCCACTTCTTCCCAATATATGCCCTCACTTTAACTTCAGACACCACTCAATGTTGCGAATTCAATTGGCCTTGTAATTCAAGCCACTCTTATGATAAGACCGGGTTTAGTTTTTGGCAATATCACCTCTGTTATTACAAGAAATAAGGATTTCTTTCAAGCACAAATAGAAACTTTGAGGTCATTTACACAGTGCTTGAGCTTTGACTCTGAAGACCTGAGCCCATCTCTTTCTTCCACCACTTTGTCTAGCAAAAGTAGGGCCAGCAAACCAGCTTCCTTATACTTCCTATTCTGACAAAATTGTAGAAAGGCATCAAACATGCGATAACCCAGAGCCTTGCTTCTCACCAATATTTGATCTATTAGTGGTGATATTTTGCATATTTCTATTGCCACCTCAGAAACCCTGGTGGTGTAGTGGTTAAGAGCTACAGCTGCTAACCAAAAAGGTCGTCAGTTTGAATCTATCAGGCAGTCCTTGGAAACTCTATGGAGCAGTTCTACTCTGTCCTATAGGGTCACTATGAGTCTGAATTGACTCGATGGCAATGGATTTGGTTTGGTTTATTGTTACTTTATGTCACGGATTAGCAGTGCCCTCTTTACTGCTGAAAGTCGAGTCCTCAACATCTGTAAGGCTAACTAGACTTGAGAACTAATTTAAGAAACTCATCCTTACAATTTTGTTTCTCTAGAACCTTTCTCAGTACTAAATGTCTTAGGCTAGGTTCTCTAGAAAAGCAAAACCAGTGAAGCATATAAATACATATATAGAGATTTATGTCAAGAAAATGGCTCATGAAATTGTAGAGGCTGGAAAATCCCAAGTCCGTGGGTCAGGCAGGAGGTTTCTCCTGACTCATGTAGTTGCAGGGGCTGGTGAACCTAAAGTTAGCAGGTAAGACAGTAGGCCTCTGGTTCGCAGGCTAAGGAGGCTGGCAAGTCCCAAGATTGGCAGGCAAGCTGTTAGCTCAAGTCCCAAGAATCAGAGATCAAATGAACAGGAGCCAGCTGCAGGATCTAGAGCAATCTAAAGTTAATGAGTTTTGCTAGAAAGTCCACCTATATTGAATGCAGGCCACACCTCCAAGGAAACTCCCTTTCAACTGATTGGTTACTCATAACAGATTTCATCATAGAGGTGATTGCATTGTATCAGATCTCATCATGTAGGTGATTACATGATTACATAGCTAGCAAACTAAATCATAATTGCCAATCCACTGAGAATCATGGCCCATCTTAAGTTGACACACAATCCTAACCATCATAGTCCTGAAGGAAGAAATCCATGCTGCACCGAAGGCTTTGGTGAAAAACAAGTCCCCAGGAATTGACAGAACTCCAAGATATTTCAATAAACATATACTGCACTGGAAGTGGTCCCTCACCTATGCTAAGAAATTTGGAAGTAGCTACCTGGCCAACTGGCTAGAAAACAAAACAAAAATCCCGTTGCCATCAAGTAGATTCTGACTCATAATGACCCTATAGGACAAAGTAGAAATGCCCTATAGGGTTTCCAAGGAGCAGCTGGTGGATTTGAACTGCCCACTTTTTGGTTAGCAGCCAAGTTCTTAACCACTGTACCACCAGGGCTATGAGATCCATATTTGTGCCCATTCCAAAGAAAGGTGATCCAACAGAATGTGGAAATTCTCAAACAATATTATTAATATCACATGCAAGTAACATTTTGCTGAGGATAATTCAAAAACGGTTGCAACAGTATGTGGACAGGGAACTACAGAAATTCAGGCCGGATTCAGAAGAGGACATGGAATAAGTGATAACATTGCTAATGTCAGATGATCTCGGCTGAAATCAGAGAATGCCAGAAAGATGTTTACCTGTGTTTTATTGACTATGAAAAGGCATTCAACTGTATGGATCATAACAAATAGTGGATAACATTGCGAAGAATGGGAATTCCAGAACGCTTAATTGTGCTCATGTGGAAACTCTACATAGACCACGAGGCACTCGTTGAAACAGAACAAGGGGTTACTGCATGGTTGAAAATCAAGAAAGGTTTGTGTCTGGGTTGTATCCTATTGCCGTACTTATTCAATCTGTATGCTAAGCAAATAATCCAAGAAGCTGGACTATGTGAAGAGGAACGCAGCATCAGAATTGGAGGAAGACTCATTAACAACCTGCTATACGCAGATGACATAACCTTGCTTACTGAATGTGAAGAGGACTTGAAGCACTTCCTGATGAAGATCAAAGACTACTGCCTTCAGTATGGATTACATTTTAATATAAAGAAAACAAAAATCCTCACAACTGGACCAATAAACTGCATTATTATAAACGGAGAAAAGACTGAAGTTGTAAACTATTTCATTTTAGTTGGAGCTACAATCAATGCCCAAGGAAGCAGCAGTCAAGAAATCAAACGAACCAGGCTTAACGGTCTGACTAAGACCAGAGGAACCCCAAGCCATGGCACCCGTTCACTCTGTTAACCCAGGACTAAAACCATTCCCGAAGCCCACTCTTCAGACCAAGATTAGACTGGACTATAAAACTTAAAATAATACTTGTGAAGAGTGTGCTTCTTGGTTCAATCAGACACGAGACCAAATGGGCGGATCCTGTCCAGGGCAGGATGAGAAGGCAGGAAGTAACGGAAACTGATTAAATGGACATGGGAAACCCAGGGTGGAAAGGGAGAGTGTGCTGTCACGTTATAGGAATTGCAACTAATGTTGCATAACAATACCTGTATAAATTTTTGTATGAGAAATTAACTTGAGCTGTAAACTTTCACCTAAAGCACAATAAAAAAAGAAAAAAGAAAAGAAATCAAACAACTTATTGCATTGGGCACATTTGCTGCAAATGACCTCTTTAAAATGTTAAAAAGCCAAAGATGTCACAATGAGGAATAAAGTGCACCTGACCCAAGCCATGGTATTGCCAATCACCTTATATGCATGTGGTAGCTGGACAATGAATAATAACTGACACTTTTAAATTATGGTGTTGGCAAAAATATTGACTATACCCTGAACTGTCAGAAAAACGAACAAATCTGTCGGATGGCGAGACTTTGTCTCAAGTATTTTGGATATGTTGTTAGGAGGGACTAGTCCTTGGGGAGGGACATCATGCTTGGTAAAGTAGAGGGTCGGTAAAAATAGGAAGACCCTCAATGAGATGGATTGACACAGTGGGTGAAACAATGGCTTAAACATGGCAATGATTGTGAGGATAGTGCAGGTATAAGCAGTGTTTAATTCTGGTTGTACATATGGTTACTAAGAGTTGGAACTGACTTGACATCACCTAAGAACAACAATGTAAGTGGAAGTATTCTAGGTCAATTAAACAGAAGACTAACTTTAACCATCAAAATAAAGAGTCACAGACATTCAATAAATTCCCAAGCTTAAGCTATTTTATAGACCACAATCCTTGAATTAAGGAGAGTCTGGGTCCCCTTGAGGAAGGACCCCACTACACACAACACTGTCAAAATTTTATATTGTTAATCTTTCTCCCAGCCTTCCCCAATGGAATCTATTGTCTTTTACCAGAGTTACTGTTCATTGGGGGAAAAGAAATAATCAGATTTTTCAGGGATTATTGGACACTGGCTATAAACTGACACTAATACCAGGAGAGCATAGATGCCACTGTGGTCCATCATTCAGCTGAGTTCTATCTCACAGTGGGTCCAGTGAGTCCCTGAACTCATTCTGTAGTGATTTCCAATGACCCAAAAATCTACAAGTTTTTGTGGGCCAGAACAAAAGAAGGCCATGTCACAGGTCCAGGCTGCCATGTAAGCTGTTCTCTCACTTGGGCTATATGATGTGGCAGATCCAATGGTGCTTAAAATGTCAGTGACAGAGATGCTGTTTAGAGACTTTGGCAGCTTCCTACTGGTAAATCAGAAGACAGAACCTTAAGATTATGGAGCAAAGCCCTATTATCTTCTGAAGATAATTTCTCTCCTTTTGAGAAACAGCTTTTGACTTGCTGTGAAGACTTAGCAGAGAATGAAAGCTTAATCATTGGCCACCAAGTTACCATGTGACTAGAGCTGCCTGTCATTAACTGGGTGTTGTCTGACCCATAAAGTCATAAAGTTAGGCATGCTTGCTGAGGCTGAGGTGCACGTTGAGGGTAAAGGAATGTGGAGTGTGTAAATAGAGGAAGGTAGTTATAGATACCAGCTGTGACCATGTGTCCAGATGCAGAAATGATGACTGAATTGTTATGAGTATTTCTACTTGTTTTGTTATGAATAGGTTCATTTCAGTGTGTCTGTGTTTGTGTATATCAAATATGTTTTATTCCCTCTGTTATCCCATTTGTTATTGTTGTTCGGTGCCATTGAGTCAGTTCCAACTCATAGTGGTCCTATGTACAACAGAAGGAAAGGACTCCCCAGTCCTTTATCCCATTACTTATCATAAAACATAAGATGCATTAGCTTTGCATCCTCTTTGGAAAAGTGATTAGTGCATTTTTGGTTTACTCAGGATAGATGTACCATGGTAAGTAGAAGTATGCCTTTCTTATTTTCTTTATTTGTAAATTACACAGGGTTTAAGGAGATGTGTATGGAAGCTGAGTTGACAAATGGTGAAATGTAATGTTTAATTTTATGTGTCAACTTGGCTAAGTTCTGGTGGCCAGTTGTTTGGTAAAATACTAGTCTAGTTGCTATTATGAAGTAATTACATGTGATTAAATCAGTTGGCCTTAAGTAAAGCATTGGTTGGTTGGGCCTCAACTAATTAAAAAAAGATTTCCCCTAGGGTATGTTCTGCCTCTGTAGCATAAATAGACATTTTGTCAGAATTCCCTCACTCTCTTCAATCTTCCTGTCACCTGACCTGTAGATTTTTGGACACAAGCCTGCTGGAATCTCCAGTGCCTTACGTACTGATTTTAGACTTGTCAGCCCCACAATCAATCATGTGAGCCAGTTCTTGAAGTAAATCTCTCTTTCTACATACATGTGTGTATAAAACAATCAGGAAGCAGTGAAGTGTCCTTCTAGTAAACATACTTCAATTTCCTCCGAAATAAGGAGATTTAATAGGGAAGTGCCTAAAAGTGACTATTAGCAAAGTAAGCAGTACATTTATTAATGATTTGTAAGTGAAATACTGTTGAATTTTACGAATAATGTCTAGATGTATTCCTACTAATAATCATACAGGTAGTGAGGCTGACATGCTAATTTGTTATCAAGAACTACTTGCTCCTTTGATCCCATATTCTCTTTTTAGATACTAGTTACTATGATATACAATTCATACATCAATACGAACATTCTTAGATCAGTATTTCTGTGAGAAGATATCTGGCCTTAATTTACTCATCAATGCTCTCTATTTCTCTCTCTCAAATTATATCATCTCCACAAATTTCAATCTCCTTTACCCCAGTATAGTTATACACACCTATGCCATTCCTTCTTTAGGGAGTTAGAGCTCTACTGCTCAAAAGATAAAAAGTTGTAAATTACAGAAATTATAAACTCATGGTGTATTCTAAATAGTTAGAAACACTAGTAGGCAAATTTTGATATAAAATTTAACTTTATACAATGTTATGAAAAATTTTAAGCAATAAACCTCTTTTGATATGTATATACTAATAATATATTACATTAATTAATCACACATACATACATTGTTCATGTTTATTGTTACTAATAATATCTAGATATGGTAATTATTTTCCCTTAATAAAAATCTAGGCTCTGGATTTTTCTCTTTTCAAAATTGAAACTTACGTTGTATGAAGACACAAAGATGTCTCTCTTTATCTAGGGTTAATTACTTTAAAATTTGGTTTGTCAAAGTACTAATGATAATTGGAATTTGTCTGGTAAATATAATAAAAAGATAATTTTATTATAAGTGCAGTAATATAAGAAACATAAGAAAATTGAGCTTTAACCTCAAAGGGGAAATCAATTTGTAATTACTAAATTCTGAATATTATATCCGTTTTATATGTTCTTCACTTCTTCCTGAAATTTTTAACATTAGAGGACTCCAGACTATTTTTAGTGGCTTTTCTTGAGAATAGCTTCATTTAAGGCTGTCCTGAAGGAAGATTGAGAATCATTAGACCTTATTTTTTGTGTTTTCCAATCTCTTTCTCTCTGTGCCCTGTCTGTCCACTCTGTCTCTTAATCTCTCTTTCTCTATTTTTCTCTCATTCTCTTCCCAAAGCATATTCAAGTTCAGACACTATCATGAGACATAATGAAGGTTTCATGCCACTCATAAGCTCTATAAATGTAATGCCACCTCCATTCAGTAGGCTACAATCAGTGTTCATATATTCTAAACTGAAAATAAGGACATATAATTTGGCAAAGTTTTGGGGTGGTAAATTATATGTAGACAAAATAGACTAAATTTTAGATTTCATAATGATGAAATTTCTTTGTCTTTTAAGGATCCCTGGGGACAATGCAGTAGCATTCATAAAATGAGAATAATGGTGAATTCTTTATTTTGTTACTGTATGGCCTAAGAGAAATTATCTGGTGTCTAACACATGACAACTGTTCATTATATGGATATGTAAAGGTTCAGATGCACCAGGCTTATTTTCTCTTCTCTTTCTGCTTGGGCAGTATGGTGTGTGTGTGTGTGTGTGTGTGTGTGTGTGTGTATGTGTGTGTGTGTGAAGAAACTTAGTTTTGGTTGGGGATTTTGATCAAGAAGTTGTTTCTGTCTTTAGGATTCCCTCAGGATACATCCTCTTCAGCTGACACACCCTCTGAAAACAGTGTCCAAAAAAGATGTCCTGTCTTCATATATCTTTTTGTTTTATCAAGAATAGAATATTTTCCAGGTTCCATAGCTAATAATTGCAAAAGCAGGAATTAAAATCCAGATGATCTACCTGTAGAGACATTGTTTTTAACAAGCATGTCCTGAGATTAGTGTCTATGTTAGTGGCTCAATGTCAGATGATTACTCTCTGTGACACAAATCACAGAGTTAGGCTCTTCAATGGCAGTCTGATTTGAGTTAGGCAGATGTTAAAAATCCATTTCAATGATGAATTATTTTTGGAAAAGAAACTCATATAAACTCTAGTGTTAAAGAAGTACTTGAAACTCTACCATCATCTCTGTGAAGATAGGATATGTGCTATTATTAAAACCTCCTGAATATGGAAGCATTACAAAGTAGGATCCATGGGAAATGTAATGTAATTAGTGGAGACAAAATTTTAGACTTATTGCCAAGCTGATATCTTATTATATTTTAAAAAGTAAAATGGTAGTTTAAGTATTTGCATAAATACTTTTGCATTTTCTTAAGTGTGAGACTTTTCCTAACCTTTCAAATAAATGTTAACACATTTTGTTGAAAACTTAATAGAAAATGCAGTAAGTTTGATGAAGCGACTATGCCAAGCTAAAGAAAAGGAAAATAATAAAGCCTATCATAAAAACAGTAGTAGTTTAAGCTATATCAGTAATAGGACAAGGTTACTTTTTAATTAGAAAGTTGGATGTTCAACTAATGGAAAGAAATTAGAGTTTTCTTATTGTTTGCATTTTATTTAAAACATTGATACAGTTGAATTTTTGTAAAGAATAGTCTGTGATGACTGCGGCTATTACCTGTAGAGAGTAGCAGCATCCAGCTGAGAAGCATTACAGTTATTATTATTGCACTATACAGAAATTTTTGTGCATTTGACTTGTGAAGTTTTAAGTTTGTGCAAGTAAATATTACCTTTGATAAGTTAACATGGGTTATCTTTCAACAATACTAGACAATTTAGACTACGGATTAATGAAGCCAAAACAGCCAATAAACTAATTCTATTTAAAATAAAAGTCAGTTTTATCAGTTTGTAGAGACTTTATTGAGGTTTTCATGGCCCAGTTGTGGTCACTTCTGTCCCCCATTCTGAGTACTGCATGCCATGACTTATTGATCATAAAATAGTTTTAGTATCAGTTCTGAATGAATCTGAGAAAATGCATAGAGTATCATTTTGTCACAAACTTCTTCTCTGGGATGGAACTAATCTCTTTGAAATGCTATTTTCCTCAAACCCAAGTTACAGCATAGTACTGAAATATACTAATTACACTTACATTTTTATATATATATGTATACATTTTGTTTATTGTTGCAGTTTAAGTGAAAGTTTACATTTGAAGTTAGTCTCTTATACAAAAATTTATACATACATTGTTATGTGACCCTAATTGCTCTCCCTATACTGTGACAGCACACTCCTCCTTTCCATCCTGGATTTACCATGTCCGTTTGACCAGCTCCTAACCCTCCCTGACTTCTCATCTCATCTCTGGACGGAAGCTGCCCGTTTAGTCTCAAATACCTACTTGAGCTAAGAAGCACACTCTTCACGAGTATCATTTTATGTCCCACAATCCAGCCCAATCTTTGTCTAAAGAGCTGGCCTCAGAAATTGTTTTAGTTCTGGGCTGATAGAGAATCCAGGGGCCATGCTTTCCAGGGTTCCTCCAATCTCAGTCAGACCATTAAGTCTGGTCTTTTTACTAGAATTTGAGTTCTGTACCCCACCTTTTTCCTGCTGTATCAGAGACTCTCTGTTGTGTTCCTTGTCAAGGAGGACCTTGGTGGTAGCTGGGCACCATCTAGTTCTTCTGGTCTCAGGCTGATGAAACCTCTGGTTTATGTGGCCATTTCTGTCTCTTGGGCTAATACTTTCCTTGGGTCTTTGGTGTTCTTCATTCTCCTTTACTCCAGGTGGTTGGGACCAGTTGATAAATCTTAGATGGCCGATTGCAATCTTTTAGGACCCCAGATATCACTCACCAAAGTAGGATGCAGAACATTTTCTTAATAAGCTTTGTTATGTCAATTGACTTAGATGTCCCCTGGAAGCATGATTCCCAGACCCCACCCCTGCTACTCTGTCCCTCAAAGTGTTTGATTGTAGTCAGGAAACTTCTTAGCCTTGGTTTCATCCAGTTGTGCTGAACTTCCCTGTAGTATGTGCTGTCCTTCCCTTCACCTAATTCAATTCTTGTCTATTATCTAGTTAGTGACTAACCCTCACCCTCCCTCCCCACCCTTGTAACCATCAAAGAATGTTCTGTGTTTAAACCTTTTCTTGAGTTCTTATAATAGTGGTCTTATACAATATTTGTCCTTCTGTGACTGACTAAATTCACTCAGCATAATGCCCTCCTGTTATGTTTCATGTATTCATCATTGTTCTTTACTGTTGCATAGTATTCCACTGTGAGGCTATACCATAATCAGTTTATCCATTCGTCCATTGATGGGCACCGAGGTTGTTTCCACATTTTTGCTATTGTGAACAGTGCTGAAATGAACATGGGAGTGCATATATCTATTTGTGTGACAGCTCTTATTTCTCTAGAATATATTCCAAGGAGTGGGATTGCTGGATCATATGGTACTTCTATTTCTAGCTTTTTAAGGAAGTGCAAAACTGATTTCCAAAGTGGTTGTACCATTTTACATTCACACCAACAGTGTATAAGTGTTGCAGTCTCTCCACAACCTCAAGCATTTATTATTTTGTGTTTTATGGATTAATGCTAGCCTTGTTGGGGTGAAATGATAATTCATTCTAGTTTTGATCTGCATTTCTCTAATGGCTAATGATCGTGATCATTTCTTCATGTGTCTGTTAGCTGCCTGAACATCTTCTTTGGTGAAGTGCTTGTTCATATACTTTGCCCATTTTTTAATTGGGTTATTTTTCTTTTCGTTATTGAGGTTTTGCAGTATGTGGATTTTAGAGATTAGACGCTGATCGCATTTGTCCTAGCCAAAAATTTTTTCCCAGTTTGTAGGTTGTCTTTTGACTCTTTTGGTGAATTCTTTTGATGAGCATAAGGTTTGATTTTTAGGAGTTCCCAGTTATCAACTTTGTCTTCTGGTTTTGTGCATTGTTAGTAGTGTTTTTTATTCTGTTTACACCATGTTTTAGGGCTCCTAGTGTTGTCCCTATTTTTACTTCCATGATCTTTATTGTTTTCAATTTTATATTTAGGTCTTT
>NW_004444065.1:6346329-6353938 GCF_000243295.1 Trichechus manatus latirostris
GTAGGTGGATGAATTTATGTCTGGATTCTCAATTCTGTTCCATTGGTCTATGTATCTGTTGTTGTACTAGTACCAGGCTGTTTTGACTACCGTGGCAGTATAATACGTTCTAAAATCAGGTAGTGTGAGGCCTCCTACTTTGTTCTTCTTCTTGAGTAACGCTTTACTTATTCAGGGTTTCTTCCATTTCCAAATGAAGTTGGTGATTTGTTTCTCCATCTCATTAAAAAATGCCAGTGGAATGTGGATCAGGATTGCATTGTATCTGTAGATACAATAAGGTAGAATTGACATTTTCACAATACTGAGTCTTCCTATCCATGAGCAAGGTATGTTTTTCCACTTACGCAGGTCTCTTTAGGTTTCTTGCAGTAGTGTCTTGTAGTCTTCATTATATAGGTATTTTACGTCTCTTGTTAGATTTATTCCTAAGTATTTTATCTTTTTGGAGGCTGTTGGTAACGGTATTGATTGGGTGATTTCCTCTTCGAAGTTCTTTGTTGCTGTAGAGGAATCCGATGGATTTTTGTGTGTTTATCTTGTATCATGATATTTTGCTAAAACCTTCTATTAGTTCCAGTAGTTTTCTTGTGGATTCTTTGGGGTTTTCTGTGTATAAGATCATATCATCTGCAAATAGAGATATTTTGCCTTCTTCCCTACCAATTTGGATGCCCTTTATTTCTTTTTCTAGCCTAATTGCTCTAACTAGGACCTTCAGCACCATATTGACTAAGAGTGGTGATAAAGGGCATCCTTGCCTGATCACTTTCCCAAGGGGAATGCTTTCAAAGTCTCTCCATTTAGGGTGATGTTGGCTGTTGCTTTTGTATAAATTCCCTTAATTATATTGGGGAATTTCCCTTCTATTCCTATTTTGTTGAGAGTTTTTATCATGAATGGATGTTGGACTTTGTCAAATGCCTTTTCTGCATCAATTGATTAGATCATGTGGTTCTTGCCTTATTTTTATTAATTTGATGGATTACATTGATTGTTTTTCTAATGTTGAACCATCCCTGCATACTTGGTATAAATCCCACTTGATCATGGTGAATTATTTTTTTGATATGTTGCTTAATTCTATTGGCTAGAATTTTGTTGAAGATTTTTGCATCAATGTTTATGAGGGATATTGGTTTGTAATTTTCTTTTTTTGTGGTTTCTTTATCTGGTTTTGATATCAGGGTTATACTGGCTTCATAGAATGAGTTTGGGAGTATTCCATCCTTTCCTATGCTCTGAAATACCTTTAATAGTAGTGGTGTTAACTCTTCTCTGAAAATTTGGTAGAAATTGCCAATGAAGCTGTCCGGGCCAGGGCTTTTTTGGTTGGGAGTTTTTTAATTACCTTTTTAATCTCTTCTTTTGTTATGGTTTTATTTAATTGTTCTACTCTGTTTTCATTAGTTTAGGTAGGTAGTGAGTTTCTAGAAATTTGCCCATTTCCTCTAGGTTTTATATTTATATTTTTAAGAAGGTTGGATTGACTGGCTACTCAGGTGTTGCTGACATTGTCAAGGACTTTTTGAAACTAAACTTAAGGGTAGGATTATCTCATGGACCTTTAAAAAATTATAATGGGCAAATTAAATCTGTAACTGACAATATAACAAACTAAATTCTGATACACAATCCCATCCACTGAAATAACCCTCAAATGGCTAAGAAGAGAAACCCTTAAGATAAAAATAAACCAAGAAATGTCAATATTAATTTTAATAGTAAGACAAAGGAGAGGGTGAGGTGGAAGTTGTAGATATGTTACATTTAATTTGTAACAGAAGAGACAGTTTCGTGTGATTGCATGTGGATGAGCTCTGAGCCTTAGTTTCTTTTCCCTCCAAGAGTTGGTCCATGTATTATTACTCTCTTCAGTCTTCTGATAGCTCTAGCAGGGTGTCTGCCACCTGGAGCCCACGGGTATGTGTCCCAATTTGTCATAGCCTAGGGACAGTTGTGCAATGTCTATAAGTCGTCAGTAGTTCATAACAAATTTATTTTACCCTGTCAAAATGTTTAAACCACATGTTTTAGGGCATCAACTGAAAAATCTAGAAAATAAAAACCTAGAAAATGTTGAGTGAAGATGTCTATTTAACTTCATATTAATTCTGCTAATCTTGAAAAACAGATACTTAATATACACTGAAGGGATATTGTAATGGTAAATTTTATGGCACTCAGTTGTTTGGAGAAACACTGGTCTAGATGGTGCTATGAAGGTATTTACAGGTGGTCAACATTTATAATTAGTTGTCTTTAAGTGAAGCAGATTATTCCCCATAATGCATGTGGGCCTTGTCCAATCTGTTGAAGGCCGTAAGAGCAAAAATTGAGGTTTCCCAAAGGAGAAGGAATTCTACCTCAAGACTGTAAAATAGATGTCTTGACAGAGTTTCCAGCCTGCTGCCCGGCCAATGGATTTCGGACTTAAGCTTCTTGAGTTTCCAGCCTGCCATCTGACCTACAGATTTTGTTCTTGCCAGCTCATACATCCTGTGAATGAATTTCTTCAAGTTAATATTAGATCTCTTTCTTCCTCTCTCTCTCTCTCATATATATATATATATATATATATATATGATATAGATGTTATTACTAGAAATTTTATAAATCATTGGAAGTATATTTATTGTTTATCTACTTCTTTTTACAGAGAGCAGTGGCAATTCAGTGGTAGAATTCTTATCTTTAATATAGGAGACCAGGTTTGATTCCCAGCCAATACACCTCATGGATAGCAACCACCCATCTGTAAGTACTACAATGCTGAATCGGTTTCAGCAGAACTTCCAGACTAAGACAAACTAGTAAGAAAGGCTTGGTGATCTACTTCATAAAATCAGTCAATGAAAACCCTATGGATCACTAAGGTACAACGTAGTAGTGCATAGTGCCCCCATGAGTCAAGAGCAACTTGACGGCAGCTATCAATCACTTCCATCATCACCTCCTTCTTTTGAAGTGTTACATTTTTAAATTTATAGAAAGATTCTACCATAATTTATAGATACATTTTGACTGTGTGGAACAATATTATATAACTCATTACTATCAGTGTCATTATTAAAAATGAAAAGCTTAAAATTTAACTGTGGCTCAGTGGTTAAGAGCTACAGCTGCTAACCAAAAGGTCAGCAGTTCAAATCCACTAACCACTACTTGGAAACCCTATTGGGCAGTTCTACTCTGTCCTATAGGGTCGCTATGAGTTGGAACTGACTCAATGACGTCTAACAACAACAACTTTCATGAAGAAAATTTCTCCTGCATAAGATAACACTTTAGCGTATTTGTATCATTTTCACGTGTCCAAATGTACATATTGGTTCTAACATAAATATATAAAGAATAAAGCTTACATTATCCTAAAATAATTATCAATGACAAAGATATGTAGATCTTTTCTGAATCTTTCGATTAAAATCAATTAATAAATTTGGCAAATACACTTGTTTAGTAATTCATTTTGTTACGAACTTACGGTTTTTTTAGACATGCTTTCTCTTTCTATGTTAAAGCCCCTAGAATTCTTCCTCTCAGTCATACAGGTAAGAAACCTTGGAGTTATCTTCTATATCTCACAGCTATCTCCTACACACAGGTGGGCAGCATGTTCTACTTCTCTGATGTCTCTTGTATCCTTCCTTCCTTTCCTCTCTCCTGGTTCAAATCTTCACCATCATTATTCTGTACTATTAAATATTAAATAACCGTCTCCTCAGTGTCTTTCAAATGTTTTCCACCTTGATCAGAATTAGAAATGCATTCTATACTGTGACATGTAGTACATATATACTTAATAGACCAAACAATAAACATATTCTATTTTTATCTAGTCTAGTCTAGTTTATCCCATTCTAATTTTCTCTCTCATCTCTCCTCCTACCCCCACTCCAAAGCCAATAACTGATTTCATAGTACCAAGTGAGTTGTGACCCACAGTTTTAAAATCTCTGTTACCCAGAAATTTTACATCCCGTTTCTCTTTCCTTCAATATGTCCTTCATAATATTGGCAGAATAGTTTTCACCATACATTTTAGGTTCTTTAGAATTCTATATATTCTTGGCCTGCATATATATTTTGGAATTATAGTAAAGATTCATTTAGTTACAAAAAAAATTATTGAGAATACCTGTGATCAGCTAAGTGTTCTCTCAATTATCAGTGTTCCAGAGATACAATGGGGATTAAAACAAGGTTGATCTAAACCCATAATCTACCGAGGAAGACTGACATTGAGCAAATAATCATACAAATAATAATTTGGGGACTCGGGCACACATGGCTGTGGCAGCGTGCTTGTCCGTTTTCCCATTCTTGCCTATTCTGTAATATTCTTTGGACTCGGGCAGACATGGCTCTGGCTGCATGGTTGTCTGCTTCCCACTTTTGTTCTTCTGAATATATGTCAAATAAAACTTTCTTTTTTCTTTACTAAACTTTGTGATGTTTTTCCCATACAACAGTTAATGGCGCTGTGAGCAGGATCTGAAGCTACAAAGCCAGTCAACTTCAAAAACACCTGAACTGCAGAGCAGAAGCCGGCAAAGAAAGGTCCTATCTTCTGGACCCACTGGACCCACGTGTTCCCACTCCATGCCCCTTCGACATTGATGGGGTGAGTGCTCTCAGAAAACGAATTTTTGGTTATTCTTTTGTTCTCTTTCTCATGTTTTCTTAAGTTTTGTTTGGCATATTTGTTTGAAAAACCGGTTGATTGATTAAGGGGAATCTTTCTTAAATTTTTGCTTGATCGTTTGGTTAAGAGAGACATTTAGTAACTCTTTAGGTGAACGGCAGTTTAGGCCTGGATTTGGGCATTTGAAGAGGTAATTCAATTTTCAAAGAGCTTTGAGCCACTATAAGCCGCAAAAAAATTCGGGCACGGGTCGACCAGTAAAAGCCATTAGGGCGGTCGCCGGCACTCATCATGAGCGTTAAAGTCTCCCGTGACAGGATAAGGTGGTCACAAGACAGGCTAGAGCACTAGGCTGCCTGCCACTGGCAAGAAAAATCTCGTGCAAGGAAGGCAAACATTGGTCTAAGCAAAACACTGTCCAAACCCCGCGGTGTTCCTCATTAGGTTTCTTTTTTGTGGCTCAGAGAAAACCTGGAAAATAGTGTTCTGTTTGCCAAATTCTCAGGGAGAGGTGGCAGCTCTTCCCTGTTTTGCCGAATTCTCAGGGCGAGGTGGCAGCTCCTGGCCTGTGTTTTGATATTTAAGGGAGAAGTGGTAGCTCTGTACCCGTTTTTTCCATTGAATTGAGTTCATCTTACCAAAAATTGCTGTATACACTTTTAGAAACTAGGATCCCCATATCCTTGTTTTGTGTGGTATTATCTGGTGAGTTTAGGTGGTCTTTCTGTCTCCTTTTGTTCTAAGAGCTTGCTTTTGGTCTAGAGCATTGTGTCTAAGTTTGTCTTGTATTAGATTGGAGGCTATGGCTAAGAATTGCTGTTTTTTGTAAGGCTAATCATATAACCTCAGTTCTTTCTTCGTCCAGAAAAAACTGCATCTTGTGTCTGTCTTACAATTTAGATTTTTAATAGCTACTTGGAGAAACTTTGATATAAATTGGTCTATTTGAAAAGTACACTAAGATCTTTATGTTTTATACTATGTCAATCTTAAAAGTCAAGCCTTTTTAAGTAACTTAAGCTAGATATTATACGAAATGTGCTTTATTTAAGGAAAAAGGGTAGTTTTGTCTTAAAGTAAAGTAGCAGTTCCAGAACAGTAAAAAAGAAAGACATTAGCTATCTTTTGTCTTTCAAAATGCCTCCATCAATTTAAACATATGTAAATGTCTTCTGTGAGTCAAGAGAGTGAGGGCAGGGCAGGATCAGGCCTCCCCACCTCCCAGTCTCCAAGGTCCTGTAGCTCCAGGGATGCTTTTGAAAGACCCCTTTCCAGCTAGGTGGAGACTCTTTTAAGACAAAAGATAAGAAAAATTGCTGCTTTGCTATAGTTAATCAGAAATTGGGTAGATCCTAATCATAAAACTGTAAATAAGTTCTCTCTATTATAGGGGAACTTTAAGAAGTAAAAAAAAAATAGAAATCACAATAAGACACACCTGAAGTGGTCTGGAAAAAATGTTTCGAGCAGTAGCCAAACACTTAAGGTTATATTCATATCAATGAATTGGTCAAGTAAGCAGAAAAGAGACTTTGTGATTTGCAAAGCCAATTGATAAAATCTTTAAGGGCTAAAATTAGATTGAGGAAAATCTGAGAAGTAGTAAAAGCTGAATGAAATCTTAGAATGTTTAAATAGACTTTTCTTTCAACAACAGTTATGTTTTGTAGTATACAGGCTTAAAATAATTCCAAAGGTATTTTACGTAGCTTATTGACGTTATTAAGTTAATAGATACTTGTCATAATTTAAGTTCATATACTTTGTCTTTTTATGCCACAAGAGGATATATAGATATATATATATTTACGTCTGCAAATAAGTGTTCATTTTTGCCATTTAAAGGGATACACTGTAAGAGATACACAACAAAGGCAACCTTTAAGAGGTTTATTGAAAAAGAAATTTATTTGATATGGTCAAGTTTCATCTGTCTGACTAAAGTTTAATCGTTTAATTTATGAGATTTTTAGGAGTTTTAATGTTAAGTAGCATATAAAACAAAGAACTGGGTTTCTTGTAGTTAAAATAACAAAATTTTCTTTAATTTCTGAGTTAAAGGGTTAATTTATTGTTTGTGTAATCTGCCTGGAAGACAAAGGTTTGGCCTCTCATTAGAATAAGATTCCTGAGTCTGAATACTAAGCCTCATGGCTTTTAGAAAAGAAAGCTAAAGGTTTTACTTTAAGATCTTTGGTTAAATAAGTATTGTTTCACAGTGACCTTTATTATTATCTCTTTATTGCTAACTTGGTCGCAATTTATCTTTTTAAATCTAGCATTATCAAAGCCAATGGTTTGACTAGAGAATTCACATCATTTACCTACAAAGTTTTTTTTTTTTTTTTTTTTAATTACTATTCAGGTATTAAGAGATTTGATAATCTTGGTATATTTTTGGTATATCCTGACTATATGTTATTTTGTCTCAAAATTTTTATGCATTATATCTGAAGCTCTTTGAATATGGTTAATGGCTATATTTAGAAATATTTTTATCTAAAGTTTTTTTTTTTAACTGATTTAATTTGGCCTTTATGTTATGCTTACAATTAATTTCTATCAGGTCTTTTACTATTAAGAATATTATGTTTATGAATTAATAATGGCCACATTAAGTTTTGTCATCTGCAGATAAGTTTTTACTTTGCTGATTTGCTGAAAAAGTTTGACCAAAATATCTCAACAGAAAGATGGACTATATTGGACTTGCTAAAAAGACTGTGTCTAGACTGAATAAAATTTCCAGACCTCCTATGCAGAAGCGACAAGTTTGCAGACTGTGGCTGATCCAGAATCACATGGAATAGAAATTCACTACATAAGACTGAGTAAACTAAAGGAAACTATGGGTTTTTTTTTTAATATTGCTGATATTTTAAGGTCCTAATTTCTGGATATAAGAAATCATTCTCCTTTCTCCTAAATTATCTAACTAATGGGTTTAGATATTGTAACTCT
>NW_004444065.1:6354095-6371512 GCF_000243295.1 Trichechus manatus latirostris
GTAGTTGCTGTTGAGGCACATGAAAAGCAGTTACTGATGCTGCTTATGTAGAGACAAACACCTCATGAGATTTGTTTCCTTGGTTCAAAGACCTTAGAGTCATGGTTTCATTGGTTATTTCAGACAATTTGCCTAAAATAATTGTTAGTGTTTCTGTTTTATTTCCTAGTTTGCTGTATGGTGCCCGGGATCTTAAAAACCAGATGATGTCCAATTACCATTTATTGAACATTTTTGATAAAAGATTCTATAACAAGATCATGATCCAAACGAAAGAATGATGAGAGTATTGTATATAATTCTCCTGGAATCCAGATTTCCGGCTTTCAGGGAGGTTGAGGCAACCCACACAGGCTATTGCCTTTGGGTGTACTTTTGAACCCTGTGAGCTTTGAGAAAGAACTGGTTCCTGACGCCACTTTGAGTCAAACAATGGTCCGGATAAACTAGTAAGACCATTTTACTCTGGGTATTGAGCTTTTTTTATTTTGAAGAATTCAGTCTGTTTTAGGAAACTAACTTCAAAGATGAGACTGAGAGTTATGGTTAGGGTAAATTAGTAATTACTTTAATCAGTCTTTAAGACTATGTCGTATGAAATACCTGTGTAATGTTTGTAATCAAACTGTCACCCTCTTATGATGCAGAAAATTATGTATTTTAAAGAAACCAGGTAGTCAGAGGAGATTGACCTCATGGCTCAGACTCCGTTTTGTCTTTGGTTCCATTTCTGCTTCTGAGAAAGTGACTCATGACAATAGGTAAACCAAGGAGGGGCAGCTTGCCCTTGGGAAGAACACTTAGTTTGTTTTAAACAGACTAACTGAAGACTTCCTACAGGAGAGGTCCATCCTTTATCATCTTGCTAATTATTAGTTCTCTAATGAAAACTTGTTTGTCACATGTAAATTTTTCTATACCTTCTGTTTTCTCTAGACAAACTTTGTGTGCTCTTTATGGATATATATATTTGTGTGATAGATCCAACTATACTAACTTAGATGATTCCTTTCCAACTGATAGTGAATTTGTGTGGGCAATCTCTTGTTTCGATTCCTGACGAATGCATAGACAATGCACTTTGAAAACTTTAGGATTATCTTTAAGTATTCATAGTAACAATGCTAGTAAATACTGGAAAGGTAATTTTAAATTGTCACACATTGTAAAAAGAGAGTCAGAAGAAAGCCCATTGGTCCAGCATTCAGGGTGGGGTTGGTCATTTCTAAGAACTTTAATTCCTAGTTATGATATATTTGAATTGGAGAAATCTTTAAGAAATGTATCAATTACTATGGGACAAATAGCAGATGAAGTTGCTAGAGGGATGGAAGCACAACAGCAATCTGACCTCACTGGCCAAGGTGGCATTAGACAACAGAATAGCCTTGGACTTTTTATTAGCCCAAGAAGTTGGAATCTGTGCAGTAGTAAATACCTCTTGTTGCATTTGAATAAATAACACAGGAGAAGTAGAATAGGATATATATAGAATTAGACAACAAGCTACTTGGTTACAAACTGTAACACCCTTACAAACACCAGATCTATTTGGTTGGTTGCCATCAGGAATAAGTACATGGGCTTCATCACTACTGCAAGGAATGGTAATATTCTTAGTTTATATACTGATAGTATTAGGTATAATAAGATTTATCCTCTATTGTCTTACACACCTAAAAGGCAAAAGAAGGCCTTGGACTAAAATGTTGATGTACATTGAGTCTGCCCACTCTGGCAATGTCATTGATGGGAACATCGCTCTTACTTAATAACCTGGTGAGGAACCAGATGGTATCCTGTGGAAAACCAGCACTGTGAGTTTAAAGAGCCTGCAATGGCTGCCATCTAGGAGCTCGACTAAGTCCAGGTATTGATCATTGATGTGTTATTTCCAATCTCCGATCAAAAGGAGGGACTGATTTAGGAAATAATATTGGCGTTATTATTCCCTCTCCTTGAGCATACAGAATGTGACCCAGCTGGAGCTGGGCTCACAAGGGCTCACAAGGATTCACAAAGACACATCAACTGGGCCCTGAGGTATAAAGACAACAGCTAAGATAATCTTGGAAAACATCTTAAGGAAGTTTTCACAAAAGTCCATCAAACAGAACACAAAAGACTTTTCACTCTTATCTTTTTCTATTAACATTTAGTGAATAGGAATTTGTTGGGCCAATGAAGACCCTCCTGACTTTCGTTACTGAAACACGTACCAATGATTGCTAAGAAAGATGATTCAAAATGTAAGATTACAATTTCTAGCCAATCAGTGAAAAAGTGACGCTTTCAATGATACTACCCATTGTGTGATGTTGATATATACTGATGATTCTGTAACCTTCTTTGGACTCGGGCAGACATGGCTGTGGCAGCATGCTTGTCCGTTTTCCCATTCTTACCTATTCTGTAATATTCTTTGGACTCAGGCAGACATGGCTCTAGCTGGTTGTCCGCTTCCCACTCTTGTCCTTTTGAATATATGCCAAATAAAACTTTCTTTTTACTTAAAAAAAATAATAATAATAATTAGGATTTCAACCAGTGTTTGAAAAGAAAAGTATAAGATGTTAGAAGACAATATCATATCATATAGATATGAAATAGTCTGGCATTATAAATTGAATAGTGTCCTCCAAAAAGATATGTTGAAGTCCTAAGCCCTGTACTAGTGAACGTGACCTTGTTGGAGGAAATAGCTTTTTTTTCAGTAGCTGTTATCAGCTAAATTAACTAATCATACTAGAGTAGGATGAGTTCTAATTTTAACTGATTCTGAGTGGGGTTTTATAAAAGAAAACAGACATGAAAACAGAGTCACCATAGGGAGAAGACAGCATGTGAGTATCTGTCTACAAGCCAAGGAAAGCCAAGAAAAACCAGGGTTGCCAGAAGCTGAAAGAGACAAGAAAGGATCTCCCATAGAACTGACTGAGAGCAGAGCCCTGCCAATGCCCTGAACTTGGACTTCTACCCTCTAGAACTGTGAGAAAATAAATTTCTACTATTTAGAGCTACCCATTTTGTTATATTTTTTTAATGGCAGCCCTATGAAACTAAGATATTCGGGGTATGAAGATGGTCAAAAATGGCATTTATTGATTAAATAAATTAAATTCATCCCAAGGTTTTGTAATTTAAAACCACGATAAGCATTTATTATCTCTTGCAGATTCTGTGGACCAGTGATTTAGCTAAATAATCTGGCTTGGGGCCTCTCATGTGATTGTAGTCAAGATGTCACCTGGGGCTTCAGTCATCTGAAGACTTGCTGGGGATGAATAATCTGCTCCCAAAGCTAATAGGTCACATGGTCACATAGGTTTGTGCAGGTAGTTGGTGCAATGAAAGTCTAGAGGCAAGCCTCATGTGCCTCTCCATCATATCAGAGTAGGGTGGATCCTAACAGCTTCCCCTAAAGTGAGTGACCCAAGTGGTCAATGTGGAAGCCACAATGCATTTTGTGAGCTAGCTATGGAAGCTACAAACTGTCACTTCTGCTGTGCTCTCTTGCTCACAGAGATCAGCTGAGTCAGTGTTTTCAAGACTACACAAGGTCATGAATACTAGGAAGGGAGGATAATTGGGGGCCATCTTGGAGGCAGGCAACTATAGTCCAGCCTCTAGTCACCAGCAATTCGTGTCTCTCCTAAATGCAAAATATACCAATTCCTTCAAATCTACATTGATTATGTCCTGTGCATAAGGAATTCTCCAAATCTTTTGGCTTAAAACAACAACAAAAATATATTCTCTCTCAGCTTCTGTGGTCCAGGTATTTGAGAAAGCTTAGTTGGGTAGTTCTGGCTTTAGTTCTTTCAAGAAGATGTAGTCAAGAGCTAATATGGAACTATAGTTGTCTGATGGTTTCACTGGGACTAGAGAATGTTCTGATCTCTTGGCAGTTAAAGTAGATTGGTCATCTTCTCTCAGTCATTTCAAAAACAACTGGGTTCTCAACATCTATCTTTTCCCCTACTAGGATAGAATTTAAGAGAGTATAAATCTTGATTTCTACTTGACTCTTTTCCCTTCCTCAGCCTAGAGAATCTTTATTTTCTCTTATCTGTAGAGAAAGACTCCACCTTTCATATATTTTTTCCTTTATTATTTTCTGTCTAGGCTTTGTAATTTAAAATTCAAAAGCCATTAATAATTTGACAGTTTGACTTTATTGTAAGAGTCTTTCCTATAGGCAAATGCTTTACTTTGAAAGGGGCAAGAGAAATATAATAAAAAGGAATTAAAGGAGAAAGAAGATGTCAGTTAACATAGCAAAACATTATCATCCATAGCAAAACATTATCACCCATATAATACTCTTTACAACTAGGAAGAAAATTTATGAAAAAAAATAAAATTAATGTAAATCAATATAATATGACCTTATATCTTTGACAAAGTAATACAAAAAATTAATAACAAAATAACTCATTGCTGTCAAATCAATTCTGACTTACAGCAACCTTATAAAACACAGTAGAACTGCCATATATGGTTTCCAAGGCTGTACTCATTTGTGAAGCAGACTGTCACATCTTTCTCCTCAGTGGCTGATGGAGTCAAAGGACCAAACATTTGATTAGCAGTTGAGCACTTAACCACTGTGCCACTGGGGCTTCCTTGACAGAATAGAGGACTTGAATAATGCATTGATAGCTTAATTTGCTAAATATATAATGAAAGATTATTACTTCATATATGTTATTACTTAAATTTAAAATAACAGTAAAATTTATAAACTTAATTTAAAATCTTAACAAAATACCCTTCAAATAAGGGTGAGACAGTACACAATACAGGGGAAACTAGCATAACCTGTACAAGGAAAGGTCATGGAAGCCCCATAGATACATCCAAACTCCCTGGGGGACTGAGTTGCTGGGCAGAGGGCTGTGGGGACCATGGTCTCGGGGAACATCTAGCTCAATTGGCATGACACAGCTTATAAAGACAATGCTCTACATTCTACCTTGGTGAGTAGTGTCTGGGGTCTTAAAAGCCTGTGAGCGGCCATCTAAGATACTCCACTGGTCTCATCCCTTGGGGAGCATGGGAGAATGAAGAGAACAGGATACAAGGAAAAGATTAGTCCAAAGGACTAATTGTCCACAGCTACCAAGGCCTCCACCGGACTGAGTCCAGTACAGCTAGATGGTGCCCAGCTACCACCACTGACTGCTCTGACCAGGATCACAACAGAGGGTTCTGGACAGAGCTGGAGAAGGATGTAGAGCATAATTCTAACTCACAAAAAAAAAAGAAAAGGACCAGATTTAATGGCCTAAAGGAGACTGGAGAAACCTCAAGATTATGGCCCCCAGACACCCTTTTAGCTCAGCGGTGAAGTTACTGCCAAGGTTCACTGTTCAGCCTGGGAGTGGACATCCCCGTAAAACCAAATGAGACTAACGAGGTACAGGAGTCCAGTGACAAGGGCCAGAAGGCAGAAGGGGACAAGGAAGCTGGTGATAGGGAACACAAGATGGAGTAAGGATATTGTTGATGTGTTGTGAGATTGTTAACCATTGTCATAGGGCAACATTTGTAGTAACTGTTAAATGAGAAACTATTTTGTTCTATAAGCCTTCATCTTAAGTGAGAATAACAGCACAATTGGAAGAGCGTAGTCAATGTCACTGACCTGTGCATGTAGAAATTTTTGAAACGGTGTATCTTTGGCTATGTGTATTTTCACCAAAAAAAAAAAAGAAAAGGTTGAGAATTTAGAGGGTTAATATGTTGTAGGGTTGTTAACCAATGTCATAAAACAACATGTGTACTACTGTTTCATGAGAAACTATTTGTTCTATAAGCCTTCACCTGAAGTAGAATAAAATATAAAAAAAAAAAAAACCCTTCAAATAAGCTGTATTAAATTCTAAGAGTTTTAATTACCTATATTACTATTACCAATAATCTCTGACCAGAATACAATAAAATTCAAAATTTTTAACATAATCAATAACATTGCTTTGGGGAAAACAAACAAATACTCTCTCCTCCGTCAAAAAAAAAATAAATAAATAACTTGGGAATAAGGTATAAAACCAAAAAATCCAAATACAGATGTTGTAGGCAATTTAGAAATCTGCCCATTACAAGGCAAAAGTATTTTTCAAATATCCCTTCATTCTCGAAACAAAGAAAATAACTGAAGCCCTTATAAACACCAATTAAAGTTTTGTTTTGTATAAAGGGTTAGACTGATATTTTATCAATTTTTTACAAAAAATTATGAAATCAAAATAAGAATAATAATATCAAAGCACTAAATTAAGAAATGCATCCCAAAGGGAATTCTTTACTTGTATATGTTTTCCCTTTCCAAGCTTTCTAAAATGTCTATTTGTCATGTGAAAGAAAAATTTTAAATAGATATGACTCAAAACTGAAAAAATTATTCTAAAAATCATTTTAGAAATGTGTTATAAATTTGTAGAACAATGCTGAGGCATTTTGGAAGAGGATGTATAAATATTCCTTGGTTGGGAAGACTAGTCTGCTTTTTTTTTTTTTCTTTTTTTTATTGTGGTAAGTATATAAGTAACAAAACATTTGACATTTCAGCTTATAATCCTTAAAGGAAGCTGGCAGCTCTCAACTCATGCCAAATAGACACAAGAAACACATAGTTACTGTAAAAAGGAGAAAAATAGGACAGATTAAAAAAGCAGAGCTTATCTGATTACTTATTTGCCTATTTTTCCTGCCTCCTTTTCTTTTATTCCCCTGCCTATGGTGACTAAAAGGAACATCTATTAAAAGTTCCTACCAGTAAAACACCACTGAGGTGAGTAGCTGCTAAGTCTGCTTTGCAATGGCAACTCTTCCAGAGGCAGACTTTTCCGTAATTACTGACAGAAGGAGCTTCTTAAGGCAGTGCAGATTCAGCTAGATATGGGACAGAGGAATTGGCAGCTGTGATTGAAAAAGTAAGATAGTAAAGACTAAAATACTGGCAATAAATACCTAAGTCAACTATGGCAATATTAATACTGTGTTTTCCTCATAACATGCACTTTTAAGAACTGCAGCACAGGTCTTAAATAATGACCACACACTTAGTATGTATAGCAGTTGGTTATCACTAGTTCCATTTTATTGAGGGTACAAAATGAATAAATAGGCTTCAACATTGCAAAAGCATGTGGAGTTATCAGCTAAGCCAAAGCATCCTAATCATAGTGTCTCTATTAAGGCACTGCTGAAACAAATCTGAATTTAATTTAAACTCCACAGGAAAGGGTGCTCTTTGCTCTGCAACTGCTGCTTTTGCTTCAATGCCAAGGAGTGGGGCTTTTTATCAGCCACCTGCTCTTCCACAGAACTGTCTAAGCTGAAACAGATATTTTGTCTTTTCATTTTTATAGTTTTTAACAATCAAAGTTCCTGATCCACAACTGCTGCAGAGATATCTTGGGGAAAGAAAAAATGTAAAGCCTTCTTGGTATTTTGAATCAGCTTAAGCAGGATAGTAAGATGTATGAGTAAAAACCATTACTTAATACTTTATGCATGGGATAATGTGAGCAGATAGGGAGGCCAAAAGACAACTTTGCTCCAAGCCTTGTGCAAACTATTTTTGATTGACTAAATATTATTTCCAGTGGAATACTCCTTCTTTAATTATTTTCTACTCTGGATGGCACAAACCATTTTTTGAGGGAGATTGCTGATGAAAGGTTTATGTTTCACTAAAAGATAATTTCTGTAACATCTCTTGAGCTTAGGATATTACATGTTGTTGTTGCTAGTTGCCTTCAAGTTGATTCCAACTGATGGTGACTGCATGTGTGCAGAGCAAAGCAGGTCCATACGATTTTCAAGATCTGCTTTCAGAAGCCAATTGCCAGGCCTGTATTCCCAGGCACCTCTGAATGAGTTTGAACTGCTAACCTTTTGACCAACGTTCGATACCTTAACTGTTTGTACCACCCAGGGACTCTAGGATATTATTACTAAGAACACTAAGTGTTATGCTTGTATGGGCTCAATCAAAGTGACATTAGAAAACAAAATTATTTTAACAAAGTCCTACTTGGTTATGCTGTATTTCTATATTCTGGTCACTAGATCCATTTGCAATGGGGAAAAGGTTGGGAATTGGGGCCAGCTACATTGCATTGGAAATAGCCCTAGACTAGAAATCTGAAGGGTTGGCTCTTACTCCCAGTTCTATTACTTATAACTTATTCTCATTATACCTATACAGAATTTCCTTTATTTAGTTTTCTAACTGAAATACTGAAATACATACTTTAAACATGAATAACACATCATGAAATTTTATGAGTATTAAAGCCTTTTCCCTAGAGAAATTTTTCCAAATTGCTTTGGTAGCTTTATCTTTGTTGTGTATTTTAGCTTCCATAGATATTCTGTACCAGGAGGTATGCAATATATTTTGAGTATTGAATGAATTAAATCTTGTCTTATTAAGGCCTTTAGGAGAATACAAAGTTGAGTGAAAACTAATACCAACCCACAATAACATTTTAATATAACATCCGGAATGAGAAAAAAAAGAAACTATCACGTTCAGTTAATTTTTTCAGTTAGATTTTTTAAAAATGTTTAGGATTTTTTGAAAGAAATAAATTGTTTGGACTACAGCGAACATTCTACTAATAGATTATGGAGACTCTTCAATGAATATAATGACAAAGTTAGCTTTAGGCGAATAAGGGAAGACTGGAGATATTTTTAGTAGATGACTGTCATAGTCAATCTTCAAAGTTTCAAGAGTACATAACAAGGCAGCCAAAAAGCCAGTGATTAACATATTGCTATAGCTAGAAAAGAGGCAATAATGGACTGCATAAGGAGTTAAGACAATAACAAAAATTATTCAAGAGGTGATATGAGAGCTTGGGCACAAAACAAAAGATTCTTCTGAAAAAAGTGGGTATACAAATAAATAAGAATCTATTTGAGACTGCTCTTTGTAAAAAGATTATAGGAATAATAAATAAACAACAAACAGATTTTCTACAGATTTTGTAACTTGTTCATTTTGGAAGGTCAGGAGGAATGAGGTGGGGGGAGGATTAAAAGATTAATATCCTACTTTGAAAACACAGCAATACTCCAGAAATGAAGAAGTTTGGATTTTTGAAGCATTTGAGGAGGGAAGGTAATTCATTTAGCACTGAGAGTGTCCAATTGGCAGTGCCAGTGATTTCCAGTGAGGATTTCCATAAGGTTGTTTGAAATTTTGAAGTAGAACACAGAGATACTGATAAATGATTAACATCATTTGTCATAAAAATTCATCATTTATCAGTATCTTTGTGTTCTGGGTTTTAGAACCACTATTGTCAATGGTACATTTATGGTTGTTTCTTTAGATATTTAAAAATCAAGACTATTATAAGACAATATTGAGAGGGAAACACTGAGTAATTTTATCAACATGTTATTAATTTAGCAAAGGTAAATACGACAATTTGTGGTATGAATGAGATTATAAAGAGAAACTTTCAATGACTGAAGGAGATACAACAAATAAGAGAAACTTCGTGAATGTAAATATGTGAAAAATTACCTCAGAATTTCAGGAGAAGATTATAGAAGACTGAGGAAAAAATACTTTCCATAGATAGTGAGAAAAACCTTACTTACTTTTGTTTTTGTTGTTTGTTTCTTTGTTTATTGTCAATTTATAACAAACATACTGTTTGATGAAATTCAAGCTGGATTAAGAAGAGGACATAGAAAAAGGGATATCATTCCTGGTGTTAGATGGATCTTGGCTGAAAGCAGAGAATACCAGAAAGATGTTTACCTGTGTTTTATTGACTATGCAAAGGCATTCGACTGTACGGATCATAACAAATTATGGATAATATTGCAAAGAATGGGAATTCCAGAACACTTCATTGTGCTCATGAGGAACCTGTACTAAGACCAAGAGGCAGTCATTTGAGCAGAACAAGGGGATACTGTGGAGTTTAAAGTCAGGAAAGGTGTGCATCAAGGTTGTATCCTTTCACTATGCTTATGCAATCTGTATGCTGAGCAAATACTCGGAGAAGATGGACTATATGAGGAAGAACACGGCATCAGGATTGGAGGAAGACGCATTAACAACCTGTGATATGCAGATGACACAACAAGGGCTTGCTGAAAGTGAAGAGGACTTGAAGCGCTTATTGATGAAGACTGAAGACCACATATAGTAAAATATAGTAAAAATGGCATGGAGGAGGCATCTGACCTCTAACTTCACAAGGGAGAAGGAGACTCAAGATCAGCAGTGCTAGGCTGATTCCTATGAAGCAGAGGTCATATATGCCTTCTCTCTCTTCCATCTTTACCAAGTCTGACACCAACCACCCCTTCCATAGCACTCTCTGCTTCTCTGCTGGCCTTGATAATTCATTGCAATGGTCACACAGAACTCACAGACAATACTTATGATTACGTGGTTTATTAGGGAATTAACAATTACAATTCAGGCTCAGGAACACTCAGGATACAGTTCTTCCATCAGGACAGCCTCTTCTCAACTGTGCTCGCAGGCGCACCTCTTCCTGGTCCTCTGCCTCTGCCCATAGACACTCAGATTTCTCTCTACATGGGCTGAGAAGCCCACTCTGCCATCTCCTGCTGGAAGGTCTCTTGCCACTGCTTCTCACCATCTTCAGGGTTACAGCTTGCTCTCTCTCAGTCCTCTGCTTCCAGGAGCTTCTCAGCACAGAGATTCTGGGTCCAAAGGACATGCTCTCCACTCCTGGGTATTCGTCCTTGGTGGTGGTGGGATCCTCTCTCTCCGCCTGTGGGGTGCCTCATTTCAAACTCAGTGGGATGGCAAAACTGACCAATCCCTTAGGTGGGACACAATTACCCTATCACACAGTTCCACTCAATCACTTTCTCGTCAAGACCATGGAAAGAAAGGCCACATAAAAGTGATCTATTGCACGGCATATATGGATATTATATATACGTACATATATATATGTGAAAGGAGCCCTGGTGGTGCAGTGCTAACCCAAAGAACCGCAGTTCTAACCCACCAGCTGCTGCACAGGAGAAAGGTGTGGCTGTCTGTTTCCATAAAGATTATAGCCGTGGAAACATTATGGGGCAGTTCTACCGTGTCCTATAGGATCGCTATGAGTTGGAAGTGACTGGATGGCCATGGATTTGGTATATGTATATGGAATCTTTATAAAATTTAATGGATTGAAAATGTACAAAGAGAAAACATGATTTCATTTTACAATAGCTCAGGGATACTCATTAAATAACCTTAACATGATTGGCCAGGCTCCAGACCTGTCTCCAGACACTGGTTTAATTTGTCTGGCATGAGGCATGGATATTAACACTTCTAAAATCTCTCCAGAGACTTTTTGTGTAATTTGGGGTTGAGAACCACTGCAGTCAATGGTACATTTATGGTTATTTCTTTAGATATTTAAAAATCAGGACTAGTATAAGACAATCTTACGAGGAAAACACTGAGTAATTTTATTCCTAAAGCGTATTCACATCAGTCTTTTATAACCAAAAATCTTAACATTATAAAGGCTAAGGGATTATCTAGACTAATGATTTTTTATACAAGAAGTCTGAAGCCTACAGACTAATCATAATCTTAACTAGCATTTATGAATGCCTTCTGTGAGTCAGGGATTGTTCTAAGCACTTTGCATATACAGTACTAATGGATGTAATATTCTCAATCAACCTATAGGAATATGCATTATACAGATAAAGAAACTGGGGCAGAGGAATACAGGGGTTATGTAACTCCCTTAAGGTTATATATGCATTATGTGGCAGATCTAGAATTCCTTTCCAGGAGGTCCAGCTCCAGAACCCATTGTCTGAGTTATAGAGTTAATTTTTTCCATACCCTATGAGTCTCTTTCCCAATTTTCCTTCTATTGTATGGTGCTAACACTTCTCTGAGGTGGAAATTCTGGAGGTGATGTAAGATTTTGTGTACAAAGAAAAAGGTGAGGAGACAAAGGAATAAATTGCTGACTTAGGTTAAAACCCAAACCCATTGCTATCCAGTCTATTTCAACTCTTAGTGACTCTATAGGACAGAGTAGAACTGCTGCATAAGATTTCCAAGGCTATAGTCTTTATGGAAGCAGACTGCCACATCTTTTTCCTATGAAGAAAGGTTGCTTTTTATAAAAAAAAGAATCTTAGGTATACATTACTACTAGAATATTTTAAATTGGTGAATAAGAGGACAGATTATCAATGAACTTTTACTTTAGAGTTAAAGATAAGGGATTCTTTAAAATTAGAAAATGTGGATTTTATTTATAATCATATGACACAATTAAGCTATTCGCCAATAAATTTATTACTTTTTCAGTATCAATCATTGCATTTAAAAGAGTACAACTGGTAATAATCTCAACATTCGTGTAAAAACTGTTTTGGCTGGATAAGTAGTAACTGACAATGCATATACAATTATATGATGATATACTGATTCGTTTGTGATAATCAAGGGAAGTGTAGACCCAACCTACCTTATGAAGTATTATTATACTCTAAGTATGTCACTAGCAACATAGTTACGGTGCATCTTTTTCTGTTCTAATGTATGACTCAGATAAACCTGTAAGAAATCAATCCAATTTTAAAGATTAACTAGAACCGAACTAGTTGCTTATGAAGTCCTGACGGCACAATAGTTAAGTGCTCGGCTGCTAAGAGAAAGGTCGGTAGTTCGAATCCCCAGCTGCTCCACGGGAGAAAAGAGCTGGCAATCTGCTCCGATAAAGATTACAGCCTAGAAAAGCCTGTGGGGGCAGTTATACTCCATCATATAGCACAGTCAGAATCAACTCCAAGGCACAGGACAGAGTTTTGTACAAAAAGTTTAAAATAAGTAGCAAATAATCTAGTCTGTAACATATGCTTTTGAAACAGATAAACATCTGTGCTTTTCAATTAACTAAGTAGCTATAGCTAGGTTTCATGTTTTTTTGTTTTTTTTTTGACACCAGTAAGTCCAATAGAAAATGATAAACATGTCTATGAAAGTTTCTTAGATAATCTTATCTATGAAAGTTGTGGTTCTAACAGAACCACATCTATGATAAACGTGTAAAAAGTAATTCCTTAGCATTTTTTTAGCTAATTAATGTTAAATGAGTAAGATATTTGCTTTATTAATTGAACTGATTAGTGATTTGGTTTTCCATTAGTCTTTTTTTTTTTTTTTTTAAGATATCCAGCAGAAAACACCCTTTCTGTTGGGAGAAACCTCCCATGATAAGAAGCTTCACAGTTCACAGTGAACTGTGAAGGCTTGAGAAGATCATTGCCACATCTGTCTCTACTTCCACCCCTGCAAATGGAGGGAGTTGGATTACTGGAACTCTTAGGTTCTTTAAGGTCTCAATTCCTAAAGACAGAGCTGCAGAGAGAGAAAAAGAAAGAGAGTTGGTTTCTGGAGAGATCTGTGGGAGAGAACTGAAATGTGAGATGCTCAGTGAGGACAATGTAACCTGGGAAAAATGAAGGGGCATTTGGCTCGATGCTTCCT
Source organism: Trichechus manatus latirostris (assembly GCF_000243295.1). NCBI lineage: Eukaryota > Metazoa > Chordata > Mammalia > Sirenia > Trichechidae > Trichechus > Trichechus manatus. The sequence goes on from NW_004444065.1 coordinate 6,367,624, forward strand.
TCCCACTGCATGTTGCCATACACCTGCATCCTCAGCTGGCAGTCCTGCAAGTGTGTATTTACCAGCAACAGACTTTTTACTTGATAGTTACTTGCAATTCCAGCCCTATGTGAGCAGATACTCACCACCAGTTGCCAGGGAGTTGACTGTGACTTATGGTGACCTCACGTGTCAAAGTAGAACTGTTCTCCATAGGGTTATCAGTGGCTGATTTTTCAGAAGTAGATCACCAGGACTTTCTTCTGAGGCACCTCTGGGTAGAATCTACCCACCTACCTTTAGGTTGGTAGCTGAGTGCTTAACCATTTGCACAACCCAGGGACTCCTGTACAGGTACTAGATGACAAAAAAAAAAACAAAAACCAAAAAAACCAGAATGCGTGTCCTTGCCCTTGAAGCTGTCACAGTACAGTTAGGGAAATATTAGTGTACCCAGTGAGTGACCAAAGAACAATGCAAGGCAGAGTGTAATCGTGTGACCACCTTATTCTGAGCCCCGACTATTCCCTGGACCAGCTTGCATTTAACCTTGAAACTTGTCAGTAAACACATATTTACATGAGGGTCTCCTCCCATAAGTCCTCTTAAGGGCAGAGGCTCTATCTTTTTATCTCTGCATTGCCCACACCAAGCACTGGATGTGGCTCATCACTAGGGCTAAGTCAATGGTGAGCACTAAAAGAATGATGGAATGGATTGGTGAGTGGTATGAGTTTGTTCAGGAAATGGAGTACTGTTTGTGAATTTCAGTAGCCTCAGAAGGTATGTGGGGTGGGGTCAATCAGAGGCAAGAACAAGTCTATTTGCACAGATGAGGTTCTACTTCTGCTTGCAACATGTTGATTGTTAGCCCAGAGTCACATGTGTCCTCATCAACTTGATTGGATTTAGGACCCTAACCTCCCTTTGGTCATTTGCTGAGGCAGCTGGTCGCAGGCCCAGGAGGTCTCATTCTTCTCTACCGCATTTCACTAAAGGCAGAGAGAATGAGCTCTGGGTTGCATTTCAAAGTAATTATTTTCTGATATTGAATTTTAATATTAAAAGTTAACTCTAATTTTGTCTTTAAAATATGCAAAGAAAGCACACACACAAAAGCTATTTCTCATAATTTAAAAAGAGAGAGAAGCTTCATGTCTTACCTCTTATCATAGAAGCTAAAGTAGGCAAAAATCCCCATTTCCTCCTCATGGAAGGAAGAACCTAAGAATGTTGCTTTTGTTGTTAGATGCCATTAAGTAGGTTCCGACTCATAGCAACCTTGTGCACAAGAGAATGAAACACTGCCCAGTCCTGTGCCATCCTCACAATCATTCCTATGTTTGAATCCATTATTGTGGCCACTGTGTCAGTCCATCTCCTTGAGGGTCAGCCTCTTTTGGATGACCCTCTACTTTGCCAAGCATGATGCCTTTCTGCAAAGACTGGTCTCTTCTGATAACAAGTCCAAAGTAGATGAGACAAAGTCTTGCTATTCTCGCTTCTAAGGAGCATTCTGGCTGTACTTCATCCAAGACAGATTTATTTGTTCTTCTGGCAGTCCATGGTATATTCAATATTCTTTGGCAACACACAATTCAAAGGCATCAATTCTTCTTCTTTCTTCCTTGTTCATTGTCCAACTTTCACAGGCATACGAGGTGATTAAAAATACCATAGCTTGGGTCAGATGCACCCTAGCCCTCAAAGTGATATCCTTGCTTTTCAACACTTTAAAGAGGTCTTTTATAGCAGATTTGCCCAGTGCAATGCATCATCTGATTTCTTAACGGCTGCTCCCATGGGTGTTGATTGTGGATCCAAGTAAAATGAAATTCTTAACAACTTCAATCTTTTCTCCATTTATCATGACGTTGCTTATTGGTCTAGATGTGAAAATTTTTGTTTTCTTCAGTTTGAAGTGTAATCCATACTGAAGGCTGTAGTCTTTGATCCTCACCAGTAAGTGCTTCAAGTACTCTTCACTTTCAGCAAGCAAACTGTGTCATGTGCATAATTCAGGTTGTTAATGAGTCTTCCTCCAGTCCTGATGCTGTGTTCTTCTTCATATAGTCCAGCTTCTCAGATTATTTGCTCAGCATACAGATTGAATAAGTATAGTTAATGGATACAACCCTGATGCACACCTTTCCTGTCTTTAAACCATTCAGTACCCTCTTTTTTCTGTTCAAACGGCTGCCTCTTGATCTATGCACAGTTTCCTCATGAGCACAATTAGGTGTCCTGAAATTCCCATTCTTCGAGATTTCTTCCATAATTTGTTAGGATCCACACAGCAATTACATCAATGATGATATCCCTCATTCCATGTCCTCTTCTGAATCTGGCTTGAATGTACTGCTGCAACTGCTTTTGAATGATCTTCAGCAAAATTTTGCTTGCGTGTGATTTTAATAATATTGTCCGATAATTTCCACATTCAGTTTGATCACCTTTCTTGAGAATAGGCATAAATATGGATCTCTTTCAGTTGGTAGGAGAGGTAGCTGTCTTCCAGATTTCCTGGCATAGACAAGTGAGCACTTCCAGCACTGCATCCGTTTGTTGAAACATCTCAATTGGTGTGATGGTTAAGACTGTGTGTCAACTTGGCTGGGCCAAGATTCTCAGTGTTTTAATGTAATCACTCCCATGATTGAATATACTGTGAGTAGCCAATCAGGTGAAAGGGAGTCTCCTTGGGGGTGTGGCCTGCATCTGTATATAAGCAGACTTTTTGGCTTTTTGCTGTCTCTGGATGCTGCGCCTGCTTCCTGTTGTCTCATCTCCTGTTCTTGGGACTTGAGTTGTCAGCTTATCTGCCGAACTTGGGATTTGTCGATCTGCACAGCCTGTGAGTGGGAGCCCTGCTCTCCGACCTGCTGATCTTGAGCTTGCCAGCTTCTGCAGCTGTGTGACTTGGGAGAGACCTCTACCCTGATCCATGGACTTGGGACGTTCTAGCCTCTACAGTCACGTGAGCTGTTTTCTTGATATAATCTCTCTCTATATATATATTTATACACTTTACTGGTTTTGCTTCTCTAGAGAACCCAGCCTAAGAAACATATGATCCAGCAATCCCACTGCTAAGAATATATCCTAGAAAAATAAGAGCTGTCACACGAATAGACATATGCACGCCCATATTCATTCAGCATTGTTCACAATAGCAAAAAGATGGAAATAACCTAGATGCCCACCAACAAATCAATGGATAAACTATGGTACATACACACAATGGAGTATTATGCAATGATAAAGAACAATGATGAATCTATGAAGAACCTCATAACATGGATGAAACTGGAGGACATTATGCTGAGTGAAATAAGTCAATCACAAAAGAACAAATATTGTATGAGACCATTACTATAGAAACTCGTGAAAAAGTTTACATACAAAAAGAAACAATCTTTGTTGGTTATGAGGGATGGGAATGGGTGGGGGGTCGTGGGAAACTAAGTGACAATAGATAAGTGGTAACTTTGGTGAAGGTTATGACAGTACACAATACTGGGGAAGCCAGCACAACTGGTACAAACAAGAAAGTTCATGGAAACTCCATAGACACATCCAAACTCCCTGAGGGACTGAATTGCTGGGCAGAGGGCTGTGAGGACCATGGTCTTGGGGAACATCTAGCTTAATTGGCATAACACAGTTTATAAAGACAGTGTTCTATATTCTATATACTCCACTGGTCTCACCTCTTCAGGAGCAAGGGAGAATGAAGAGAACAGGATACAAGGAAAAGATTAGTCCAAAGGACTAATGGACCACAGCTACCAAGGCCTCCACCAGACAGAGTCCATTACAGCTAGATGGTGCCTGGCTACCACCACTGACTGCTCTGGCTGGGATCACAACAGAGGGTTTTGGAGAGAGCTGGAGAAGGATGTAGAACACA
>NW_004444065.1:6371612-6375176 GCF_000243295.1 Trichechus manatus latirostris
GAGCAAGGGAGAATGAAGAGAACAGGATACAAGGAAAAGATTAGTCCAAAGGACTAATGGACCACAGCTACCAAGGCCTCCACCAGACTGAGTCCAGTCCAGCTAGTTGGTGCCAGGTTACCACACTGACATCTTTGACAAAGATCACAACAGAGAGTCCTAGACAGAGCTGGAGAAAGATTCAGAGCAAAATTCTAACTTGCAAGAAACCACCAGATTTACTGGCCTGACAGAGATTGGAGAAACCCCGAGAGTATGGCGCCCGGACATTGTTTCAGCTCAGAGGTGAAGTCACTCCCAAAGTTCACTGTTTAGCTGGGGACAGCACAGCCCCTTGAAACAAAACAGGACTAATGAGGCACAGCAGTCCAGAGACAAGGACTAGAAGGCAGGAGGGGGCAGGAAAGCTGGCGATAGGGAATCCAAGGTTGAAAAGGGACAGTGTTGACATGTCATGGGGTTGTTAACCATTGTCATAGGTTTGTTTAATGAGAAACTATTTGTTCTGTAAACTTTCATCTAAAGAACGAAAAAAAGAAAGAATTATCTATGTGAGATCAAATTGACAACAGCAACTGAAAAGATTTGAAGGGAAGCCTAGGGGGCAGTGATTTGAAGATAATGATGATGGAATAATTTGGGAAAGGATAGTGAGAATAGCAGCACAACTGGAAGAATGTAATTGACGTCACTGAATTGTACATGGAGAAGTGTTTGAAATGGTGTATTTTTGGCTATGTATATTTGACCAAAAAAATAAATAAAAGGTCCTCCAAGGTCGAGAAGGGAGAGTGTTGACATGTCGTGGGGTTGTTAAACAATGTCATAAAACAATATGTGTACTGACTGTTTAATGAGAAACTATTTGTTCTGTAAACCATCCAAAGTACAATAAATAAAATAAAATAAAAAATGACGCATTGCACTGGGCAAATCCGCTACGAAAGATCTCTTTAAAAAAAAAATACAGAAGATCAAATAATTGTTACCTGTCTCTCTATTAAACTGTAAAGTCTCTGAAGACAAAGTATATACTTATATGACTAACCAAGTGTTTAGAGACAAATAGTACTCAAAACAGGTTTATCTGATTGGATTGAATCTAGTTTAAATTGAATTATTATTGTTAATGTGAGTATAAACCAGTGAACACTTTCAGCACTCCATCCATTTGTTGAAGCATCTCAATTGGTATTCCAACTGGAACTGACTGGAATCAACTGGAAAAGATTCATATTTATGCTTATTCCAAAGAAAGGTGATCCAACTGAATGCAGAAATTATCGAACAATATTATTAATATCACACACAAGTAAAATTTTGCTGAAGATCATTCAACACTGGTTGCACCAGTACATAGACAGGGAACAGCCTGAAATTGAAGCTGGATTCAGAAGAGGACATGGAACTAGGTATATTGTTGCTGATATCAGATGGATCCTGGCTGAAAAAATAGAATATCAGACAGATGTTTACCAGTGTTTTATCGACTATGCAAAGGCACTTGACTGTGTGGACCATAACAAATTATGGATAACATTGTGAAGAATGGGAATTCCAGAATACTTAATTGTGCTCATGAGAAACCTGTACATAGATTAAGAGGCAGTCATTCGAACAGAATAAGGGTATATTGCGTGGTTAAAGTCAGGAAAGGTGTGCATCAGGGTTGTATCCTTTCACCATATCTATTCAATCTGTATGCTGAGCAAATAATCCAAGAAATTGGACTATATGAAGAAGAACAGGGCATCAGGATTGGAGGAAATCTCCTTAACCATATGCGAAACGCAGATGACATAACCTCGCTTGTTGAAAGCCAAGAAGACTTGAAGCACATACTGATGAAGATCAAAGATCACAGCCTTCAGTATGGATTACACCTCAACATAAAGAAAACAAAAATCCTCACAACTGGACTGATAAGCAGCATCATGATAAACAGAGAAAAGTTAAATCTTTTAAATCTAAGTTGTCAAGGATTTCATTTCAAGTAAAATGCTTGGATCCACAATCAACACTCATGGAAGCAGCAAAGAAATCAAACAATTCATAGCATTGGGCAAATCTGCTGCAGAAGACCTCTTTGGAGTGATAAAAAGCAAAGATGTTACCTTGAAGACTAAAGTGGGCCTGATCCTAGCCATGGTGTTTTCAATCACCTTATATGCTTGCAAAAGCTGGACAGTGAATAAGGAAGACTGAAGAAGGAATGACACCTTTGATTTGTGGTGTTGGTGAAGAATATTGAATATTCTGTGGACTTCCAAAAGAACTAACAAATCTGTCTTGGAAGAAGTACAGTCAGAATACTTCTTAGAAGCAAGGATGGCAAGACTTTGTCTCACATACTTTGGGCATGCTATCAGGAGGGAGAAGGACAGCATGCTTGGTAAAGAGTCAGCAAAAACAAGGATGACCCTCAATGAGATGGATTGACACAGTGTCTGCAACAATGGGCTCAAGCATAAGAACGATTGTGAGGATGGCTCAGGACTGGGCAGTGTTTCGTTCTGTTGTGTAGGGTCGCTATGAGTAGGAACTGACTTGACAGCACCTGACAACAACAACAACAATGTGAGTATGATATCATCTTCAAGAACAGAGGAAGAAGAGAACAAGTCCTTCTCAGGAACCTAACAAGTCTTCCGGTAGCACTAGCCTTCTAAACTGTTTCTTGAGGATTGAGTAGGTAAATATGCTTACCATCAAGATGGTGTTATAAGATGTTTGGGAATTTTCTTTCCTGTCTACTACTGCAAACACATAGCAGTGGTTGATAAAGAGGTAAAGAATTAGAACAAGAAATTATAAACATGTAACTATACTTCAAAACAAGATTAAAATGTCTGTTATTGAAAACGAAAAGTGTTGATCAAGGCAGAAAGCATAGCCTGCTGATGCTTGGCTTCTGAAAATGGAAAGATGTAGCCAGGAGTACAGAGGAACAGGGATTGAAATTTATGCATGCAATGGGTCTGAGTGTGTGTGTGTGACGTGAGTGTTTGAGACAAAATGCCTGAAACAAGGAACTGGGGTGGGGTTCCCCACTTGATAATGCAATCCAAAAGAAAGTTCATACTAATGGCTTTTGAGCAAGGATTTATTTGAAGCCTCATACATGGCAAAGCAGGACAACACAAGCAGAGTCATAAATAAATCCGGTCTCAGACTCGTTTGCTCACTGGATCTGATTTTTTCTCAATAACGCCATCAACCACAACAAAATGCTATAAAACTCCAATAAGTAAAAAAGGCAGAAATAAGAGAAGAATGGATATGAAAAGATACCAGCTACTTATTATACAAATGAACAGTCAGTGACATTAAAATGCATGAGTGTATATACAAAAAAAACATAACAAAAACCCATTGGCCGTCAAGGCGCTTCCGACTCACAGCGACCCTATAGGACATAGAACCGCCCCATAGAGTTTCCAAGGAGTGCCTGGTGGATTCAAACTGCTGACCTTTTTGTTAGCAGCTGTAGCTCTTAACCACTGTGCCACCAGGGTGGGTACATATATATATATATATATGCACACACAATTATATATAGGTATA
>NW_004444065.1:6375485-6397230 GCF_000243295.1 Trichechus manatus latirostris
ATATACATATATATATAAAATTCAGATTAGGAGATGTTGACTATGTTGGTAATATCCTATTCCTTAAAAAAAATGCTGAAGCATATTTTGCAAAATATCAGTGTTTATTAAATTAACGTTGTAGGGTCACAGATTTTTAAAAATATATTATCCTCTACATATACTTAAAATCATAATTCCATATTCAAAAGCAAAATAATTAATGGAAAGAAAGCATACTGTTCATGATTTGAATAACTGCCCGTTTCTAAGACGATACATATACACTTTTTTTTCAGGCTAATATAGATTTGGTACCAAAGCAGTCAGGGACCGTCATTACATGCTAAGTAACTGGTGGTTTAACATATTCATTGGTACTTCTTGTATTTATGATGCCTATTATTTTATAACATATAGTTTTTTGTGGTTGTTGGTGTTTTGTTTTAGATGGCATGTTAAACACACACGTGCGTGTTTATTGTATATTATATATATATTTTAATGTTTCCTGTCCCTGAATGTTTTAGAACCAAAGCTATAGTAGTCTAGAAAGTAGTCTAGTACTAGTCTAACAGTAGAAGTCCCACTTTAGACAGGTCAGTTACTCAAATCGCACAGACACACACACTCATATATACATAAATTAAAATACACATAAATATACACAAGTGTGTATTTATAAAATATCATCAATTTTTAATATTTAAAAATATAAGTATATATGGATGTGAAAATATATGTTAATGTTGTTACCAAAAAAAACAAACCCGTTGCCATCAAATCGATTCCTACTCATAGTGACCCTATAGGACAGAGTAGACCTGCCCTACACAGTTTCTAAGGAGCATCTGGTGGGTTCACACTGTCAACCTTTTGGTTAGCAGCCATAGCTCTTAACCACTACACCACCAGGGTTTCTGTTTTGTGTTATGTGTAGGTGTTGTCAAATTGGTTCCGACTCATAGTAACTCCATGTACAACAGAAGGAAACACTGCCTGGTCCTGCATCATCCTCACAATTATTGCCATATTTGAGTCCATTGTTGCAGCCACAGTGTCAATCCATCTCATTGAGGGTCTTGCTCTTTTCCATAATCCACTGTGCCATCTCCTGCTGCCACGTCTCTGCTGCCAGGTCTCTCCTGCCACTGCTTCTCACCATCTTCAGGGTAACACGCTTGCTCTCTCTCTGTCTCTCTCTCTCTCTCAGTTTCTTGCTTTCAGGAGCTTCTAGCACAGGGATCCCAGGTCCAAAGGACATGCTCTCAGCTCCCAGCTGTTCTTCATTGGTGGTAGCAGGATCCTCCTGTTTGCCTTGGAATTGGCTCTCTTTTAAGGCAAAACTAAGTCAATCTCCTTGGTGGGTCACAACAACCCTGTTACTCAGTCCCACCTGATCACCTGACTGGGAGTTACAAGACCATGGTTAGAAAGGCCACACACAAAAGTAATTAATTGAATCGCAAATACCATCAGTTCTTGATCATATGCTACCTCCTGAAATGGTTGAATGTCGACCAATTCTTTTTGGCACACTGACTCTGTGTATTCCTTCCATCTTCTTTTGATGCTTCCTGCATCTTTCAATATTTTGCCCATAAAATCCTTCAATATTACAACTCAAAGCTTGAACTTTTTCTTCAGTTATTTCAACTTGAGAAACGCTGAGTGTGTTCTTAACTTTTGGTTTTCTAACTCCATGTCTTTGCAAATTTCATTGTAATACTTTGTCTTCTTGAGAAGCCCTTTGAAATCTTCTGTTTAGCTCTTATTTTACTTCAGCATTTCTTCCATTCCTATGTTCAAGAGCAAGTTTCAAAGTCTCTTCTGACATTCATTTTGGACTTTTCTTTCTTTCCTGTCTTTCTAATGACCTCTTGCTTTCTTCACGTATGATGTCTTTAGTGTCATCCCATAACCCGTAGTCTTCAGTCGTTAGTGTTCAATGGGTCAAATCTATCTTAAGATGGTCTCTAAATTCAGATGCGATATACTCAAAGTCGTACTTTGCCTCTCAAAGACTCGTTATAATTTTCTTCAGCTTCAACTTGAACTTGCTTACAACCAATTAATGGTCTGTTCTGCACTCAGCCCCTGCCCTTGTTCTGACTCATAATATTGAGCTTCTCCATTGTCTCTTTCCACAGATGTACTCCTCTTGATTTCTGTGTATTTCATCCAGTGAGCTCCACATGTATAGTCACCATTTACGTTGTTGAAAAAAGATACTTGCAATAAATAAGTTATTGCTCTTGCAAAATTCTGTCATGTAATCTCTGGCATGGTTTCTATCACTTGATCATCTTTTCCAACCACAGATCCTTCTTTTTTGTTTCCAACTTTCACATTCCAATCCTAGTAATTATCAGTGCATTTTGATTGTAGTTTGATCAATTTCAGACTGCAGAAGTTGGGAAAAATCTTCAATTTATTAATCTTTGGTAATACTGGTTGGTGCAAAAATTTGAATAATAGCCATATTAACTGGTCTTCCTTGTAGGCATATGGATATTATACTATCAATGATAACTTTGTTCTTCAGCTTAGATTTTTGAAATGTTCTTTTTGACAATGAGTGTGACGCCATTCCTCTTCCCCACTTGTCTATCATTTTGTTGCACTATGGTGGTTTGCATGTAGCTGAGATGCTGGAAGCTATGCCACCAGTGTTTCAAATACTGGAAAGGTCACCCATGGTGGACGGTTTTCATCAGAACTTCCAGACCAAGACAGATTAGGAAGAAGGACCTGGCAATCTACCTCCTAAAAAAATGGCCATTGAAAACCATATGAATACCACAAATGCTGGAAGATGAGCCTCTCAGGTTGGAAGGCACTAAAATATGACTGGGGAAGAGCTGTGTCCTCAAGTAGAGTCAACCTTAACGATGTGAATGTGGATAGAATAAATCTTTCAACACCGTCATTGGCTGATGTGGCATATAAATATAAATAAATACGGTATATACGTGTATATGTGTGTGTGTATATATATGTATATATTTAGAAAAAAAAAAACCATTGCTGTTGAGTTGATTCCAACTCATGGAGAACCTATGGGACAGAGCAGAACTGCCCCATAGGGTTTCCAAAGAGTGCCTGGTGGATTTGAACTGCAGACCTTTTTGTTAGCAGCCATACCTCTTAACAATTGTGCCACCAGGACTCCACATGTATATGAAAGTTGGAAACAAAAAAGAAGGATCAGTAGTTGGAAAAGATGGGCAAGTGATAAGAACCATGCTAGAGATAGCATGAGAGAATTTTGCAAGAGCAGTGACTTATTTATTGCAAATATTGTATGTATATATATATATATATATATATATATATATATGAAAACAAACAAATCCATTGCCATTAAGTGAGTTCGACACATAGCCAACTTAGAGGACTGAGTAGAACTGCCCCATAGGGTTTACAAGGAGCAGCTGATGGATGTGAACGACTGATTTTTTGGTTAGCAGCTGAGCTCTTAACCACTGCACCACCAGGACTCCATATATATTATATATATACATATACACACACACATGGGGGGGGTGAAAATTTGCTTGAACCGATCATACAAAAATCTACTTTTCCATTTATCTGTATGGATGTTACATCCTACTCTTGCTTGGGATTAGGATCTGTGGTGCAAACAGTTACGCAATCAACTACTAGCTGAGAGGTTGGTGGTTTGAACCTACCCAGAGACACCTCAGAAGACAGGTCTGTCAATCTGTTTCTGAAAGACCTCAGCCTTGAAAACACTATGGAACACTGTGGAGCACTATTCTGCACATATGGGATCTCCATGAGTCAGAATCCACTCTAAGTCAAACAACAACAACTCTTGCCTGGGGGATATAATTTGCTTTGACAAGGAGAAGCAGCTTTGACTTCTAATCTAGATGGAGTGTGTCAAAGAAGGGGTTTCTGAACATATCATTCTAAATTTATCATAACTTTATAATTTTCGAAGAAACTGAAGTCTGGGTTCACTTTGCTGTCCACATCTGAAATTGATCCCTTAGTTACAGCCCTACAAACCATTGGTTTGTTTAAATTTTACCTAAACTCCACCTTTCTTCTAAGTCCTATAATAACTCCATATTTTCCTGCTTTTGGTGAGATTCCTCAGGGTTGTTCTAGTGTGTGATTTTTCTCTTTGCAACGGGTCGATAAACTTGACTTTGTCAGACTACAGGCTTGTCCTGATGCTGGTAGGCTGGTTGGGCTAGATATAGATAGACAGATAGACAGACAGAGATGGCTGATAGTTAGATAACAGATACCTCAGTCTCACTCACAACTCAGATAAAGACATCTTAAATAATATTTCATAAAATGGAATGACAAAAGTAGAAACAAATAATACATTATGGCATAGAAGGGTAGTTCAACTAAAACAAACTGACAATGAAATCACCATATTTTAAGATCACCATATTTTAACATCACCATAGATTAAAAAAAAGAGGGATGATCTTAATAGATGCAGAAAAAAACTTAATATGATGCAATATTCACTCATGATAAAAAAAAAACAATTCACAATATAAAAAATTCTTAACAAAATATAAATCGAATAGAATGTCATTAACATAAGAAAGACCATCTAACTAATATATTCAACAAACACTAATAATAATGGAGATACTATAGAACAATTCCCATTAAATTTAGGAGCCAAACTTGGATGTCTTTTTTTGTTGTTTCTATTATATGTTGTCCTGAGCAGTGCAATAAGGCAATAAAAAAAGGAAAAATTAAAGACAGATAAAAAGAAAAGAAAAAAAAATCTGGTTTTTATATAATACCACAGTTTATATGGAAAAATACATATAAATCCTAGAGAAATTTTAGGAATAAATTAGAGTATGATGAACAAGTGAACTGGATAAAAGATTGACATTAAACTTTGATAGTTTTATATAACAGTGATTACCTTTTATAAAAAGTAATTGAAGATATATCATTAAACAGAATTTTAAAATCTTAAAGTATGTAAAATACATCTATCTAAGGATGAACAAGACTTCTATGGAGAAAATTACAAAAATATATAAAAGCATAAAATAAATGAACAAATCAAGATGTTGAAATCCCCCACATAAACTAGTCAGGAAATCTTCATAAAAATAAAAAATAAGTTGTTTATTTTTAATGATACTTAAAAAGCTAGTCCTAAATTTTATATGAAAAATGAATGGCCAAGTACATACAAAATGATTTTAAATAAGACATAGAACTTTCCCTACAAGATTTCAGAACATTCTATAAAGCTTAGTAATTAAAACAGATGGCACAGTGGTTAAGAGCTTGCCTACTAGCTGAAAGGTCAGCAGTTCAAACCCACCAGCTGCGCCTTGGAAACCCTATGGGACTGGTGTACTCTGTCCCACAGGGTCGCTATGAGTTGGAATCGACTTGATGGCAATGGGTTTTATATTGGAATAAGCGTATGACAGAAGTCACTTTATAAATCAAAGAGAAGAGAATGGTCTATTTAATAGATGATCATAAAATAATTGACTACCATAACCAAAAAAAGATGATAATACTGACCTCTCTTAATATTTATCTGATTTCTGCTAATAAATACTGTATTTCACTTTCATCCTCCTTTGAAAATCTGATGATAGTTGCAATGCATTCATTCCTCATGCAAACTTTCTAAGTCTTATGATATTTACAATGTGTCCCCCATGAACAAAGTAAAATGTATATTTTCTGGGACATCTATAGTCTATAGTTACTATACAGAAATTTTCTGAACTAGTCTTTGAGTTTTGAGAGGTGCCTGAGTTTCATTTTGCCAGAAGTTGCATCTCCAGATGGTAACATTTATCATAGGTCATTACTATATTTTGGATGAGGATTTTAGAACCTAATACAGTGCCTGTTTATTGAATTAAGCCACAGTAATGCTTGCTCTCATAGAACATGGCATACAATGAATTTTTCAGAAGAATGCCCTGAAGTCTAGGCAAGTACAATTATTTGCACAATTTGGCACAAGTGTGAGTAAGAGAATCCTTTTCTCTAATTTTCAAATTAAAGTACATATCGTATTTCTAAATCAGCTTTAGTCTGCAACCTATAATTTGAATAGTAAAAAAATAAGAATGCGCTCCACATCGTCTAAGAGTGGGAAGGAAGTAGAGCAGGTAAGAGGAGATGATTGTCTCCTAGGATTAAGGCTAGAATTCCTCAGACTGGGACTATATCAAAGGAGCCTGGTGGTGCAGTGGTTAGGGGCTCAGCTGCTAACCAAAAGAGTGGCAATTTGAATCCACCATCCACTCTCCAGGAAAAAGATATGGCAGTCCACTTCTGTAAAGATTTATGGTGTTGGAAATCCTATGTGGCAGTTCTACTCGATCCTACAGGTCACTATGAGGCAGAATCTACTCAACAGCAGTGGGTTTGATTTGATTTTCAGTTGGGACTATATCTTGAAGAACTGCAGGGTGAAGTTTTTGGATGCAGATCAGCAGCGATTCTGCCATCTGGAAGCTTTAATTCCCTGCAGCTAAACACTTTTAAAAAGCTGCTCATCTCTTACGGTAAATTTAGCATTTCTGCTGTCCTGACAACTATGCACTTGGTGTTCAGGCTGCCTCTGGCTATTAAGTTATTCTTGTCAGATTACATCCTTTCCCAGACAGACTGGAGCCCGTGGAGTGAGGTTGAGTCTGGGTGCAGCATGCAGAGAGCCTGTGCCAAGATCAGATAAAGATGGGCAACTACACTCACAGGTTGCATTTCCTGGAGATGTGGGGAGCAAGTGAAAGGTAGCATCTTGGAGGAAAACTACAATTAATAGCATAAAAACCTTACAACCAAGCTTTCTTGTACAAGGAAAGAAAGTGCAGAGGAACAGAGATTAAAAATCTAATATAGGGCAAAGAGATTAAGACTGGGGGATATATGAAAAACCTTTTGAGGTTTAAATACAGGAAGTGAGGCAAGCAAAACTTTTCACTAAAAGAGTACCTTTCAGTGCTTTTATTGGGCGCCTACGGCCTCAGGCATGGAGACAAAGGGGACTATGTAGAATAAAGACGTTGTCTGGAAAATTCATCCTTCAAGACACTTGACTTGAGCAAAATGTAAATAAGTGTCCACTTACTACGTCTTTCCTTTATTCTGCTTATGAGAACTGTTATCTCTATAGGTAGATACACAGATTTAAATACATAGATGTATATGTAGGATAATAAGGACACATAAGTATATGATAATAATTAAATAAACAGGTATGGAATGAATTTCTAAAATATGGCCTCATAAAAGCCCTGACTTGAAAACATGGCTTAATTAGGGAGCCACATGAGGGAATGCTTTTTAGCTGTGAATAGGCAGTTAGAATCTGATTTTTAAAAAAATGAAATAACTACAACAGGAGGACTGAAAATACTCCAAAAACTGCAGTATCTAGCATAGAGAATTGAACACAGTAAGTGTACAATGCAGAATTATTTATCTAATTAATTATTCATAAAAAGTGCTTTGAACTGTGGAGAAATTTTCAACTTTGTACACACAGTATTTTAATTGATTTGTTTCCCATGTCAGTCAGGATTCTTAACTGTAAGCATCAGATATCAGCTTTAGCTAATATAAGGAGAAAGGGAATTTAATAAAAGAAAATGAATGCTCATGTAATAGTTAAAATTTTGTGTCAACTTGACAGGGCCATGATTCTCAGTGTTTATATGTGATCACTCCCATGATGGGATCTGCTGTGAGTAGCCAATCAGTAGAAAGGAAGTTTCCTTGGTGGTATGGGCTGTATCCGAATTTTTCCTCACTCTGGGTCCTGTGGCTGCCTCCTGTTCGTCTGACCTCTGGTTCTTGGGACTTGAGCTATCAGCTTATCTGCTGATCTTGGGATTCGTGGATCTTTACGGCCCTAGTCTCCAGTCTGCCAATCTTGGGTTCACCAACCCCTGCAGCTATGTGAATTAGGAGAAGCCTCTATCCTAACCCACAGACTTGGGACGTCCCAGCCTCTACAATCACGTGAGATGTTTCTTTGATATAAATCTCTCTATATATTGATATGTCTTACTGGTTTTGCTTCTCTAGAGGACCCAGCCTAAGACAGCTCACAAAAACTTTGTTGCAACTCTGGAATCAAATTTGGAGGCTACATAGCCAAGAGCAACACCAGAAGTCATGTCATAAAACAGGTGCAGGAACACTCCTTTGCTAATGTCCCTAAGTACAGACACTGCAAAGTGTACCTCTGACACTACCAACTCTGGACACTGGAGATGTTAAAAAAAAAAACAAAAAATGCTACTACTGCCACCTGCTAACTAAAAGGTCAGTGGTTTGAACTCACCCAGCAGCTCCATGGGAGAAAGACCTGGGGATCTGCTTTTGTAAAACTTACAGCCAAGAGAACCCTATGGAGCAGTTCTACTCTATCACATGGTGTTGCTATGAGTCAAAATCAACTCTATGGCACCCAACAACAACAGTACTGCCACCTGAATGGGTATGCAGTTGCTTTCCCTGATGCAACTTACAAGAGAATAGCTTCTGCAGTCACTGCATTTTGTATTTTCATCTGTGAGAGTTTCAAGTGATTTGAAAGGTTTAGGTCATAGCAAACACCCTAACCCTGGCAGGTCTAAGAAAGCAGATTACAAGCAAATTAATTTTCAGTGATGGGAAATGGGTTGTGCTTGATTGAGTTAATTCATAGTCAATGGCTCTAGAGTCTTTTAATCCTACGCATAGCTATAATTTAGCTATCTTAATACAGTGTAGCTAACAGTCCTGATTTTTTAAATACATAATAAATAGATTTGGTATGAATTAAAACAAAGTAATAAGTATACTATGCAAGGACAGTAGATTTGAGTATGTGGTGCTGGTATTCAGAAATTTTTAAATTCAGATAATTCAATTCAGATACAATCTTAGAAGGGAAATAATAATATGATCCTCAAAATTTTCATATGACAATCCACAATTAAGAAACTATTCCTTCTGCATGACTCATATGATTATTGAATTTCTCTAGCCTCTCTTTTGTAATATTTCACAAACAACTGGCCTAAAGCTTAAAGTCAGAGAGCTGCAGGTCACTCAATGACCCCTAAAATGAAAAGACCCACAAAATAGAAAAACTTTCCTTTCAAAAAGAAAAGTAACTGTAGTGGTATAATCTTCATTTATGCTTTTTAGTATGTAATATTTTATAATATGAAATAATATGGTATATATACTTATATTCTATATAATTATTATTTACATGATTAAATTCTATATAAAGTATATCTACATAAATAAGATATAATTTCATGTGTACAATTGTGTAATATAATCATATTATATAATTGAGTGCAATAATAAAACCCAAAACACCAAACCTGTTGCTTTCCTGTCAATTCTGACTCATAACAACCCAGTAGGACAGAGTAGACCTGCCCCATAGGGTTTCCAATCTGTGTGGAAGCAGACTGCCACATCTTTCTTCTGCTGAGTGGCTGGTGGGTTCAAACCACCAAACTTTGGTTAGCAGCTGAACACTTAACCACAGCACCACCAGGGCTCCTTAATGTAATAATAAAACCTGTTGCTGTCCAGTTGATTCCAACTCTTAGCAACCTTATAGGACAGAGAGAATTGCAACATAGGGTTTCCAAGGAGTAACTGCTGGATTCGAACTTATGACCTTTTGGTTATCAGCCATATGCTTAACTACTGTGCCACCAGGGCCCCAATATAGTAATTCAAAATAAATAAAACATAAAAATTTACTGTAGCCAACCGTGATGGTTAAGATTGTGTGTCAACTTGGCTGGGCCATGATTCTCAGTGTTTGTATGTGATCACTCCCATGACTGAATATGCTGTGAGTAGCCAATCAGTTGAAAGGTAGTTTCCTTGGGGGTGTGGCCTGCATCTGAATATAAGCAGATGTTCTGGCTCTTTGCTCACTATGGATCATGCAGCTGCCTCCTGTTTATCTGACCTCTAGTTCTTGGGACTTGAGCCAGCAGCTTATCTGCTGATCCTGGGATTTATCAATCTTCACAGCCTGTGAGCGTAGTCCTGCTTTCCAACCTACCGATCTTGGGTTTGCCAGTCCCTGCGGGATGTTCTAGCCTCTATAATCATGTGAGGTGTTTCCTTGATATAAATCTCTCTCTATATATATATTTATATGCTTTACTGCTTTTGCTTCTCTACAGAACCCAGCCTAAGACACCAACCAAGAAAATATTTCCTTATTCCTAATATCAGACTATCCAAAAAAACCTACAAAAACAAAACAAATGAAAAAAAAAATCCACAAGCAAAAAGAATTCAACACAGGAGAGTGAGAGGAACAAACAAAACATCAGCACCACAAAAAAAGCACTACAAAATGACAGCAATAAACTCACACCTATCAGTAATTACACTGAATGTAAACGGCCTAAATGCACCCATAAAGATATGGAGAGTGACAGAATGGATAAACAAACAGGATCCATCAATATGCTGTCCACAAGAGACATAGCTTAGAAACAAAGACGTAAATTTATTAAAAATCAAAGGATAAAAAAAAAATACATAAATGAACAGCTACTAAAAAAGAGCAGGAGTAGCAATACTAATCTCAACTAAAATAGATGTTAAAACAAAATCCGCCATAAAAGACAAAAAAGGACATTATATAATGATTAAGGGGGCGATCCATCATGAAGATATAATGACATTAAATATCTACACACTCAATGACAGGGCTCTGAAATACATAAAACAAACTCTAACAGCACTGAAAAGAGAAACTAACAGTTCCACAATAATAGTAGGAGACTTCAACACACCACTCTCAGTAAAGGACAGAACAACTAAGAAGAAACTCAGCAAAGATACAGAAGACCTAAAGGGCACAATCAGCCAACTTGACCTCATAGACATATATAGAATGCTCCATCCAACTGCTGCAAAGTACACATTCTTTTCCAATGCACATGGAACATTCTCCAGAATAGACCACATCTTAGGCCACAGAGCAATCCTCAACAAGATCCAAAACTTTGAGATAATACAAAGTATGTTCTCTGACTACAACATCATCAAGGTAGAAATTAACAATAGGAAGAGCAAAAAAAAAAAATCAATTACATGCAAACTGAATAACACCCTGCTTACAAATCACTGGGTAAAAGAAGAAATCAGAGATGGAATAAAAAAATTCCTAGAATCAAACAGGAATGAAAACACATCATACAAACACCTTTGGGACAGACCAAAGACAGTCCTCAGGGGACAATTTATAGCAATAGATGCACAAATCAAAAATAAGAAAGGGACAAAATCAAAACATTAACTACGGAACTCCAACAAATAGAAAGAGAACAGCAAAAAAAAAAAAAAAAAAAAAAAAAAAAAAAAAAAAAAAAAAAAAAAAAAAAAAAAAAAAAAAAAAGCCCTCCACCACTGAAAGAAAGGAAATAATAAAGATCATAGCAGAAATAAATGAAATAGAGAATAGAAAGAATCAACAAAACTAAAAGATGGTTCTTTGAAAGGATGAACAAAATCAACAAACCACTGGCCAAACTGACAAAAGAAAAACAGGAGAGGACAGAAATAACCCAAATAAGAAATGAAAGGGGGGATATTACAACAGACCAACTGAAATAAAAAGGATCATAACAGAGTATTATGAAAAACAATACCCCAACAAACTTGAAAACCTAGAGAAAATGGATCAATTTCTAGAAACAAACTAACTACCCAAACTACCACAAAGTAATGTTGAAAATCTGAACAGAACCATAACAAGACAAGAGATTGAAAAGGTAATTAAAAAAAACAAAACCAAAAAACTCCCAACAAAAAAAAGCCATGGTCCAGATGGCTTCACTGGAGATTTCTACCAAACATTCAGAGAAGAGCTTATACCAGGAGTACTCGAACTCTTTCAGAACATAAAAAAGGAAGGGATACTTCCAAATTCATTTTATGAAGCCAGCATAACCTTGATACCAAAAGCAGGCAAAGACGTCACAAAAAAAGAAATTTACAGACCAATATCTCTCATGAATACAAATGCAAAAATTCCCAACAAAATTCTAGCCAACAGAATTCAGCATCATATCAAACAAATAATACATCACGACCAAGTAGGATTCATACCAGGTATTCAAGGTTTGTTCAGTATTAGAAAAATCAATGAACGTAATCCACCACACAAATAAAAGGAAAGAAAAGAATCAAATGATCATCTCAATTGACACAGAAAAGGCATTCCACAAAGTCCAACACCCATTCCTGATAAAAACTCTCAGTAAAATAAATATAGAAGGGAAATTTCTCAACATAATGAAGGGCATCTATGCAAAACCAATGGCCAACATCATTCTTAATGGCGAGAGACTGAAAACATTCCCAGTGAGTACAGGGACAAGTCAAGGATTCCCTTTATCTCCATTCCTGTTAAAAGTTGTGCTGGAAGTCCTAGCTAGAGCAATAAGGTAAGAAAAAGAAATAAAGGGCATGCAAATTTGTAATGAAGAAGTAACACTGTCCCTGTTTGCAGATGATATGATACTATAAATAGAAAACCATAAAGACTCCATGAGAAAACTACCAGAACTAACAGAAAGATTCAACAGAGTAGCAGGATACAAGATAAACATACAAAAATTGGTTGGATTCCTGTACACCAAGAAAGGGAATGATGAAAAGGATATTGGGAAAGCAATACCATTTATAATAGCCCCTAAAAAAATAAACTACTTAGCAATAAATCTAACCAGGGCTGTAAAAGACCTATACAAAGAAAACTACAATCACTACTGCAAGAAACCCAAAAGGATCTACATAAATGGAAAAACATACCATGCCCATGAATAGGTAGACTCAACATTGTGAAAATGACAATTCTACCCAAAGCGATTTACAAATACAATGCAATTCCGATCCAAATACCAATAACATTCTTTAAAGAGATGGAAAAACTAATCAATAACTTTATAAGGAAAGGGAAGAAACCTCGGATAAGTACAGCTCTATGGAAGAAGAAGAATAAAGTAGGAGGTTCTCAGGTCACTAGGTACCTGACTTCAGAACCTACTATACAGCTATGGTAGTCAAAACAGCCTATTACTGGTACACTGACAGATACATTGACCAATGGAACAGAACTGAGAACCCAGTTGTAAATCCATCCACCTACAGTTAACTGATCCTTGACAAGGGCCAAAAGTCCATTAAATGGGGAAAAGACATCCCTTTTAGCAAATGGTGCTGACAGAACTGGATGTCTATCAGCAAAAAAATGAAACAGGACCCATACCTCACGCCGTATGCAAAAACTAATTCAAAATGGATCAAAGACCTAAACATAAAGCCTAAAACTATAAGGTTCATAGAAGAAAAAATAGGATCAACACTAGAGGCCCTAATAAACGGCATTAACAGGATATAAACCATAACCAACAACATACAAACCCCAAAAGATAAGCTAGATAACTGAGATCTTCTAAAAATTAAACAATTATGCTCATCAAAAGGCTTCACCAAAAGAGTAAAAAGAGAACCTACAGACTGGGAAAAAATTTTTCAACATTACAAGTCAGACAAAGGGATAATCTCTAAAATCTATAAGAAAATCCAACACCTCTGCAACAAAAAGACAAACAATCCAATTAAAAGATGGGCAAAGGAAATGAACAGACACTTCACCAAAGAAGAGATTCAGGCAGCCAACAGACAGATGAGGAAATGCTCGCGATCACTAGCCATTAGAGAAATGTAAATTGAAACCACAATGAGATACCATCTCATCCCAGCACTACTGGCACGAATCAAAAAAACTGGAAATAACAAATGTTGGAGAGTCTGTGGGGAGATCAGAGCTCTTATGCACTGCTGGTGGGAATGCAAGATAATACAACCATTTTAGAAAGTGATATGGCACTTCCTTAGAAAGCTAGAAATAAAAATACGATATGATCCAGCAATCCCACTCCTAGGAATATATCCTAGAGAAATAAGAGCTATCACAGGAATAGACTTATGCACACCCATAATTATTGGAGCACTGTTCACAAAAGCAAAAAGATGGAAACAAGCTAGACGCCCATCAACAGATGAATGGATAAACAAACTATGGCACATACACACAATGGAGTATTGTGCAATGATAAAGAACAATGATGAATCTGTGAAGCATCTCATAACACGGATGAAACTGAAAGACATTACGCTGACTGAAATAAGTCAATCACAAAAGGACAAATATTGTATGAGATCTCTACTGTAAAATTCATGTAAAATTTTACACACAAAAAGAAACAATCTTTGTTGGTTATGAGGGATGGGAGGGGTGGGGGGGAACTAAATAGACAATAGATAAGTGGTAACTTGGGTGAAGGGGAAGACAGTACCCAATGCTAAGGAAGCCAGCACAACTTGTACAAGGAAAAGTCATGGAAGCTCCATAGACACATCCAAACTCCCTGAGGGACTGAATTGCTCGGTGGAGGGCTCTGGGGACCATGGTCTCGGAGAACATCTAGCTCAATTGGCATAACACAGTTTATAAAGACAATGTTCTACATTCTACCTTGGTAAGTAGTGTCTGGGGTCTTAAAAACCTCTGAGCAGCCATCTAAGATACTCCACTGATCTCTCCCCTTCGGGAGCAAGGGAGAATGAAGAGAACAGGATACAAGGAAAAGAATAATCCAAAGGACTAATGGACCACAGCTACCACAGCCTCTACCAGACTGAGTCCAGTACAGCTAGATGGTGCCGGGCTACCAACACTGACTGCTCTGACTGGGATCACAGCAGAGGGTCCTGGGCAGAGCTGGAGAAGGATGTAGAACAAAATTCTAACTCACAAAAAAAGACTGGATTTACTGGCCTGACAGACTGGGGAAATCCCGAGAGTATGTCCCCCAGACACCCTTTTAGCTCAGAGGTGAAGTCACTTCCGAGGTTCACCATTCAGCTGGGGATTGGACAGCCCCATAAACCAAAACAGGACCAATGAGGCACAGCAGTCCAGGGACAAGGACTAGAAGGTAGAATGGGACAAGAAAGCTGGTGATAGGGAACCCAGGTTTGAGAAGGGACAGTGTCGATATGTCTCGTGGGGTAGTTAACCATTGTCATAAGGCAATATATGTTCTCAATGTTTAATGAGAAACTATTCTGCAAACCTTCATCTAAGGTACAAAAAGAAAAGAATTATCTATGTGACATCAAATTGACAACAGCAACTCAAAAGGTTTGATGGGAAGCCTAAGGGACAGTGAGTTGAAGATAATGGTGATGGAATAATTTGGAAAAGGATAGTGAGAATAGCAGCACAACCGGAAGAATGTAATCGATGTTACTGAATTGTACATGTAGAAATTTTTGAAAAGGTGTATCTGGCTATGTATATTTTCACTAGAAAAAAAAAAATTCCACTAAGGTCGAGAAGGGAGAGTGTTGACATGTCGTGGGGTTGTTAACCAATGTCATAAAACAATATGTGTACTGACGGTTTAATGAGAAACTATTTGTTCTGTATCCTTCACATAAAGTACAATTAAATAAATAAAAGAAATGGAAATATCCCCAAGCAGCTACAAGGGGTTTGAATATAATCAGCCGTGGGACCTACAGAGAAAGTAGAATCTGTGGGAAAACTGTGCATTTTATGTATTTATGATTTTTTCTCAAAATCAACCCCTTTCCTAAAATGTGTTTTTGCTGAGGAGTGATGTAACAACTAATAAGTTATATTTCTCATGTAGTTCATTGGATATTAATTTTCAGTTATTCACTCAAGTTCTTGTTGTGTCTAACACGCATAAACCACTGTGTTAGTTACTGAACAAATCCACCTCTGTCGAAATCACATTCTAGTGGACAACATAGATGAAAAAGAAATGAATAAATTAATTGCATAATTGTAAAATGGAATAAAATTTTCAAAAGAGACTTGCAGAACAGGATGAAAAGAGGAATATATCGCTTTGGAGGAGTTGGGCTGAGAAGCCTTCTCCGTGAAGGTATTAATGAAGATGGGACTGAACCTTGAGGAGAATCCAAAACTGAAACACTGTACAGGACAGAGAATATCCTGTGCAAAAAAAACAAAACAAAACAAAAAACCCTGCAGTGAAAAAGAGCCTGGAGTATTTGATAAAGAAAATGTATCTAGAATGTATTAAGCAAGGAAAGAGGGCTAGAAATGAGGTTCACTAATTAATTGAGTGATTAATTCTTTAATTCACTGAATAGGGAGTCATTCCCCAGTAAATTAATTCTGGAAAAATATTTCTGGCTTTGAAAGACTTATCATCTGGTGAGAAAGAAAGATAGTAATCACATCGTCACAGAAACAAATGTAAATACAACTGGTCCATGACGCGATCTGAAGGAAAGGCTGCTTTGGGGACTATAGTAGGAGCATTTAAGCTAGGAAGGTTAGGAGGTTAGGAAAGGCCCCTGGGAAAATGAAAATTGTGCTAAGATCTTAAAAACGACTGCAAATTATCTAGATCAATGGAAAAAAGGATTTTTTTCCAGGCTGAAGGATATAGCTGTACAATGACTTTGCGGTGGGAGGAAGTATAGAAATCACGAGGAAGTGAAAAAAAAAAAAAAAAAAGATCAGTGTGGGTAGAAAGCATCGAGAGAGGGGAGCTTGACTTGTGGTGAGTGGGAATTTAAAGGGCAAGGCCAGATCATCATGACCTCCTAGACTATGATAAATATTTGCATTCTCGTCATAAGCACAGTAGGTAGTCTTTGAACAGGAAAAGTTCACAAACCCTGATTAAAGTTTAATAAAGCTCAGAGTATAGCATGGAGAAGGAATCAGAGAAGTCCCACACAGCTGCTGGTAGATCAGTAGAGACTTATTGACGCATGAAGACAATGGACTTGGAGAGAAGTGGTAAGATTCATGATGAATATATTTTGAGGGCAGATACAGTAGGCATAAAAGATGACATTATGATTATGACTTAAACTTGGGGAATGGCATATTAACTGAGATGTGGAATTTCAGTGGCTAGACCCTATGTTTGAAAGGGGAAATTAGAAGTTCAGTTTTGAATTGTCTGTGACACATGCACGTAGAAATGTCTCAGCTTACTTCTTCATTTCATTTATGTCTCTGAAGGTTACTCTCCCCCCTGTCCCAGAAAAACCTTTCCTGATGACTCTATCTAAACTCTCATATCCAATCTTTAGCACCTTGAATACATCATAGTGGCACTTCCTGACACCATGTTATAAATTTGTACCTTTATTGTAAGTTTCCTCCACTAGATTTTAAGCTCTGTGTGGTAAAGGAGCCCTGGTGGTGCAGTGGTTAAGAGTTTGGCTGCTAACCAAAAGGTTGGCAGTTCGAATCCAGAAGCCACTCTATCCTATAGGGTTGCTATGAGTCAGAATCGACTCAATGGCAACAGCTTTGTTTGTTTGTTTGGGTTTTTTTTTGGTAGGCAAGGGAATCGTCCTTTTTTTATATAAAGCACCTAGACCTAATAGAATGATGGATATATGATGTGTAATAAAAAATTTGTGAATAAACAAATGGACGGATGGATGAGTAAATGTATGACAAGGAAGGACAACTGGATATATAAATCTAAGATTCATGTTGAGAGAGATATCTTCTCTGTGTCAGGTTAAAAGAAAAACCAACATGTACCAATAGAGCTATACCAACAAAGCCATTGACGCCTGTGCCTGGAGGTTACTTACATCAAAGTAAAAGAGAGGTATGTTGTTACTGTACATAGGAATTAATTTCCCATGAAAAGAAATAATGGTTTAGTCCTAACTTAAATGGCATAATTATTTCTATAATTTAAGTTTATATATGTTTTTGTTAACATACATATACATTGCTCTAAAATCTAATGAGTCAAATGACCTTCTAGAACCCCGAACATCAAGTTTCTATTTAGGAAGGATATTATAATAGGAACAGGATTCCTTGCTGCTATGAGGAACATAAAATGGAAAAAATAAAACGTGATCCAAATACAAGACCAATGTTTTACCTAATGAACAATATAACAGTAATTTGTACAGACATTTTTTGCCAAAATTATATCATTTAATTGTAAGAATGTTTATTCTGTTAAGGGTAATATTATTCATACAGGACATAAAAACAGGATAGCTATCTTCACAATGTTATTTAAAGATCATGTAACTGAAATAGCTCATCTCATCCAACCATGTTTTCATACAACGTACTCTAGGCCAGTTTTTCCTGAATCTAGATCTCCATGAAATCAGAATTATAACAAAATGCACTAAGTGCTATAACTATGACAAAGAGCATCTGGGAAAACAAGAAGAGACTACACTTGGCCCTACTTGGTGGATTTTGGGAGAAGAGACAATGCCATGCTGAGTCCTATGAGATCTACAGGAATACACTAAATTGAAGTGTGTAAAGAGAGAACAAAAGAGAACAGAGAAAAGCTTGTGAAAAACTGTGGAGACATGCAAAACATGATGAATTCAGAAAATTTTCTCATATTTACCACAGTATAGGTATGTGGAATGGAATGGCCAGGTATGTGTCTAAATAGGGAGGAACCAGAGGGAGTGCGGAACAGAGGGAAGAACTCGCCCCTACGCGCAAGTCCAAGGCCAAGGCGGTGCCAGTGGTGTCATTAGGGGGTTGCAGAAGGCGGGGACTGCACCGCGTTACACTGTCAGAGGAGGTGACACTACCTAGTCCAGAGATACGTCCAAGACCAAACTATGCAGAACTTGAGCTGCTCCAGAAATCCCATGCCTCTTCAGCCGTGTTTTGGCACTGCTCTCTGCTGCCCTGGCCCCACTGCAGCCCAGGCACCCCTGGAGCCCATCAGCCAAACTGCCCACCACCTGGGTGGGCTTGGCTTTTCCTTTTTGTCGCAGCTGTCAATGTCTATTCATCTTGAAATTTTTTTGGGGGGAGACGGCAACTTAGACATTGCCCCTGGACAATTGTTACCCTCACTACACCCCTGGCAAGAACTGTTTCGGGAGGCATGGGCATGCTCTGCTAAGCTCTACAGAGTTTAAACCCGTTGAAGTCAAGTGAATTCCAATTCATAGTGATCCTACAAGACAGAGTAGAACTGCCCCATAGGGTTTCCAAGGCTGTAATCTTTATGGAAACAGACTGCCATTATCTTTCTTCCCACTGAGCTGCTGGTGGGTTCAAACCTCTGAGACTTCAGTTCACAGCAAAGCGCTTAAACCTTGAGCCACCAGGGCTCCTTCTATGGACTTTATACTTTATGAAATGTGGTGCCATTTAAAGTTTTTAAATGGCCTGACAGCATTTGTATTTTAGAAAGGTCATCTCTAATTTGATCTGAGGAAAGTTCTCCAGATGAGCAAAGAAAGATACTATTTAAAAATTCTCTTTAAATATTTCCATTCAAACACCTCTAATGGCAGAGGAAAGTGAATCATACCCTAGCATTTGGTGGGGGAATCTAGAATGTCCACTGGTTTTAAGGAGCAGTCAAGAGTTTAACTTTAAAAAAAAATAATAATTCAAGTAAATATTACATTCTACTCTTTAAAAGGAGACCTGGTGGCGCAGTATTTAAGAGCTTGGCTGCTAACCAGACAGGTTTGCAGTTCAAATCCACCAGCTACTCCTTGGAAACCCTAGGGGGCAGTTCTACTATGTCCTATAGGGTCTCTACGACTCAGAACCAACTAGATAGCACCTAACAGCAACAACTGTTTAAAAAACATGTTTACAATTGTTCACTAAATGTAACACTTCATTCCCTCCTATAAATTTTTTTCTGACGAAAGTAGAAAGAAAGCACCAGGAAAAAAAGCCTCAATTTCCCCCTCTTGGTACATTTCCCAGCTTAAGAAACAGGTCCACACATTTAACTTTACAAACAGAAAAAGAGGTATGCTGAGAATCTTGGTAGAAAATTTCTGCATGAGGACAGGTAGACAAATGAAACAAAAGAATACACGACAAAGTAGAAACAACAAAAATACAAGTGGTTTTTGCTACTAAATTAAGATGGGAAAAATGGTATGAGAAAACTTTACCTGACTTGAATACTGTATCTATAAATTCATATGCCTTATGAGAAAAATTATATTTTAGAGACATTTTCCTTAAAGTTCTTAATTTACTTGAAGTCATATTTTAAAAATTCACATGTAAAACTGTCTTTCTGCAGAATGTGTACTGCATTATAAAATTTTCTGGAATTTTTTTAAATTTAGTTTGTATTTCAAATAACTTTAAATTCTTAACTTGGAGAAGGTTGAAATCCCAGTATTTTACTCCAAATACTTAAAAAAGGGGTGGCTTGCAAAAACCCTGTTATGATTCATTATACCAATTACGTTACTCTTTCCTAATAAACAAAAGATATATTGAAATATAGTGATAGATGTAAAGCCTCATTTTTGTCATGCCCTTCTTCTAGACCTCTGGGAGTTTTCAGATCCTCAAAGATATTTATTCTAATGTCATACACTAGGTGATCTCTGAGGTCCCACCTAGGTCTAAAATCCTTGGATATTGTATCTATATATGTATTTAATGTGTTAAAATATATTTGGTTGGTCATCTGCTTGGCTGAGAAAGGAAGTCTCAATATTGAGCTTTGTAAGTGAATGTTACTAAGTATAAACTGATGCCTCCTCTGTCATCAAAACTTTTATACTAATTTGGGGAATGCCATGACCTTTGTCCTCTAATTACCAAATGCTCTGCTTCCCACATAACTTATACTCCCTTTTTTACAGATTCCTGCATGATATGCTTGCAGGCCCTATTGCAGAACTGCACCAGTTTGTGCACTAGTATTGTAGATTTGCAACACTGATACTCTGCAGAACAGTCTTCTCTTTCCATCTGGCTCACTGGAAATATTTTTCCCCTTCATATTTCCAGGTCCTCTTCTTGGGATCAGTTTATTTATTTATTTTTCTTTCCTTTTACCACACCCTTCTTCACACCAGAGAAGACAAAATCTCATGGAAGTGTGCTCGTGTGCATCTGTGTGTGTGTGTAGCAGTGGGAGGGGTGGAGGTTATATGGCCAGGTGATTGTCAGCTACAGCTTCACATTGACCTTAAAAGCAACTTGTCTTTCAAGACCTCAGGCCACATTACATTATTTGACTTCACTCATTAATGTGAATTTTCTTTCCAGGGATCTGTTTTCTTTCCAGGGGTCCAGGTTCATTCAGAGACGCCCCCAACTCAATTGCCTAAAAGAGAAAAAACTCAGATCTAGCAGGATGTGACAGTTCAATAAACAGGTAATTTTAGTATAAGATAATGAGCATTATGTCGAAGATATGTGTCCAAATATTATAGAAAAAAAATACTAGCTATGAAACAGGGCTTCAAACAAATACGTTCCGGTTCGATCCTCTGATGAGAATTCACATTTCCACTTCAGATATACCGAATCAGAATCTACATTTCAACAAGATATATAAGAAGTATCTGGGAATCTTGTTAAACTGTGGATTCTAATTCAGTAAATCTGGGGTGGAAATGCAGATTCTCAGCAGAGTGTCTAACTAGAATGAACCAGTTCAAAGCCCTGCTATGAAAACAAAGAAAGAAGAAATTAAAATTTCCTGGAAGAATTAGGATTTATTTATTACTACTTTTTTTATTGTACTTCAAGTGAAGGCTTACAGAACAAATAGTTTCTAATGAAACAGTAGTACACATATTGTTTTATGACATTGGTTAACAAACCCACAACATGTCAACCCTCTCCCATCTCGACTTTTTTTTTTTT
>NW_004444065.1:6398967-6400288 GCF_000243295.1 Trichechus manatus latirostris
CTCTTTTGGTGAAGTCTTTTGAAGAGCATAGGTGTTTGATTTTTAGAAGATCCCAGTTATCTAGCTTATCTTCCGGGATTTGTGTGTTGATGGTTATGGTTTGTATCCTGTTAATGCCATTATTAAGGCCCATAGTGTTGGTTCTATTTTTTCTTCTATGAACTTTGTAGTTTTAGGCTTTATATTTAGGTCTTTGATCCATTTTGAATTAGTTTTTGCATACGGCGTGAGGTATGGGTCCTGTCTCATTTTTTGGCAGATGGATATCCAGTTTTGCCAGGACCATTTGTTAAAAAGAGTGTCTTTTCCCCATTTGATGGACTTTGGGCCCTTGTTGAAGATCAGGTGACTCTAGATGGATGGATTTACATCTGGGTTCTCAATTCTGTTCCAATGGTCAAAGTATTTGTCGCTGTACCAGTACCAGGCTGTTTAGATTACTGTAGCTGTATAGTAGGTTCTGAAGTCAGGTAGTGTGAGTCTAACAGCGTTATTCTTCTTCTTCAGTAGTGCTTACTAATTCGGAGCTTCTTCCCTTTCCATATAAAGTTAATGATTAGTTTTTCCATCTCTTTGAAAAATGTTGTTGGTATTTGGATCAGGATTGCTTTGTATTTGTAAATTGCTTTGGGTAGAATTGTTATTTTCACTATGTTGAGTCTACCTATCCATGAGCATGGTATGCTTTTCCATTTATGTAGATCCTTTCGGGTTTCTTGCAGTAGTGTTTTGTAGTTTTTTTGTATAGGTCTTTTACATCCCTGGTTAGATTTATTCCTAAGTTTTTTATTTTTTTAGGGGCTGTTACAAATGGTAATGTTTTCCTGATTTCCTTTTCATCGTTCTCCTTATCAGGGTATAGGAATCCAACTGATTTTTGTAAGTTTATTTTGTATCGTGCTTCTCTGCTGAATCTTTCTATTAGTTCCATTAGATTTCTCATAGAGTCTTTAGGGTTTTCTATGTATAGTATCATATCATCTGCAAACAGGGACAGTTTATCTTCTTCATTACCAATTTGGATGTGCTTTATTTATTTTTCTTGCCTTAATGCTCTAGCTAGAACATCCAGCACAATTTTAAATAGGAGTGGTGATGAAGTGCATCCTTGTCTTGTTCCTCTTCTCAAGGGGAATGTTTTCAGCCTCTCTCCATTAAGAATGATGTTGGCCATTGGTTTTGCATAGATGCCCTTTATAATGTTGAGAAATTTCCCTTCTATACCTATTTTCTCGAGAGTTTTTATCAGGAATGGGTGTTGGACTTTGTCGAATGCCTTTTCTGCATCAATTGAGATGATCATGTGATTCTTTTCTTCCCT
>NW_004444065.1:6401486-6415943 GCF_000243295.1 Trichechus manatus latirostris
GTTGGATGGAGTGTTCTATATATGTCTATGAGGTCAAGTTGGCTGATTGTGCCCTTTAGGTCTTCTGTATCTTTGCTGAATTTCTTCTTAGTTTTTCTGTGCTTTACTGAGAGTGTTGTGTTGAGGTCTCCTACTAGTATTGTGGAAGTGTCAATTTCTCCTTTCAGTGTTGTTAGAGTTTGTTTTATGAATTTTGGATCCCTGTCATTGCGTTCGTAGACGTTTATTATGGTTATGCCTTCATGATGGATATCCCCTTAATCATTATATAGTATCCTTCTTTGTCTTTTATGGTCGATTTTGTTTTAAAATCTATTTGATCTGCGATTAGTACTGCCACTCCTATTTTAGGTCATTGCTAGCTTGTTCTATTGTTTACAACCTTTGACTTTTAATAAATTCACATCTTTGTTTCTAAAGTGTGTCTCTTGTAGACAGCATATTGATGGATCTTGTTTTCTTATCCATTCTGTCACTCTCCGTGTCTTTATGGGTGCATTGAGTCCATTTACATTCAGTGTAATTATTGATAGATGTGAGTTTGTTGTCATTTTGTAGTGCTTTTTTTTTGTGGTGCTGACGTTTTCTTTGTTCTTCTTACTCTCCTGTGCTGAGTTACTTTTTTTTGTGGGTTTTTTTTTCATTTCTTTTATTTTTGTAGGTTGTGTTTTTGCTGAGACTTTATGTTTTTCCTCTTTATTTTTATGAGTATGTTTATTAACTTTCTTTTTGGTACCATGAATTTCACCCTTATCTTTCTAAGTTTGAATCGGTCTATTATTACTTGGTATCGCCTTGCCTTCCTCTCCATTAGAAGGTACCGTACCTACACCTTTTATTCCCTCTTTTATTGCTCTGATGTTGTTGTCATTTACTGATTAACTGCACTGATTCCCTGTTGTATTTGTTTTGGTTTTGGATAGTCCTTGAGAGTTCATTTCCTAGATTGCTATCTGGCTGGTATGATCCTGCATCCTAGATTTTGCCCGTGAGCTGAAGTTGTTTGTTCTCAGATCGCAGATCTCCCTTTAATAATTCTCGTAAGTTTAGTTTGGTTTTTACATATTCCCTTAATTTCTGTTTATCTGGATATGTTCTAATTTTGCCCTCATATTTGAACGAGCATTTTGCAGGTTATATTAATCTTGGTTGTCAATTTTTTCTTTCAAGGTTTTATATATGTCATCCCATTGTCTTCTTGCCTGCATGGTTTCTGCCAAATAATCTGAGCTTATTCTTATTGTTTCTCCTCTGTATGTGACTTCTTGTTTTTTACAAGCTGCTCTCAAGAGTCTTTGTTTTTCTTTGGTTTTGGTGAGTGTGATTATGATATGCCTTGGTGATTTTCTTTTGGTGTCCATTCTATATGGGGTTCATTGAACTTCTTGGAAGGCCAACTTTTCTTCTTTCATGATATTGGGGAAGTTTTCTGTCAGCAGTTCCTCAATGATCCTCTCTGTGTTTTCTGTTTTCTCCCCCTGTTCTGGAACTCCAATCACTTGCAAATTTTTGCCTTTGATTGTATCCCACATAACTCTCAGGATCTCTTCATTTTTCTTGGTTCTTTTTTCTGAGTTTTCCTCAAGCAGAGTTGTATCCAAGTGTTCGTCTTCAATTCCACTGATCCTGTCTTCCACCATTTCAAATCTGTTCCTCAGCCCTTCTATGACACCATCCATTTCTGAAATCTTGTTGTTTATCTTTTGAATTTCTAATTGTTGTTTTTGTATAATTTCTAGTTGTGAATTTATTTTGGCATTTTGTTGCTGCATTATTTTCCTGAATTCTTTCATGAATTTGTCTGCCTTTTCCATGAATTTGTCTATTTTTTCTTCATTTTTGTCTGCTTTTTGCTTCGACTGTTGGATAATTCTGAGTGGTACAGATTTGAATTCCCTATCAGGTAGCTCTAGTTCATTTTTTTTCCACTGGAAAGTCATCTGGTGTTTTATTTTAGACATCTACTGGAACCATTCTGTCCTGTTTTTTGTAAATGTTTAGATGTTGTCTACTGTCTTAGGGGAATTCAGTAGTTATTTTTCTCGTTTATTGATTGTAGATTTGTTCGTTTCGTCCTTTTTTTTTTAAATTTGGCTCTGTCTGAGCAGGCGGGCTGTGTGTTCTTTGTTGTTTGCTCATCTGTGGCCATGATACTTTTCACCTCCTTCTCCAATTGGCAGAGTCAGTCACTCAGATATGGTACAGCAGGTCAGGTCTAGCTGAAGAGGAGTTACTGGGATGGGTTGTTTGTCGCACTCACTACAGCCACCAGAGCGGGTCAGTAATCAGTGCAGGGCAGGTTCCATTAGGCCATGCCTGTGCTTCTTGATGGTGTGATGTTAAGTGCACAGCGTAGGTAGGCAGGATGTAGGGGGGAGATTGCTACGTGTGGAGCTAACATGGATATGGAAGAGAGGAGAGAGGAACAGGAGCCAAAAACCTACAAACAAACAAAAAAGAGTGTTAGGTGAGAGCTTGCTGTTGGAGTGGAGAGATGAGAGACTATGAAATGGAGAAAAACAAAAAGGGGAAGAGGAATAAAAAAAAGTAAAGAAAAGCAAAGAATGAATAAATAAATATCAGAAAGGGAAAAGAACAGCAAATTCCCCAGGTATCCCACTGTTGTGGCTATGAGATCTGTGGAAGTTGTTCTCAGTTGTTGCAGTACAGCCTAGCTAGAAGGCATAGAGGTATTCAGGGAACAGAATGAGAAAGAAGGTATAGAGAGATGAGAAACTGATTAATGAAGAAAGACAAAAAGCGAAAAAGAGGGAAAAGAAAACAAACAAAATTTAAAAAAAAAGAAAAGAATAAGAAAAACTCCCCAAAAAACAGGGAAAAAAAAAAAAAACGCAAAAAGTCAATGCCCCCAGGGATCCCTCTGCAAGTCTGTTCAAGCCGTAGGGGTAGGTTCCAAGATGCACAGCACCACGTGGCCAGAAAAGGCTCCCAACTCATGAAAAGGAAAAGAAAACAAACAAACAATTCAACACAAACAAACAAACAAAAGCCCCAGGATCCCACCAGCGTGGCAGCCCAGACTGGGAAGCATTTCCACACTGGAGCAGAGCTCCGCAGCCCCTCAGGAAGAAGCAAAGAAGGCTCAAGGATCCAGGTATTTGTGCTAAAGGAGGGGGAGGTGGTGAGAGGTAAGGAAGAAATCAAAAGAAGTGGAAAAAAAAGCAACACCAGCAGCCAATAAATGGCACTCAGAGAGACAGCTATTGGGGGCGGATGTAATCCAAGCAGCTGATGCTTCCCGGACAAGAGGCTGTGGTTGCGGGCAGCAGAGGAGCCTGAGTGGGGGTGAAGAAGGGTGTGGTGTGGGGAAGCATCTATCACAAATTACCGGAGCTATGCAGCCCCTCAGGAAGAAGCAAAGATGGCACACGGAGCCAGGTACTTGAGTGAAAGGAGGGGGAGGTGGTGAGAGGTAAGGCAGAAATCAAAACAAGCAGAAAAAAGCAACACCAGCAGCCAACAAATGGCGCTCAGAGAGCTGGCCAGTTTGGGTGGGTGGAATCCAAGCAGCCAGTGCTTCCCGGACAAGAGACTGTGGCCAGGGGAAGCAGAGGAGGCTGAGCTGGAGTGAAGAAGGGTGAGGGGTGGGAAAGCGTATATCGCCAGTTACTGGTTGTTCTGTCTCCTGTTGGAAACTCTGTGAAGCTTCTTTCTGATATCCCCTATTTGCTGGTCTCTGATAGGAGTCCAAGATGGTGGATCTGCGCTGTGTTAGCTGATAGGGGACCTCTGAATGAATCTCTCCTCGCTCTGCATTCTCTGTCAGTTTTCTCACTCCATTTTGTGCTTGGCTGAGTTCTTTATCTCTTCATTTGATGTTTTAAGATTTCAGGATTGCTGTTTTCTCTGTTTGGCTTAGTTTTTTGGATCTTTCCTGTGGAGGGAAGGTGTGATGCTTTTGCCTAGAGTGACATTTTGCCAGAAGTCCCTAGGATTTATTTTTAAGATATTTTTGCTATTTGACATTTAAAAAATAAAAAGGGAAAGGGAAAAAAGGAATATTAGGCAAAGAGAACAGCAAAAGTGAAGGCATGGTGACATGAATGTTTAGAGAAATGGTTCACAAAAATTGTGGTCTCCCAGACCAAAAGCACCAATAACACACAGGAATATATTAGAAATGGAAATCAGTGAGCCTTGCTCAGACCTATTGAATCAGAAACTAGTAATCTGTGCTTTAATATGGCCCTCATATGATTCTGAAGCATGCTGAAATTTGAGAACTGCAGAGTAAGTCTGAAAAAAAAGTAACTATTTGGTATGATTCAAATGTAGGCTAGAAGAGTGTGTAGTGAAAACAGATTAGGCTATTACACAGTAGGCTTTTGTGAGATATTCAAAGTCTTAAGCATGGAATTGACATGTCCATACGGTTTTTTAAAAGATCTCTCTGATAGCATCCTAATATTTAATTAGGTTGATAAAGAGACTGACAAAGAAACTATCCCATAGGGAATAAATAAATTTTGAACCTCAGTAGTGGCAGGAAGGATGGAGGGTAGGGAATAGATATGAAAAACTGAAGATGTAGAATTTTCCAGATAGCTTGTATGTCTTTCAACAGAATTTTCTACAGACAAAACTTTAAGTCAAAAAATAAAATATAGGAAATTTTAAGCACCTGAGTATGTTGATCGGGGGTGGGGGGTGGACGGCAAGGTGGCCTGAAGAGGCTATGTTCTATCCCACAAAGCAGAACTGATCTTTCTTCTAGTTATAGTAATGTATAAGATATCCTATTTAGAGAAAACAAAGCAGAGTCTCTGTTTTGTAGTCTTTGTCTTTTTCCAGTCTGGATTGGTAGAATAGGGACATTCTTCTCTGTGGTGTCATATCTTATTCTCTACCCATGTACTTTCTGAATGGAATGTCATTGTTCTCTTTTAGTGGAAACTAATGTTCATGCATCTGCTTAACCAAGAAATATAAAGTACTTAAACATGCTCCCCAAGTGCAGTAGTGTAAGTGCCACCTGGCAAGATGTGGTAAGTGAAAAAAAGAAAATAAAGTGGTCAATAACCCTGTTGTCCAATGGACTATTGTGCCATTGCAAAGTCTCTTTGCAAAACTGTCATTTTTTGGTCACAATTTTATCCCAAACAGAACTAATCAGTCTCTTACTGAAACGCATTTTCATTTTTTCTTGCAATATAAGTCATTGAGAAAACATTTTGGTGCCATCAGTAGTCTGACAGTATAATCTAAGGGCATATTTGTTTTTCGTAAGTATGACCACTCCTACCATAAGAAGACTGAGATTTTATTGACTTTTTCCTGTACATTATACATATATTTTCTCACATAAAGGAACTTAGGAAAACTCTTTAAATGTGGTTGCCTTAGCTGGAAGTTATGTTATTTTTACCCTTCCTCTTCCATTCTTATCTTCAGTGTGAATAAGATGGCTGGAGCTCGAGCAGCTATCTGTTAAATAAGACCACAATGAAGATAATAGCCAAGTGTTATCGATGGAAAAAAGTAAAGATAAAAATGATCTGTCCCCTGATCATATGGAGCTTCCTTACAGCCCTGGATTGTCTAGACCTGAACATTTCTAAGAGAAAACAATTTTGCTTAAACTACTGTTATTGGAGTTTTCTATTGCATACAGTCAAATGATCCTGTGATACATTTAATTATCCGTTCTATTTCTGGGCTATTAATTTGTTTCCACTCTTTTTTTTCTCATTAAAATCATAATCAGTAGGATATTCTTGTAACTAAATACTATACAATGCATTATTTTTCATTAAATATTAAAAACATATTTCTATACCATTGCTTATTATTCCACACTATTTTTTTCAACATCATGGATTTACTGTGAATTATTAAACCAATCACTTATTGTAGAATAATTACATTTTGTCTTTTTTTTTTCCTATTGTAAACAACAGGTCATCAAACTCCCATAATTTCAAACCCTAATCAGCATTATGGACTATTAAAAAATATAATAATAATAAATTATTTGAACAAAATCAAAATAAATTCATCCAAATGGAGTTTTAATTCTGGCACCTTTTCTCTGCAATAAATCCATCAAGAATGACATGTTTATGGAGGGTTCTCTAAAGTCAATGTAAATCAAGGTCAGTGAGAGTACTACGCCCAAGTAATTCCCAGTCATGATTAAGTGTTATGAAGTCAGAATCATAATTATGATTGAGTTCATTCTGCTCTTATAAAACTCCACAAAACACAGAAGAAGCAGGAATGCATATTAAGTGGGAATGTTGAAAAGAAAATTGTTATCTCATATGCCATTGCTTAGCACTAGACATATTGAATCTTTTGTTTGTTTTGAAAGTTTGAATGTAATGAACAAATCATTTTGCCTATCCTTCTCAATTTCAGATTCTTCCATCACCATATTTGCTGCCTTACACCCTCAATGTGATTTTCCAAAAAGAAAATTGACAAGCAAGCAGAACAAACAATTGCTTGAAATTTTGTCAAATAACTCCAGAAAGCAGAAAAATTTTCCCAAAACTTCAAAAATGTAAATTTCTTTTGGAATAGCAATATATTTGTTGTTGTTATGTTGAGTTTATTTTATAAAGTAATACCTTTTGTCTGTACTAGGGTTTCTTTTTTCACGTCATCATTAAACTTTTGTTTAGTGTTCAGGTCCAGCTAAACTCCAACACCTTTCATTAAAGGCATTCTAACCACTCCAATTAAGAAACAAAATGCACCTTCCTCCTACAGCATCATGAACGAATACCACTGATATATTTTAATTGTTATTAGATGCCATCAAGTCAGTTCTGACACGTAGTGACCAAAGTAAAACAGAACGAAACACTTCCCAGTCCTGTGCCATCTTCACAATCTTTGCTATGCTTAAGTCCATTGTTGCAGTCACTGTGTCAATCTAACTTGTCGAGGGTCTTCCTCTTTTTCGTTGACTCTACTTTACCAAGCATGATCGCTTTCTCCAGGGACAGGTCCCTCCTGATAACATGCCAAAAGTACGTGAGAGAAGTCTTGCCATCCTTGCTTGTAAGGAGCATTCTGGCTGTACTTCATCCAAGACAGATTCGTTCGTTCTTCTGGAAGTCCATGGAATATTCAACATTCTTTGTCAACACCATAATTCAAAGACTTCAATTCTTCAGTCTTCCTTATTCATTGTCCAGCTTTCACATGCATATAAGGTGATTGAAAATATCATGGCTTGGGTCAGGTGGTCCTTGGTCCTCAAGGTGACATCCTTGCCTTTCAATACTTTAAAGAGGTCTTTTGCAGCAGATTTGCTTAATGCAAATTTCTTGACTGCTGCTTCCATGGGTGTTGATTGTGGATCCAAGTAAAGAGAAATCCCTGACAATTTCAATCGTTTCTCCATTTATCAGGATGTTGCTTACAGGTTCAGTTGTGAGGATTTTTGTTGTCTTTATGTTGAGGTGATCTTCATCAGTAAGTGCTTCAAGTCCTATACACTTTCAGCAAGCAAGGTTGTGTCATCTGCATATCACAGGTTGTTAATGAGTCTTCCTCCAATCCCGATACTGCATTCTTCTTCATATAGTCTATTATTTGCTCAGGATACAAATTGAATAAGTATGATGAAAAGATACAACCCTGACACACACCTTTCCTGACTTTGAACCACTCAGTATCCTCTTGTTCTATTCAAATGACTGCCTCTTGGCCGACATACAGGTTCCTCATGACCACAATTAAGTGTTCTGAAATTCTTACATAATCATACATTAAGTCATATCACTTATTTAGTCATCAGACTCCATTGATGTAGGCCATTTTGTGCGTGGATATCTTGTATCATCGTTAAATCTTGCATTGCTACTTAACATTAAGTTTTGATCCTAAATGTTGTTCCATTGGATTTCAAGCTTTCAGGGTAAGTCTTGAGGACCTGTGAAGTGTATCTGTATGACTATTCAGGGTTTATCAGGCATATACTTTTTCTAAGGTCTTTCAGATTTAAGCAGAACCACACTCTTTTAATGCCTTGTTCTCTCCCTTCAATCTTTTAACTCGATTTTTAATAATTTATTTAATCATGGTTCCTCAATCAGACATTAAATTCAATGAAGCTACTGATTTTTTTTTCTGCTTTGTTCTTTATCTTAAACCTAGTAACTAGCTTAGTACTTGGTACAAAGCAGGAGATAAGGATATGTTTAAAAAAATAAATCATAAATGATTCGAAGAATAAGGGACAAAACTAGAGCAAGCTAATGCAAAAAGGAGAGATATAAAATAAAAGTCAAAGGAGACAATATCTATCTTTATGTCTACCTAAGTAGAAGGTAATCAACACTGGGTTTCCCACAGAGACCTGAAAATATTTTGTGTTTGTATTTTTGAGGTTTATGAGTCAGAATCCACAGGAAGGCAAATGACAACAATTTCATCCTAAACTAGAGTGTTCATGGAAACACAGCCACATATCTTTTTTTCCTTCCACTGAAAGTATACTAGTTGTTGTGAGTCAACTCCAACTCATGGCAACCCCATGTGTGTCAGAGTACAGTTGTGCACTACAGGGTTTTCAATGGCTGATTTTTCAGAAATACATTGCTAGGACTTTCTTCTGAGGTGCTTCTGAGTGGATTCAAACTGTCAACCTTTTGGTTAGCAGCCAAGTACATTAACTGTTGGCACCTCCCAGGGACTTCAATCAAGGTATAAAAAAGCAAAAAACCAAACCTATTGCCATTGAGTGAATTCCAGCTCATAGCAACACTACAGGACAGAGTAGAACTGCCCCATAGGGTTTCCAAGGATCAGCTGGTGGATTAGAACTGACCATTTGATTAGCAGCCAACTCAGCTCTTAACCACTGTGCAACCAGGACTCAAAAATCAAAGTTTAGGTTTCTTAAAATGGAACCCCATTTGATTTTCTGTTTTATTCAGATATAGGGCCATATATAGAGCTATATTCACAGAAGATTATCAGTAACTGTTTATTGTTATTGTTGTTAGGTGCCATCGAGTTCGTTCCAACTCATAATGACCCTGTGCACAACAGAACAAAATACTACCTGGTCCTGCGCCACCCTCACAATCTTTCTTATGTTTCAGCACATCGTTGCAGTCACTGGGTCAATCCATCTCACTGAGGGTCTTCCCCTTTTTCACTGACCATCTATTTTATCAAGCATGATGTCCTTCTCCAGGGACAGGTCCCTCCTGATAACATGTCCAAAGTATGTGAGATGAATTCTCACCATCCTTTCTTCTAAGGAGCATTCTGGCTGTACTTCCTCCAAGACAGATTTGTTCATTCTTCTGGAAGTCCAGGGTATATTCAATATCCTTCTCAAAACCATAATTGAAAGGAGTCTATTATTCTTTGGTCTTCCTTATTCATTGTCCAGCTTTCACATGCATAAGAGTAGATTGAAAATACCATGGCTTGGGTCAGGAGCACCTTAGTCCTCAAAGTGACATCTTTGCTTTCTAGCACTTTAAAGAGTTTTTTTGTGGCAGATTTGCCTGATGTCCTCTGATTTCTTAACTGCTGCTTCCATGGGCATTGATTGTGGATCCAAGTAAAATGAAATCCTCGACAACTTCGATCTTTTCTCCATTTAACATAATGTCACTTATTGACCCAGTTGTGAGGATTTTTGTTTTCCTTATGTCGAGGTATAACTCATACTGAAGGCTGTAGTCTTTGATCTTCATCAGTAAGTGCTTCAAGTCTTCTTCGCTGTCATTAAGCAAGATTGGGTCATCTGCATATCACAGGTTGTTAATACATCTTCTTCCAATCCTGATGCTCCATTCTTCTTCATATAGCCCAGTTTCTCAGATTATTTGCTCAGCATATAGATTGAGTCAGTATGGTGAAAGGATTCAGACCTGAAGGACACCTTTCCTAATTTTAAACCACACAGTATCATCTTGTCTGTTTGAATCACTGCCTCTTGTTCAGTGTACAGGTTCCTCATTAGCACAATTAAGTTATCTGGAATTCCCATTCTTTGCAATGTTATCCATAATTTGTTATGATCCACACTGTCAAATCCCTTGGCATAGTCAATGTAAACATCTTTCTGGTATTCTCTACTTTCAGCCATTGTCCATCTGACACAGCAATGTTATCCCTCGTTCCATGTCCTCTTCTGAATCAGGCTTGAATTTCTGGCAGTTCCCTGTCAATATAGTAATGCAATAGCTTTTGAATGGTCTTCAGCAAAATTGGACTTGTGGGTAATATTATATTGTTCTATAATTTCTGCATTCTGTTGGATCATATTTCTTTTGAATGGGCGCAAATATGGATCTTTTCCAGTCTTTTGGCCAAGAAGCCTTCTTCCAAATTTCTTGACATAGACAAGTGAGCACCCCAGCGCTGCATTGGTTTGTTGAAACATCTCAATTTGAATTCCATCCATTCCTGGAGCCTTGTTTTTCATTATTCTTTTCAGTGCAGCATAGACTTCCTCCTTCATTACCATCGGTTCTTGGTTGCATGATACCTTCTGAAATGGTTGAACAACAACCAATTCTTTTTGGTACAGTGAGTCTGTGTATTCCTTCTGTCTTCATTTTTTTTCCTTCTCTCTTTTTTTCTTTTTGTCTTTTCCTTCCCTTCCATCTTCTTTTCATGCTTCCCACATCTTTCAATATTTTGTCCATAGAATCCCTCAATATTGCAGCTCGAAGCTTGAATTTATTCTTTGATTCCTTCAGTTTGAGAAATGCTGAGCATGTTCTTCCCTTTTGGTTTTCTAACTCCAGGTCTTTGCACATTCCATTATAATACTTTGCTCTGTCTTCTCCAGCCGTCCTCTGAAATATTTTTTCAGCTCTTTTATGTTATCATTTCTTATATTAGATTAAGCTACCCAGTGTTCAAGAGCAAGTTACAGAGTCTCTTCTGACCTCCATTTTGGTCTTCTCTTTCTTTCTTGTCTTTTTAATGAACTTTTGCTTTCTTTTTGCATGATGCCCTTGATCTTATTCCTCAACTCTTCTGCTCTTCAGTCATTAGTGTTCAATGTGTCTAATGAATTCTTGAGATGGTCTCTAAATTCAGGTGGGATGTACTCAAGGTCATATTTTGGCTCTCATGGACTTGCTCTAATTTTCTTCAGCTCCAGTTTGAACTTGCATATAAGCAAGTGATGGTCTGTCCTGCAGTAGACCCTTGGCCTTTTTCTAACTGATGATATTGAGCTTCTCCATGGTGTCTTCCCACAGATGAAGTCGAATTGATTCCTGTGTATTTCAGTTGGTGAGGTGTACATGTATAATAGTCATTTATGTTGTGGAAAAAAGGCATTTGCAATGAAGAAGTTGTTGGTCTTGCAAAATTCTATCCTGTGATTTCCAACGTTATTTCTGTCACCAAGGCCATATTTTCATATTAATTCTTCTTTATTTTCAGCTTTCGAATTCCAACCACCGGTAACTATCAATGAATCTTGATTTCAGATTTGATTAATTTTAAACTGCAGAAGGTGGTAAATATCTTTAATTTCCTCATCTTTGGCCTTAGTGGTTAGTGTGTATATTTGAGTAACAATCATATTAACTGGTCTTCCTTGTACGCATATGGATATTTTCCTATAACTGACAGAATTGTAGTACAAGATAGATATTGAAATGTTCTTTTTGTGTATGAATGCAATGCCATTCCACTTCAATTTGTCATTCGCAACATAGTAGACCATATGATTATTTGACTCAAAATAGTCAACACCAACCCATTTCAGCTCACTAATGCCTAGGATGTCAGAAGAGACTCTGAAACTTGCTCTTGAACTTTGAGTAGCTAAAGCAAAAGGAAGAAATGATGAACTAAAAGAGATGAACAGAAGCTTTCAAAGAGTAGCTTGAGAAGACGAAGTATTATAATGACATGTGCAAAGACCTGGAGTTAGAAAATCAAAAGGGAAAAACAAGCTAAAAGAACTGAAGAAAAAATTCAAGCCTCAAGTTGCAATACTTAAGGATTCTACAGGGAAAATATTAAATGACACAGGAAGCACCAAAAGAAGATGGAAGGAATACACAAAGTCACTATACCAAAAAGAATTGGTCTATGTTAAACCATTTCAGAAGGTAGCATATGATCAAGAATCAATGGTAATGAAGGAAGAAGTCCAAGCTGCACTGAAGGCATTGGCGAAAAACAAGCCTCCAGGAATTGCCAGAATATCATTTGGGATGTTTCAACAAACAGATGCAGTGCTGAAGATGCTCACTTGTCTATGCCAAGAAATTTGGAAGACAGCTAGCTGGCCAACCAATTGGAAGAAATCCATATTTATGCCTATTCCCAAGAAAGGTGATCCAACCGAAAGCGGAAATTATCAAACAATATCATTAATATCACATGCAAGTAAAATTTTGCTGAAGATCACTCAAAAGTGGCTGCAGCAGTAGATCAACAGAGAACTGCCAGAAATTCAAGCCAGATTTAGAAGAGGACATGGAACCAGGGATATCATTGCTGACGTCAGATGGATCCTGGCTGAAGAAAGAGAATATCAGAAAGATATTTACCTGTGTTTTATTGACTATGCAAAAGCATTTGACTGTGTGGGTCATAAAAAATTATGGATAATAATGCCAAGAATGCAAATTCCAGAACACTTAATTGTGCTCATGAGGAACCTGTACTTTAATCAAGAGGCAGTCGTTCAAACAGAACAAGGGGATACTGTGTGGTTTAAAGTCAGGAAAGGTGTGGGTCAGGGTTGTATACTTTCACCATACCTATTCAATCTGTATGCTGAACAAATAACCTGAGAAGCTGGACTATGTGAAGAAGAATGCGGCATCAGGATAGGAGGAAGACTCATTAACAACCTGCATTACCCAGATGACACAACCTTGCTTGCTGAAAGTTAAGAGGACTTGATGCACTTATCGATGAAGATCAAAGACCAGAGCCTTCAGTATGGATTACACCTCAACATAAAGAAAACAAAAATCCTCACAACTGGACCAATAAGCAACATCATGATAAACGGAGAAAAGACTGACATTTTCAAGGATTTCATTTTACTTGGATTCATGATCAACACCCATGGAAGCAGCAGTCAAGAAATCAAAAGATGCATTGCATTAGGCAAATCTGCTGCAAAAGACCTCTTTGGAATGTTAAAAAGCAAAAAAGTCACCTTGAAGACTAAGATGCACCTGACCCACGCCATGGTGTTTTCAATTGCCTCATATGTATGTGATAGCTGGATGATGAATAAGTAAGACTGAAGAAGAAATGATGCCTTTGAATTGTGGTGTTGGCAAAGAATATTGACTATAACATGGACTGCTGAAAGAACAAACAAATCTGTCTTGGAAGAAGTACATCCAGAATGCTCTTTACAGGC
Source organism: Trichechus manatus latirostris (assembly GCF_000243295.1). NCBI lineage: Eukaryota > Metazoa > Chordata > Mammalia > Sirenia > Trichechidae > Trichechus > Trichechus manatus. The sequence continues at coordinate 6,414,829 of NW_004444065.1, forward strand.
AAAGATGGCGAGACTACGTCTCACATTCTTTGGACATGTTATTAGGAGGGATCAGTCGCTGGAGAAGGACATCGCTCTTGGTAGGATAGAGGTTGGTGAAGGAGAGGAAGACCCTCAATGACACGGATTGACACAGTGACTGCAACAATGGGTTTAAGCACAGCAAGAATAGTGAGGATGGCACAGGACCGGACAGTGTTTGTTCTGTTGTACATAGGATCGCTATGAGTTAGAATCAACTCAACGGCACCTAATAACAACAACAATGCCTAGAATATCGATCTATAGTCAGTCCATTTCATTTCTGACATTTTCCAATTTTCTGAGATTCATAGTTGGTACATACTACGTTCCTTTTATTAATGGATGTTTGCAGCACTTTTCATTTTGAGTCGTGCCACATCAGCAAATGAAGGTGCTGAATGCTTGACTCTATCCATGTCATTAAGGTCAACTCTAGTTTGAAGAGGCAGCTCTTCCATTGTCATCTTTTGAGTGCCTTCCAACCTGAGGGGCTCATCTTCTGGCACTATACCAGACAATATTCCACTGCTATTCATAAGGTTTTCACCGGCCAATTTTTTCAGAAGTAAATCGCCAGATCTTTCTTCCTAGTCTGTCTTAGCCTGGAAACTCAGTTGAAACCTGTCCACCATAGGTGACCATGCTGGTATTTTAAATACTGGTAGCATAGTTTCCAGCATCACAGCAACATGCAAGCCACTGCAGTACAACAAGTTGACAGGCGGTGGGGAAAATATTTATTTAATAAATAAATTTTCTTTTCTATTGAAGTAGTAAATAAATGTAGTATCTGTCATACAATTACTATTGGTTACTCTGTCTATGCATATAGTTTCTAGTGCTCTTAACATCTTTACTTTTTTCTTATTTTTATTTATTTTTTATTGTATCTCAGATGAAGGCTTACAGAACAAATAGTTTCTCATGAAACAGTAGCACACATGTTGTTTTATCACATTGGTTAACAACCCCACAACATGTCAACCCTCTAACTTCTTGACCTTTTGTTTTTGGTGAAAATACACATAGCCAAAGATACACCATTTCAAAAATTTCTACATGCACAGTTCAGTGACATTGACTACGCTCTT
>NW_004444065.1:6417835-6461209 GCF_000243295.1 Trichechus manatus latirostris
GGTGCATTGAGTCCATTTACATTCAGTGTAATTATTGATAGATGTGAGTTTGTTGCTGTCATTTTGTAGTGCTTTTTTTTGTGGTGCTCAAGGTTTCTTTGTTCTTCTTACTCTCTTGTGTTGAGTTACTTTTGTTTGTGGATTTTTTTTTCATTTCTTTTGTTTTTGTAGGTTTTGGTTTTGCTGAGACTTTATGTTTTTCCTCTTTTTTTTATGAGTATGTTTGTTAACTTTCTTTGTGGTCACCCTGAATTTTAGCCTTATCTTTCTAAGTTTGAAGCAGTCTACCATTACTTGATATTGCCTTGCCTTCCTCTCCATTAGAAGGTTCTATACCTATGCCGTTTATTCCCTCTTTTATTGTTTTGTTGTTGTTGTCATTTACTGATTAACTGCTCTGATTCCCTGTTGTATTTCTTTTGGTTTTGGATAGTGTTCGAGAGTTCATTTCCTAGATTGGTATCTGGCTGGTACAATCCTGTGTCCTAGATTCTGCCAGTGAACTGAGGCTGTTTGTCCTCATATCGAAGAATTCCCTTTAATAATTCTTGTAAGTTTGGTTTGACTTTTACATATTCCCTTTGTTTCTGTTTATCTGGAAATCACCAAATTTCACCATCGAATGTGAATGACAGTTTTACAGGATATATTATTCTTGGCTGACAATTTTTTTTCTTTCAAGATTTTATATATGTCATCCCATTGCCTTCTTTCCTGCATGGTTTCTGCTGAATAATCTGAGCTTAGTCTTATTGTTTCTCCTCTGTATGTGACTTCTTATATTTCACAATCTGCTCTCAGGATTCTTTCTTTGTCTTTGTTTTGGCGAGTGTGATTATGATATGCCTCTATGATTTTCTTTTGGGGTCTCTTCTATATGGGGTTCATTGAGCTTCTTGGATGGTTAACATCTTTACTTTCAAATAATACAATAATATTTTTCAAAAATAAAACAAATTTTGATATTTTGCTACTTTTTCACTGGATTTGTACTAATGTCTTTTTATGTGCCTTGTTGTTTTTGAAAATACAGAGGGCAATCCTGGAGTGAATGATACACACTTAATTATCATTTATTATTTAAAATTGTTTAATGATGAATGACAAGGTATCTTTTTTAGGGTTAATTTTATGCCACTGTGCTCTGACCAGAAACTCAATATTAGTTGTGATAATTAAATTATGAAACATATTTATCTATTATAATTTTTTAAATCTTATATTACCTTGTTATCCCTGTCTTTACGAAACACAAATCTGAAAAGATAAAAGAAATGATCATTATTAATGGGAAAATGGATATATAAAAACTTCTATTAGCTTCTGACACGTTCTCACAGAATTGATGTTTACCTACCCACATAGCTTTAGTAGTATTTTCTATTGCAGTTCTAAGTTGTAATATATTATTCTTTCATTAGCATCTAGGTATTCTTTGCTTCATATCACACCCTAATGAGAGCTAGCAAACTCTTATAACTCTGAGTATCTTCAATACATATTTGGGAGTTCTTATAAAAACCGAACCTGCGATGTAAACCTAATAAGCACCAGATTGTAACCCAAAGAGGAAAAGGATTTCACTATCACTTTACTTTCCTAGAAGGGTTTCTAAATGCATTTACTCTGGGTAGGGCTTTTACAAGTACTGCATTAAACTTCTTATGGAAATAGTTGATGTCTTAGGCTAGCTTCTCTAGAGAAGCAAAACCAGTAAAGCGTATAAATATATAGATAGAGAGAGAGAAACAGAGAGAGATTTATATCAAGGAAATGGCTCATGCAGTTGTAGATGCTGGAATGTCCCAAGTCCTTGGGTCAGGATAGAGACTTCTCCTGATTCACGTAGCTGCAGGGGCTGGTGAACTCATGATCAGCAGGTCAGACGGGGCTCTTGTTCACAGGCTGTGAAGATCCATGAATCCCAAGACTGACTGGCAAGCAAGATGGCAGGTAAGGTGCTAGCTGAAGTCCCATGAACCAGAGGTCAGATGAACAGGAGCCAGCTGCAGGATCCAGAGTGAGTAAAAGCCCAGGAGTCCTGTCAGAAAGTCCACTTTTTATTCAGTGCAGGTCACGCCCCCAAGGAAACTCCCTTTCAACTGATTGGCTACTAACAGCAGATCTCATTATGGAGGTGATCACATATCAAATCTCATCATGGAAGTGGTCACATCATCATACGACTGCCAGACTACATTATAACTGCCAAACCGCTGAGAATCATGGCCCAGCCAAGTTGACACATAAGTTTAATGATCACAGTTGGCTATTCAAAATAGAAAATATCAACTGATGTGTTACAGTTCTCAGAAACTATTTGTAAACCTCTCCTGGGATTTAACAAGTCCTCAAATAATAAAAATAAATCAGTTTTTTGTTATTTCTGTGTATTTACATATTACTGGGGTATAATACACTAGCAACAATAAAAGTTATTACTCAGAATTTTTTGATTCAGCTTTGCCATATGAACCAAAATAATAATGGCAATGAAACACATATAGACCTCACTACTAGAGAAACAATGAAAAAGGAACCAATGTAAAATCACTATAACTCTTAAGATCTTTAGCAGCATTTTAATGCAGTATTATGAATGAGTATGTTACTTTAGATATTAACACATTTTAAATATGTCTTCACAATAATATAGACAAACACAAGGTAGGAAAATGAAACAACAGTAAGACAATAAAATAAGAAAAATGATTTCTTTCACAGTATTTTGATTTTTTTCATACATGATAAAATCAAAGTGTACATCCATCAAATTTTATATATCAAATTTGGAGTAAAATATTTCTCCAGATGTCTCAGAAGTGAAGTAGGAATTTGAGAATTCTTGATAAATTTGAGCTGAGCTAAGCAGTGCTGATGAGTACAGAAATTTTATTGAGGAACATTTCATTTGAAGCTGACCATATTTTTTTTTAAAAAAAAGCCAACTAAAACTAAAAAAATATCTTCTTAAAGTACTAAAGAGAAAGAACCCATACATTACTAGAAATATATTGGGAAATGTGAGGTACAAAGTGTAGCTCCCATTCAGAAGCACTCTCCACTTGAATTACTGGAATCAAATTCAGTGTGGTATTTAACCTGGACACTGGAGCTAACTAACTTGGTTCAAATTCTGCTTCTGTTGCAAATGCCAGAATAACCTTCAACTGTTTAAAGCTCAGTTTCCTTTTCTGTAATAGGAGGAAAATTATTAAAAAACAATCAGCAAAAAAGAAAGAAAAAAAAAGCCACCCTTTAGATTTCATACTCATTAAGCAAATATTGATTGAGCACCTGTATACTGTCAGAAACTGTTCAAATCACTGAGGATACAGCTGAGAACAAGATGCCTGCCCTCTGGCAGCTTGCATGGGCTGTTGTAATTATTAAGAGTTGATTGGGCTAATGAACCAGAAATCTAGTAATTACTTTTTAAAAGAGAGCTTCTATAATAAAGATTAAGGTAATTCATATTAATGTATTTTTAGTAAATACTTCACATTAAATCCCTTTTTCATCATGATACAGTGTAGTTTGATATGATGCAGTGGAAGGGATCCACACTTGATACTTCAGAATAACCAATTTTATCATAATTCCTGACTATAATATATACATTGTTGTGCTGTCTTTAAGTGCTGTGGAGTTGATTTCAATTCACAGTGACCATATGTGACAGAGTAGAACTGCCATAGGCTGTAAATCTTTACAGATTGCCATTTTTCCCATACAGCCACTGGGTGGCTTCTAACAGACAATCCTTCCGTTAGTAGTCAAGAACTTCATCATGGTGCCACCAGGGCATGTGTAATGACAAACCAAAAAAAGAGATTATAGAGGAAAAATCATCTGGTTCTACCCCACCATCCCCACTTCCTTTGGGTGGATTCAGATTCACAGTGACCCCATAGGGTTTCCAAGGCTGTAAATCTCTACTGAAGCAGAATGCCACATCTTCGTCTTGCACTGGTAGTTTCAAACTGCCGACTTTTAGGTTAGCAGTCAAGCACTTCAACCACTGTGCCACCAGGGCTCCTTCAGGTTCTATCACTGCATATAAAAAGGAACCCAGAATAGACAAGAAGATCAGAGAAGCTTTCTGACAAGTGACACCTGAGCAAAATAGTACAAATGAATAAAAAAAAAAAAAATTGTAGCATATTTTACAAATCTAGTCGATTCTGACTCATAGTGACCTTATAGGACAGAGTAGAACTGCCCTATAGGGTTTCCAAGGAGCGACTGGTGAATTTGAACTGCCAACTTTTGGTTAGCAGCCAAGTTCTAACCACTGCACCACCAGTGGTTAAGTAGCTGAATATTCAAGTAGGTGTGGTGCTGGGTGTGGAAGGAATCTTCCTGACAGAGGAAACAGCACATATTCAGTGATGGAACAGCATATGATAAGTTTGAAGAACCAAAACAAAGTGCCACTGGGCTAAAAAAGAAAACCAAAACTCGTTGCAGTGGAGTAGATTCCAGCTCATACTGGGCTAGAGTTTACCATATAAAGGAAAGAGTACTACAGATGAAGCTCAAGAAGAAGGCAGAGACCAGTTTACACAAAGCTTTATAGATCATGCTAAGCAATGATACATTGTGAGCAGGATGAATGACATTACAAGATTTTCAAAGAACATGTTGGCTGTAATGTGGGGCATGGATTGGAGGAGGAACAGAGTGGATGGGGGAGATCTCTTGCAGGTCATGGCATAATTCGACCAAGGGAAAGTGGTCTATTGGAGTATCCCATACACATTCTTTAAAAAACATTTGTTAGTTCCAGCACAAGGGTACCAGAGTTAAATATGGAAAAAAATACCTGATACCTGATCGTTTCCAAATTTCCTTTTGAAATAGCTTACATTAACAGCAATTTACACACAATAAAGTTCTCTTATAGATGTTCTCGTGTTTGTTCATGGGTGCTTCTTTTAATTATCAGAATCACCTTATGAGAAAAGAAGGTAGATATTTTCCTGTTTTAACAAGTCAGTGGAGATTCAAAAGCCAAATTCCTCGCCAAAGGCCACATAAACGGTAAATGGCCAAATGAGCCTTTTTGAACACTTAGTTCCACTTCTTTCTCCTACTGCATTGCACCCGCAGAAGTTAAGCCTTTATATGAAATTACGTTGACTTTACGTTTGTCAGAGTAGAACGGGGCTCCATAGGGTTTTCAATAGCTGAAATTTCATAAGTATATCAGCAGGCCTTTCTTCTGAGGCACCCATGGGTGAACTCAAACCTCCAACCTTTTGATTAGCAGCCGAGCATATTAACTATTTGCACCACACACCTGGGTTGCCATGAGTCAGAATTAATTTGATGGTAACTGGTTTTACTGATTTTTATATAAAACTATATAAAAAATTATACTCACTCTAAGACAATTAACACTTTTCTGTACATCCTCACACCTAGCCACAATTATCAACTCTTCTTCCTTCAATTTCTTTACAGTCATACTTAACAATAATTACAACAATAGTGAGGACAACAAAATCCAGAATACTATGTTAGGCCATATGATAATTCAATTTCTCCTCTTTGGCATATATTGACTAGTAATTTTGATTCTACATGGTCAACAACTTACAAGCATACTTGTAGCTTGATCAAGTGTACTTTACAGTCCATAAACATACTTTGGACAAACATGATCTGGTGCTAGTCCCAGGGAAATGACGGGAGGCAAACACCACTCACTTATTTTCTTCATTAAATTTCCTTCCAAAAGTGGTCAGTAATCTTAATTTTTAAATGCCTAGAAAAGGCTCAAGGCTGCTATCAGGTATGGAATTATGCAATCTTAAGTTTAAATTCATTAAGTAGCTATGTGGAAAAGGGAACAAGTCGTGTGCAATAACCTAAAATTGCTGACACAGCATTCATAATAGGTTCCTTCCCAGAGGTTTTATTGCAGTTATATAAGAAATCATTTGCTTGTGAAGTTCAAAGAAGCTTTCTGAATAGATTTTTTTGGGGGGTTACGCTTTTGAGAGATATAGCAGGCAAGTATAAGATACTGCTTACAATATTTTAAGCAATGAACATTTGGGCAAATGTAAATTCTGAGCTAACTGGCTTTTTCTTATTTACTCAAAATTCAAGCCTTTAAAAAGCTTCCTAAGGTAAAAATCATTTAAAGCTTCGTTAAAAAACAAAACAAAACAAACAAACAAACAAAAAACCAATTTCTATCATCACTGAGAACAGAGGCCTAAGCCCTATTTCTTATCATTCCAGTTATAATTCTCTTTTCCCTAACATTTTAATGGAAGTATACAGAAAATATTCTTCAGTACAATTGCCTTGTAATGCTTGGAATTTGGATAAAATTAAATTTTACAGGTTTCTTTAGACTTGTGCCGTATTCATCTTCCTTCTTCATAATTTATTCAGTCTTGCCAGTAAGCTCTTTGCTATTTGGCCTCTCTAGAAAGGTTTTAGTTGTAAAAAAATGGAAAAATTCTCAAACTAAGCATATGGAATTCAAAAGAAAAGCATCTTAGAAAATTAGCATTATATCATGCATTATTGTAAGAGTGTTCTTAGGAATGGCCTTCCTCCTAGAAAGAAGAAAACATGTATTAAACGTTTAGAGTCTGGGAAATTAAGTTTTGGCAGACAAGAAAAAGAAGAAAAAATAAATTCTAGATTTAGACATGGAACCTGTATTTGATGAACCTGGCAATAACCAGTTATTTCAACGTTTGCTGTTTATATTTCACACATTTTACAAATTATATATTTAACAGAAATAGATGTGTTGTTTTACTAAGGAAAACAAAATAATTAAAATAGAAAACAAATTATTTTACTAAGTAACAATTATTTTAAATTAAACAAGTAGACATGATGTTATTATGGGGTATCATTTATTTTGCAATATGCTAATTTATCATCTAAATTGGCCAACTGGCATATCTTAAAACACACACACACAGTTGTATTACCTCCCTCCTTTTTTAAAGGTGATTAAGGTGCACTCCTACTGAGACTGCCACTTTTCTCAAACACATTATGGGGCAGGAGAAGAGTTCTTGCAATTATGAATCTTTTTAGTTTCACTCATTTGGCACAGAATGAGATTTTTTTTTTCATCCAAATAAATATATGCAGTTTGGAAAAGTGATATGGCATAAAATTGATCCAGATTTTCAAATCTCACAGTTAAATATTAACGTGTCTTCATTCTAATTTAAAGTTTTGTGTTTTAAAATATTCATGCAAAATTTCACATGTGATATTGCAAAAAGCTTAAAGGTCTGCAATTTTTTCCAAATCAGAGATTAACCTAAGGCTAAATTTTACAATTTTTTGCCTACATAAGGCCATAACACACTTTGTAAGTTGCATGATTGTATAATAGTGTCAACTTTAGAACAAGAAATTTTAATTTGAAATCAATGACACCTAAAGCTAGAATAAGCTCTTGTATTAACATCTTCATTTTAAAGTCAATTGCATAACTTTACCCTGTTTTAAGAGAGCTGGGTTACATCAAATGGTTTTTAGATTCCAATCATATTTTAAGTAATTTTACAATTCCAGTAAAATGCATTTGTCTTAAACTCTTCGTGTCCAAAATTATACAAAGCATCACCATGGTAACATCATTCTAAGGAAAAGATAGTTTAAAGCTTAGGAAGTCTTTAACAGTAAATGTCAGAGACCAATAATTCTAGTCTTCCTGCTCCAAGAATTTCATATATTTCCATGAATGTTTAAACATATTAAATCTTGGGTTACAAAATATTAGGAAAAGAGCACTTACTTGTGAGTAAAAGTACTTGCCTCATCCCAGCATATGTGTAAAATATATGATACTATCATCATTGTTGAATACTTCTGAAATTAATATAAATATATCTTTAAGTATCATCAAATTTGTGTTTATACATACATTCATTGCTCAGTCTTACTTTAAGTTTGTATAAAAGTTTTGAAATACTCAAATAATTTTAATATATCTTACAAATATTTCTTATAATAGTTGATTTTATGTAAAGAAGACTAGACACCACATTGTTGTGCTATCTTTTTTAAAAAAGAAATTATTGTGCTTTAGCTGAAAGTTTACAGTTCAAGTTGAAGTCTCATTCAAAAATTTATACACATGTTGTTTTGTAACATTGGTTACAATCTCCACAATGTGACAGCATGCTCCCCCTTTCCACTCCCGGTTCCCTGTGTCCATTTTATCCAGATCCTGTCCCTTCCTGCCTTCTTGTCTTGCTTTTGGACAGGAGTTGCCTATTTGGCCTCCTATACTTGATTAAAATAAAAAGCACATTCCTCACATGTGTTATAGTTAGTTTCATAGGTCTATCTAATCTTTTTCTAAAAAGGTGAGCTTTGAGAGTGATTTCAGCTCTGAGTTATCAGAGTGTCCAGGGGACATAGTTTTGGCCTTCTCCTGGAGCTGGTGCTTTGAATTCGGACTTCTAACCTCCTAGAGTATGAGCAAAAGAGTTGAACAGAAGACTTCAAAGGGCTACTCGAGAAGACAAAGTAAAGTATTATAATGACATGTGCAAAGACCTGGAGATAGAAAACCAGAAGGGACGAACACACTTGGCATTTCTCAAGCTGAAAGAACTGAAGGAAAAAATAAAAGCCTAGAGTTGCAATATTGAAGGATTCCATGGGGAAAATATTAAATGACACAGGAAGCATCAAAAGAAGACGGAAGGAATACACACAGTCACTATACCAAAAAGAATTGGTCGAAGTCAACCATTTCAAGAGGTAGCATATGACCAGGAACCGATGGTACTGAAGTCCAAGCTGCACTGAGGGCATTGGTGGAAAACAAGGCTCCAGAAATTGAAGGAATATCAATTGAGATATTTCAACAAATGGATGCAGTGCTGGAAGTGCTCATTGGTCTATGTCAAAAAAATATGGACAATAGCTACCAGGCCAACTGACTGGAAGAGATCCATATTTATGTCCACTCCAAAGAAAAGTTATCCAACCGAATGTAGAAATTATGGAACAATACAGTTAATATCACACTCAAGTAAAATTTTGCTGACAATCCTTCAAAAGCAGCTGCAGCAGTATATTGACAGGGAACTGCCAGAAATTCAGGCCAGATCCAGAAGAGGATGTGGAACCAGAGACATCATTGCTGATGTCAGATGGATCCTGGCTGAAAGCATAGAATACAAGAAAGCTGTTTACCTGTGTTTTATTGACTGTGCAAAGGCATTGGACAGTGCGGATCATAACAAATTATGGATAACATTGCAAAGAACAGGAATTCCAGAACATTTAATTGTGATCATGAGGAACCTGTACGTAGATCAAGAGGCAGTCATTCGAACAGATCAAGGGGATAATGCATGGTTTAAAGCCAGGAAAGCTGTGTGTCAGGGTTATATCCTTTCACCATACCTATTCCATCTGTATGCTGAGCAAATAATAGGAGAAGCTGGGCTATATGAAGAAGAAGACATCATCAAGATTGGAGGAAGACTCATTAACAACATGCCTTATGCAGATGACATGATCTTGCTTTCTGAAAGTGAAGAGGACTTGAAGCACTTACTGATAAAGATCAAAGACCACAGCCTTCAATATGGATTGCATCTCAACATAAAGAAAACAAAAATCCAATAAGCAACATCATAATAAATGGAGAAAAGATTGAAGTTGTCAAGGATTTCATGTTATTTGGATCCACAATCAACACCCATGGAAGCAGCAGTCAAAAAATCAAAAGACACATTGCATTGGGGGAATCTGCTGCAAAAGACCTCTTTAAAGTGTTGAAAAGCAAAGATGTGACCTTGAAGACTAAGGTGCACCTGACCCAAGCCATGGTGTTTTCAATCACCTCATATGCATGTGAAAGCTGGACGATGAATAAAGAAGATCAAAGAAGAATTGATGCCTTTGAATTGTAACGTTAATGAAGAATATTGAATATACCGTGGACTGCCAAAAGAAGGAACAAATCTATCTTGGAAGAAGTGTGACCAGAATGCTCTTTGGAAGCAAAGATGGTGAGACTATGTCTCACATACTTTGGACATGTTGTCAGGAGAGATATATCCTTGGAGAAAGACATCATACTTGATAAAGTAAAGGGTCAGCAAAAAAGAGGAAGACCCTCAAAGAAATGGATTGACAACATGGCTGCAACAATGGGCTTAAGCATAACAATTGTGAGGATGGTGCAGGACCGGGCAGTGTTTCGTTCTGTTGTACATAGGGTCACTGTGAGCTCGAATCGACGCGACAGCACCTAATAACAACAACAACAGACTGTGAGAGAATAAATTTATCTTTGTTAATGCCATTCACTTGTGATATTTCTGTTGTAGCAGCACCATCTTTTTGCTATTGTGAGTTGTGCTGCAACGAACATGGGCATGTGTATGTCTATTTGTGTGACAGCACCTGTTTCTCTAGGGTATATTCCTAGGACTGGGATTGCTGGATCTTATGATTCAGCTTTTTAAGGAGATGCCATATCATTTTCCAAAGTAATTGTATCATTTTACATTCCCACCCGCAGTGCATAAGAGTTCCAGTCTCCCTGCAATCTCTCCGATATTTGTTATTTTGTTTTTTTTTTTGATTCGTGCCCATAATCTCAGGGTAAGATGATATCTCATAGTAGTTTTGATTTGCATTTCTCTAATGGCTAATGATCACGAGCATTTCCTCATGTGTCTGTTAGCTGCCTGAATATCTTCTTTGGTGAAGCATGCGTTCATATCCTTTGCCCATTTTTTAATTGGATTATTTGTCTTTTTATTACTGAGGAGTTATTTTGTAGATTTTTCTACTTTTATGGCATTAGGATCAGAGAAGATGCTTTATATTATTTCTATGTTTTGGATTCTGTTAAGGCTTTCTTTGTGGCCTAAAATGTGTTATTTCAGGGGAATGTTCCATGTGTGTTGGAAAAGAATGTATTCTTTGCTGCTGTTGGGTGAAGTGTTCTGTATATGTTTATGAGGTCGAGTTGGTTGACTGTGGCATTCAGATCTGTGTCTTCATTGAGTTTCTTTCTAGATGTTTTGTCCTTCACCCAAAGTGATGTGTTGAAGTCTCCTACTATTATTATAGAACTTCTATTTCTCTTTTCAACACTGTTAGAGTTTGTTTTATGTATTTTGAAGTCCTGTCGTTGGATGCATATGTATTTATTATGGTTATGTCCTCCTAGTATATTGACATTTTAATCATTATATAGTGTCCTTCCTTATCTTTTATAGTGGATTTTCCTTTAAAGTATATTTTATTAGAGATTAATATTACCACTCCTGCTCTTTTTAGGTTATTTGCTTGATATATTTTTTTCATCAGTTGAGTTTTAGTTTGTTTATGTCTTAGTCTCTAAGGTGTGTCTCTTTTAGACAGCATATAGATGGATCGTGTTTTTTATTCATTCTCACTCTCTGTCTCTTTACTGGTACATTTAGACCATTTGCATTGAGTATAATTATTGATAGGCATGAGTTTACTGCTGCCTTTTTTTGTGGTGTTGACAATTTCTTTGTTGCACTTAATTTTTTGTGCTGAGTTCTTTTTATTTATGAATTTTCATTTTTTTTATGTATTGTTGATTTTGTGTTTGCTGAGTCTTTACATTTTTCTTCTCTTTTATTTTAATGGGTAGGTTTGTTAGCTTCCTTTGTTGTTACCTTGAAGTTTACCTTTAATTTTTTCAAGTTTAAACCAGTCTTTTATTTCTTGGTATTGACTTGACTTCCTCTCCATATGGAAGTTCTTTGACTACAGCATTTATTCCCAGTTTTATGTATTGACGTTGTCATCAATTACATATTGACATCTCTGGTTCCCTTTTTTCTGTGTTTCATTCTGTTGTACATAGGGTAGCTATGAGTCGGAATCGACTTGACGGCACCTAACAACAACAACATGAGTCTTCGGTAAACTGGCTGCCTTGAACTATCTCACCAGAAATCTTTAGAAGTATAAATGCATTGTCATAACCTCTCAACAAACCTGTGTTAATTCTTTATTTTTTTAATTTTTATTTGTTTTCTGGTAGTGAAAAAATTTATATTGCAACGTCCTAGCGAATGCATTATTATCAAAGATCTAAAATGCAGATTAATTTCTTTGAACACCTCTGAAGTGTAGAATTACAGACATTTACATACCGATAATATTTACATACCAGTGTAGAGAAAACATATTTTCTAGAATTGTAACAATTTTGCAGAATAAGGCACTAGATTTCGTTTAGACTATTGATAAGAACATAAGCAAAGAACCTACATTATGTGAAATTTATTTAGAATATTAATACTTTTAAGAATGTGTTCAACAAAGTTCTACTAACATATTTTCTTGTAATAACAATTCCATTGGGTTGAGCATTGTGTTTTCATTGATAGTTAACGTGCTTAAAGATAAAAGTAATATATAAATGCTATTACTATAAAGTACATGCTTTCAAGAAAATCAGTTAACATTTATAAAACTTATCTGAAAGTTCTTTAGGTTTGGGGATGATACTATGCTTTCCATGAGTATGGAATGAGAACACATTTAAAATTAAAAAAAAAAAAAATTCTGATATTTCTCTAAGTGGGCATGATTCTCAGATTACTTCATTCAGAAAAGGTATTTAGGAAAACAATAACCTAAATTACATTTGTAAAGGAGGTAATTTTTTAAATTATACTACTAGACAAAACAAACAAACAAAACCCATTGCTGTTGAGTCAGTTCTGACTCACAGAGACCCTATAGGACAGACTAGAACTGTCCCTTAGGGTTTCGAGGGAGCAGCTGGTGGATTTGAACTGATGACGTTTTGGTTAGCATCTGAGCTCTTAAACACTGCACCACCAGGGGGCTCCACTAGACAAAAATCCATGAAACTATACTTTGTAATCTGCTATAATTTTGTAGCTAAAGCAACCTAATTTATAATTAGCATATGTTGGAAACTTATTAAAACAAAATCTACAGATTTTGCACATAATTATAATAATTTAATCCAGGAATATTTCCAGCATTTTTTCTCCTCATTTAAAAATAGGCAAGAGAGAAAGAGTAGATAATCAAGACAACACAAAAGTTGTATAAGAAGGCTATTATATTCGACCTCTTCAGTCTAGGATGATAAAGACCAGGGAAATTTAAAATAAAATTACACACAAAAACGTAACACAGCAAATAAAGCAATGGTATGATTTGGATTTGTTTACCAAATCTCTGATCTCAAGAACTACAAAGATTCCCTTAAATGTGAGCGATTTTACAAGGGAAAAATAAAATAAAGTAAGTTTTTGTTTGTTTTATTTTTATAGAAAAAGTAACTTTTTTTGTGGAATACACTTTTTATGCCTAGAACAGTTTTGAAACACTATGTTGTAAAAATCAGGATGCAAATTGCCTCTGGTGGAATTGAAGAATTTTCAAAACAGAACTTAATTTATTTTACTCTTCACTGTAAAATTTTTCCACAAAACATTCATAGGAAAAGTGAAGTGAGGTTAAATCCAGCAACATTATATATAACATATAAATTGTCATGATTTACTGATTTAGAAAATTAAAATACATAATGTCTAAAAAATTATTACATCCTTATTAGTTTCTTGTTTAAAAAAAAGGAAAAAATATTAAACAAGGCTTGATCTACAGGAGTCAAATGAAATGAATAATTTATGCCATTTTTCACATCATGCACTTATTCAACAGATTTATACTGAGGACCTACTATGTGCTGCATACTGCAATTCACTATGGAAAAAAAAATCACAGATCAGTCTCCTCAAGGAATTCATAATGTGAAATTCTCTTTGCCTCAATTACTTAATTATGTTGTGTAAACACTTTTACTCTCAATGATCTAGAAAAGTGCCTTAAGACTTGAGTTTGCATTGTGTATGTAGCTACAGTTTCCATGGTTTTCTTTTTCCAAGTGTCTAAATTCCTCCCTGCTAGGATTTAGGCATCTAGGGCAGCAAATCTCTTCAGTCCACAAGGGAACAACTTGGAGTGTTATTGCTGTAGTTCATTAAGTGGTACCCTATTGGTTTAGAGTTAATAGGCTTTCTAAGCAACTAAGTTACTCCTAGTGAGGAACTATGCCCATAGAAATGTTTACACTGGATAATGAGGTTGACTGTTAAAAGGTCAATTCATCTTCTACTTACCGGTAAAAGGAACTACTAAGTTTAAATTCAAACTAATCAATTGTGGAATTGCCTGATTCAATCAGAACTCTAAGATTGCTAAAATATGTAGATATTGACTATTTGCAAGCTTATTATTTACATTAGTGATCATGTTGCTGCTGTTGTGTACTGTTGAGTAGATTCAGACTCACAGTGACTGTATAGGACAGAGCAGAACTGCCTTATAAGGTTTACCAGGATGAAATATTCACAGGAGCAGATTGCGATGTCTTTTCTCCCCCGGAGCCACTGGTGGGTTCGAACCTCTAAACTTTAGGTTAGCAGCCAAGCACTTAACCATTGCACCACCATAGCTCCTGGCGACCATACTATAATGTATTAAAAATAACTGTTATTTTTTAAAAAACATAAAGTAAATGTTAATTCCTAAAAATATTTGCATTACTTTAACTCTTCTTAGTATTTATCCTAACAAAATTGTATTCTAGAAAATACAAGCCAAAAACGTAGTTAACAAGTGGACATAGTTTTCTACCAAGATAACATAAAAGGACAGAATGTATATAACATTGTTTTGCTTGGCAAATAACAGGCAGAGACACTATTACTTGCTCTAAAGCTTGCTTTATATATTTTTAGCCTATGTTTGATGATTCATCATTAATCATTTCTGCACATATAAAGCAAATTATCATTCTGTGTGTGTCTGAATTAATATAGGACTTGTTTCTGACTTATAAAATGTTTTATCAGTTTTCAGTTTGTATTGATTTTTTTATTTTTCCAGATAAAAGACTTACATTTGGCTTTTGAGGTAAAATATCTCATGTTTCCTATAGAATTCACTTGACAATATTTGTTTTAAAGAGTGAAAGTTAAATATTACTTCAATATAATAAAGACTTTATAATTACTATCATCCATCTATTCATCCATATGCTCATTCAATCAATAAATATTTACTGAGTGCCTGCTATGTACCAGAAACTATTTCTGGCATTAGAGATCTAGTTGTCAACTTGAAAGATAGTTTCCTGCTACATCCTAATGGAAAACATGAGGTATAAAATAAATGAATACATGAATGAATCGGTTAATTAATTAATAAGCACACACCCAAAAAGCATAGAGAAAATAGAGTAATATGATTAAGAATCATGGCAAGTTAATGTTGGGTAGGCAAGGAAGATCTGTCTATAAATGTGATGTTTGAACTGAGACCTTAATGGCAAGGAAGATACAACTATGCTAAGACTTGAAGCAAGGGCATGGTAGGTGTGAGGCTTGGCAAGTCCAAAAGTCCATAACTTATTTAAACAAGGTTGAGGCATTTCAGAAATAAAACGTGGATTTTAGCTTTAAAATAGGAAAGGGAAGGGGCCAGTGTTATGAGATGAAGTTGGAAAGGATGGCAGAGGCAAATCGTGTAGAGTCTTGAAATTAAGGTAGTAGTTTGGATGCTATTTTAAATGGAAATAATAGTAACTCGAGGATTTTAACTGGGAAGCAGCATGATTTGGATAGAGTTTTTAAAATGCTATTTTGACTTCTGGAGAATGCATAACAAGAGACAAAGGAATACAAGCAAGAAGGCTAGTTAAAGACAGCAGTCAATGAGGGCATCTAGGATTTTAGATCAACCATCTGGATACATCTATTAAGGTCAGCAGCATTTAAATAAATGCACTGATGGAATTTGAATGTTAACTTTACTGAAGTTTTCAGTAATTACATTTAAAAATAGTATAAATAAAAAGACAGAATAAGACCATCCTGTGTCAACAGGAGTTTAAAATAATAGAATGGTAATCTTTTACTAATTTTTATAACATAAAATCTTTGAGATCTGACAGAAAGGCTACATATACATTTTTTAAATTTCCGTTTTTAAATATTAATATATTGTAGATCCAGAAAAACAAATTTAGAACTCCCCAGCCTAGCATTTAACTGCTCTGATGGAGGTTATTGAGGAATGAAGTTTGGTTTCAAATAGTCCACAAAGAAGTAGTAGTTCCCAATATCTACTGATATATCACATCATTCTCAGAAGATTTCGCTCTGCTAAAAGTTTTATAGGAAAATTACAAGCTGGGACCTAATGTCCTTTAAAGGTCATATTTTGATCATCAGAGAGCACTAGTATTTGTAGCTATGCTGAGCCAAGGCTGTTTAAAATGTTTTCTTCCTAGGAATACCCCCAATATCTTTCGAAATGTAGAGTGCAGTAGTGAACATACTAAGGTTAATATTCACAAGATTCAACTTAAAAGAAAAATGGTTTTGTACCATGTCAAATTTAAGAAGAGGGTTATCTAATTTTTGAGCAAGTTTGAAAAGCCATATGTCTTTATCACCTTTGTTCTTATAAAGCTCCAAAACTCCCAAATTTTTACAAGTCAATATTTTCTACTTTTTTTAAAAAATAATTTATTCAGTTTTAGAGTTAAATATTCAGAATTTGAATAAGTGTTCACTTTGGCAATAGGAATTCTTTCTAAATTTTCAAAAAATTTTAAAGGGCCAATCCAGTAGTTCTTGATGATATATATTTGCATGCTACAGTAGCAGGTTTTATTCAACATGATTCCAAGTGAAAGTCGGGTTTTCTCTGTTGTTAATGAATTTTATTGAAGTTATAATTTTAAGTCAGTAAAGAATATTAACAAGTTTAAAATCAGGCTAACAGTGTTAGCTTTAAACTATAAACATTTTCATTATTTTTATATAATTCAGAGAAACAGCTGTGATTAATTGGGACACACACCGAGTACCTCAGGGCTAAACCAAAAAACCAAACCTGTTGTCATCAAGTTGATTCTGACTAATAGCGACCCTTGAGGACAGAGTAGAACTGCTCCATAGGGTTTCCAAGGAGCAATTGATGGATTTGAACTGCCAACCTTTTGGTTAACAGCCTAGCTCTTAACCACTGTGCCACCAGGGAGCTTCACAATAATAGTATCAGCCTTAACCCAAAGGCCAGTGCTTGAGAAGCAGACCATGTATAACATCCTCTCACTGAGATGGATGGGCTGATTCCTGCTGCTTACATCTACAGTCTGGCTAAATAGAAGTGCATAGAGAAGAGAGAGAGATGAAGATAACATGATGGCAGGATGTGTAGTAATAACAATATGAACCTATGTTACAAGCAGCCTTATTCCCTAGGAGAAAGAAGACATCAAAGAAAACTGATTTCAAGTCCATTTCACTGGATGCAGTTGTATCAAATGGCATGGTATGGGGATTAAGATAATACCTGGATGGTACTTCAGCTGGCATATTTCCTTTCAGATGTCTGGATTTTTCATCCTTGTATATTTATTCCTTTGGTTCAAGGCATTATCTCTTGTTGATATGAAAAGATCATTGGGGGGGTAATGAACTGTGCAGCCCAAAATTATTTTTGTCATATAATTTACTTAAACAGTTGCTTTCTACCAATGTTTGAATAAACAGCTGAATGTTAGAAAGAATGATAGATAAGCAGCCATAACTTTGAATCTCTGTTCAACTTTTTGCTGATTATAACATCCTGGGAAAGATTTTTTTTTTTTTTCTGAATTTAAGTTCCTTGCTCTATAAACTAGAGACAGGATATTTCATTTATAGGATGAGTGAAATGATTAAATGATATCACATGGAACTTGTCTCACACAGTAAGTATTCAAAATATATTAGTTGAATCTATTTGACAAACGCCAGAGAACAAACTTTATATGGTGATTACTGGTGATATTCAGAGCATGAAGCGTTACTCTGGAAAGAAAAAAAAGATTGGAAAGATTCATGAAATGGAAGTGATGAAACAGAGTGGGTTTTGTGGATCATATAATATAAAATTTCTTGATATATAAATAGTACTGAATAAGCTCAAATTCATAGTTGTCTTGGGCAATGGAAATAAATCTTAATACATAAACTCAGGCATGAAAAATATTACATTTCCTCGTTTCCTTTAAATCCAATTTCACCTCTTACCTGGCAGTCAGTATATTAAATATCAAATGCTTATTGGGGCCCTCTCCTAATCCTCAAGGATTTCACAAGAATTTTGGAGGCTTAAATTGTGCTCCTAAAAGAAGAAATTGGCTATCATCTTCCAATCTATTGTGATCACTGATGATGTCATCTTTTGACCAAGTTGGCTTGTTGCCTTAAGCCATAGTTACTCTGCCTCTGTATCACCCTTGAAGCAGGGTGTGTAAGTTTTATATTACTGCTGTAAGTAAGCACCACGAACTTACTGGTACTAAGTGATACTAACAAAGATACATTTGTTACCTCACAATTATGTAAGTCAGAAGTCTCAGTTTGCATGGCATGTTTCTCTGCTCCAGGTTTCATAAGGCCAAAATCAAGGTGTCAGCTCTTATTAGGAGGCTCAGTGAAAAGTATTTTTCAAAGCACATGCTAGTTATTGGCAGAATCCAGTACCTAGAGCTTATAGAACTGAGGTCCAGTTTCCTTCCTTGTTGTCAGCTGGGAGTCTCTCTTAGTTCTTATAGTCCTCTTTCAGGTACTTGCACATAGAACCAGAGCCAGCAAAGGCACATCAAATTGTTCTCACACTTGGAATCTTTCATTTTTGCTTTCCCTTTGTCTCCTTCTTCCTCCACATCTCTCTGAATCCAGCCAGAGAAAGTTCTTTGCTTTTAATATCTCATGTGATTAGATGGAGCCAACCCAGATAATCCAGGATAATTTCCCTATATTAAGGTTGGTAATAATTACCTGCACAAAGTCCCTTCACGTACGTATCTAGATTAGTATTTGATAATCAGAGGACTGGAATCTTCCTGGACATCTTTAGAATTCTGCCTATCACATATTTACCCAGGCACCTGAACAATTATTCCATTATGAGGTTTTGTCCTCTTCAAGGGCTCTTCAGGAGGTGAGATACCCTGCAATTCTGCAAACTATAGACCTCTTTAATATCCCCAGTCTGTGGGAAATCTACCCTCTCTCTCTCTCTCTCTGTTTCCTTTCTGCTCTGAGTTACCAAACACAATCATCTCAATGAGATGAGGCTACCACAAATGAAAGTTACAGATGTGCCTTTTGTTGGTTTCTGTTTTATAAGTTCTGAAACCCCACAGCATCCGTTAGATTTGGGCAAGAAAATGCAAAAATCATGGCTGCATTCTTCTAATGTGAAAGTAGAAAGAACAAATAGAAGTTAATATCTCAAGAAATCATTTTACCTTATTGGAAAATTAGCTTTGTGGCATTATTAGGTTTTGTTGGAATTGTCCTGAAATGATTGCTCTATTAACAAAATGTTAAAGTAATTTAGGTAACAACTAGAAACAAAAAAGTAGGTAAATTCAAAAAAAGGTCTCAATAAGATTAAGGAAGGGTTAGATGTCCCTCTTGTATTTTCACCACATATAACATAATAGGTTATATTTGCATATTTACTTTTCTGTCACACTCGGTATTTCACAGAAAGAGCATTGTGTTTGGAGTTGAAAGATTTGGGTTTGATTTTAACTCCTGCTACTTATCTTCAATATTCAAGTTAACTCCTGTTTTCAAGGAGGGTAGGAGTAAGGAAACAGACTGAAAGAGGCTGAGCATACAGCAAGCGTTCTAATTGCAAGCTCCTGATTTGCTCTCACTACCAACACTCTGCTGGATAATAAGACGAGAAAATAACATCATCCTACTGTTGGAGCCTGGAGAAGAGCCCAAGTAGAAGCGCGAGCCCAAATAAAGCTGTGAACCCAAGTTCCCTTATGGAACTTGAACCTAGCCATTATAGGGTTTAGACATTCATAGATCTGCCTAATTTTTTTGAAAAACAAAAATAACACAAGATATTGACTTGATTTTCGCCAAATAGGGTATCTTTTTATAAATAGAGGAAAAGTCAGTTCTGCTTTGTTGGGTAGCACATATCCTCTTCAAGAAACCTTATCACCCCCATCAACATGCTTAGATGCTTACAACTTCCTATATTTGATTTTCTTTGGTTTAAAGTTTTGTCTCCAGAAAATTCTGTTGAAAGACATATAAGTTACCTGGAAAATTCTGCATCTTCAATTTCTGTTATTTAGCCCCTATCTTCTATCCATCCTGCCACTACTGTGGTTCAAGATTTATTCATTCCCCGTGGGTGGGTTTCTATGTCAGTCTCTTCACCAACCTGAATAAATCCCTATGATGCTATTAGAGGTATTTTTTAAAAAATGTGTTGGATATGCCAATTGTATGCTTAAGACTTCAAGTATCTCACAATTGCCTACTGTGTAATATCCAAACCTGTCTCAATACACACCCTTACAGCCTATATTTGAGCCATATCAAATAGTTATTTTTTTTCAGACTTGCTCCGCAGTTCTCAAAACTGAGCATGCTTCAGAATCATCTCGAGGTCATTTAAAGTACAACTTGTTGTTGTGTGCTGTTGAATGATTCTGACTCATCGCGACCCTATTGGACAGAGTAGAACAGCCCTATAAGGTTTCCAAGGAGTGGCTAGTGTATTTGAACTGCCAATCTTTTGGTTAGCAGCCAAGCTCTTAACCATTGGGCCACCAAGGCTCTTTACTGAGCCACCACTTATAGCCAAGCTCTTAACCAATGAGCCACCAGGATTCCCTAAACACAGATTACTAGCCCCCCACTACCAGAGTTTTTAATTTAACAGGTCTAGGTTAGGCCTAAGAATCTGCATTTCTAACACATTCCTTTCTGATGCTGAATATCCTGGTCCAGAGAGAACAATTTGAGAACTTTTTCTCTAAACATTCATGTCTCCATGCTTTTGCTCTTATTCTTCTCTCTGCCTGGCATTATTTTCTTTCACTTCACTTTTTCACTTTTTTAAATGTCAAATGGCGCTTTTTTTTTTTTGAGAAAAAGAAAAAGTCCTAAATCCTCTCCCCAAATTTCGTTTCTGCTTTGTTATCATTAAAAAAAAAAATCTTTTTTTAAAAATACTTTAACACATTCCTTTGTTGTAGTATTCATTATCTCATACTACAAATATTTGTTCATATAACTGTCACATCATGCTCAATTTGAACTTCCCTCTTTTAGGCAATTAAATTCCCAGAGCCTACCCTGTATCTGGCATAAAGTAGCCATTCTCTATAAGTTTATTAAATGTATGGATAAATTACTGAATGAGAAAATAAATTTTCCAATTTGAGGACAAGATAGAAGAAAAATTCTGATCCCAAAAATTGTTGGTTGGGTAGAAATGGCCTGATTATACCCCTAAGTCTTGGAAGTCAGAAAGATACTGGTAGAATCTGAGCCCACTGGGAAGGGACAGTTAAAAGAGAGTAGGAGAACAAAAAATGTTGGGCGACCCCATGTGTGCAGAGTAGAATCCCATGTGTGCACTCCATATGATTTTCAAGGCTATGACTTTTGGGAAGAAGATTGCCAAGACTTTCTTCCAAGGCACCTCTGGATGGGTTCAAACCACCAACTTTTTGGTTAGTAGTCAAGTGCTTAACTCGCCATCCAGGCACTCCTAAAAACAGTGTAGGGGATGACTTAAGGCATACCTTGCACTATTTTTCAATAATGACTATCTATAGGACCCTTGGTGGAGCAATCATTAAGTGCTCAGCTACTAACCAAAAGGTCAGCAGTTTGAACCCACCAGCTGCTACTTGGGAGAAAGATGTGGCAGTCTGCTTCCATAAAGATTACAGCCTTGGAAACCCTATGGGGCATTTCTACTCTGTCCTATAGGGTTGCTCTGAGTCGAAACTGACTAGAAGGTACAAAATAACAACAGCATGGTAGTTTAGGCAGTCACAGCATGCAAATACCTTTAAACTTAGCAAAAAAGTGAATGAGACTCTTCCCAGATCTGCCTTCTTATTCTGAGTTGGGATAACCCTGATATATTTGCTCATTAAATATACAGCTCTCACTATCTACCCAATTCCTCCACTCTGCTTGATTCTTTAAATAGACTATAATTTAAGTGACTCATGTCTGAAAGAGAAGACTTCAACTGTAATTATGTTCTAGGCGTATCATTTACATCCGATAAGTAAATTAGGTGTACTTGAAAACTGATAAGTTAGAGGAAGTTATTCTGTTGTTGACGAAGTTACTCTAGAAGACAAAAATAGATTTTTATTTATTCAAAAATTCAACTTGGAAAGATTGTGCTTCATATCTAGAATATTTTAGCAATAAATAATAGAGAAATATTATCTTAGGTGTATGTCATTTTATTGCATTCAAATGATGTGCCACCAAAACAATCGGCATTGTCTTCTGTCACTGTTATCAGCTATTCTAATGTTTCTGCTCACAATACCATGGAGAGGAGTGAGTTCCACTTCCAACAGTAATCGCTTTGCAGACCACTGGACTTAGACAATCTTTTTTTTTTTTTTTTTCCAGAAAATTATGGATTTCTTTTGCACACATTGATTACACAATAGATCAGCTCAGAAACAACTAGTCACTTAAAATTTCCTAGATCACAGCCAAAGTCTAGGTCATTTTCTGAGGATAAACTTTAAAAATATAAAATGGTGAAAATGGCCAGAATTATAACAAAATCTTCCTGCCCAAAACATCAGTTTATATATATAATAGAGTTCTCTTTCTTATTTAAACATAATTCTCCCATGATTCTCTCTCTCTATCTGTATCTGTTTGTCTCTATTATCTATCTACACACACATATACATCTCACATATTCTTGTGATGAAACCAATCTTTTATCCACTTTTGATAGAAAGAACTAATATCTTCAAATATAACTTGTGCATTTTTCTAAAAAGACAAAATATTGAATGCATATGACTATAATAGTAATATGCAAGTGTGTGTGTTCATATGTGGGTTAAGGTAGAACAATGATAATTCACGAGCTCCATTAGAAGTGGCAAGGAAAAAGGGATTCAAAAAATAGTGGATTGAAATCTATCTTCTCCATTTACTTGCTGTGTGAATTTGGGAATGCTTCCTAAACTTTCTGCACATTCATTTCCTCATGTCTAAAATGGGGATAATAATACCTACCTCGTATGCTTCATTTGAAGAAATAACTAGATAGTATAGAAAATGCATCTAAAATAAAAATTACTTAATAAATTGAAGCTTTATTATCTCATTACCGTTTTTCATTATTAATACACATCTTCCCTTGCAATCCCTCCAACAACTAATATGTTAATTGGAGTTCACTTAATCAAACTATCTTCTACCATTGGGGACTTGAGAGTAAGAATTGCAAGAAATAACATAGCAAATATAAAATATCAACTATGCTGAAAGTACCAATGTCAGGATTAAATGATCTCCTTGCTTTACTACTTCTATAGATTGAGAGAACTCATTGGAAAAAAAGTATTGAAAGTAACAAAAGATTAGAGATATCCCAAGGTGTGTCTCTTTTAGGGTAACTTCTGTAAGGACTCAGCCGTGGTGGCACAGTGGTTAAAATGATTGACTGCTAACTGAAAGTTCAGTGGTTGCAAACCACCAGCAGCTCCACAGGAGAAAGATGTGGCAATCTACTTCAGTAGGGATTTACTTCCCTGGAAACCCTATAGGGTCACTATAGGTCAGAATCCCCTCAATGGCAGTGGATGGTGGTGAGCTATAAGGACAATTTGAGGGGCTTTATTTTATTAGGACAACAAATAAGCAAATAGGTAAGTAAGGAAATAAGTAAATAGCAGAGATCCACAAACATACAAACTCACCATGTACTTTCAACTACATTCACAGTCAATCACCCCTTACTGACTTAGCTATTTCATTTCCCTTTGAGCCCAATGGGAAGGGACAAAGAAAAAGAGTAGGTTTATTAGAACCTGAAGTCATTTAAATAAAAGTCTAGAGAAAATGGTAGATGTTGAACTACAATGAAATTTACCATGGGGCATGTATCCATAGACACTTTTTCCTTTTTCATTCAATCTTTGTTCATGCTATTGTGAAGGTAGAATGATCATACAACGAATGCCACTGTATTCTTAAAGCTCACCTGAAACTTTCAAGAATAAGAAGTTACAACACTAACAGGAGTCACAAAGTTGATCTCATTAATCAGTTGAGATATAGTTTTATAATTTAGCTCCAGAAGAGATTCTTACAACAAGTACCTTTCTAAAATTTTAAGTCAAGCTAAGGTATTCTATGAATATTAATCGGAATTGCCTGTATATATATTTAGTTCATCTTTTACTCTCAAAATAAACATGGTGAATGGGATTTTTTAAAAAGCCTGTTTGCATATGGTAGGTTCCAGGACCAGTGTACAGACTTAATGGTGGATTATGCTTGAGAAACCAGTACTATACTTTTTTTCATTCAGCTCCCTGTGAGATACTTTGTCTCTAGTTTGGCCAAAATACACTGAATTTTCTTATGAAAATGAAATTTTACTCAGATTTATCAAAGTTTAAAATGATTTTAATCCTCACAAAAAATAACCCTCTTGCAACAGAAACAATGAGTCTCCCGTACTTTTCATTCTCCATTCCCTGTTTCTAATGGCATAACTCAAAAAATCCTAAATTATCCTGTAGGTATGAGAATTAACAATGTTTTATTTTTATTTTAGTTTAGTTTCAATACCTCAATTATTTTCTCTAGATTTATGTCATTTCTTAAATACTTATTGGTTGTTTCCTATCTGAAGAAAAATCAGGATGTTGCAGGCTATATCCCTCTAGTCTTTTTACTTATTTTTTATTACCATACGACTTAAATACCATAAAATTCAAGTTTGAAGTATACATTTCAATATTTATTTTTAGTATATTAACAGAGTTGTTCAAGAATTACTATTACAAACTCATCAGTACATTGGTACATGTATATTATTATACAATTAAATGAATACTTTCTTTTATAATGATCGGCACAAAACTGGTTCCTGTGGGGTGGAGGTTAAAGATGTCCCAAATGTCCAACTTTTCCAAACTGCTGTACCACTCCATATCCTAACATAAACTACTCCCCCTCCCCTCAGAACTCCCCTCCCATCTTTGGGTTCCATAATTCCCTGGAAAGTCTCACAGAACTCACTAACCGTATCTAGGAAATGTCTCACGGGGTTGTGGAGGCTGGCAAATCCCAAATCCGTGGGTCAGGTGTAACCTTCTTCTGACTCACACTGCTGCAGGGTCTGATGAACTCAAACCAGCACGTCAGACCACAGGCTGTTGGCTCACTAGGCTGAGGAAGCTGGCAAATCAGGTCAGAAGACAGGTTGCCAGCCCATGGGACTGTGGAGGCCAGCAAATCCCAGAATCTACAGGTTAGATGGCAAGCCTTTGGCTCAGGTCCTGAGAACCATAGGATAGACAATCATGAAATGGACGTGGGATCCACATGCAGAGAGAGCCCCACCAAGGCTCCCACATATATACCTTGGATGCAGTCCACACCCAAGGGAAGGGTGTAACTTGAGGAAAGGTGGGACTTGAGTCATCTCCTCCTGCAAGGCTGAGACTCAAGATACATCCCACATCAACCCTGCCTCATTAACATGTAGAGGTTACAATATATAGCATATAAAATGGAGGACAACCATGCAATACTGGGAACCATGGCCTAGCCAAGTTGACACATAACCCCAACCATCACAGGTTCCATGTACCTTATTTGCATAATCCCACTCAATCATTGTGTGTGAGTCACAAAGACCATGGATAGAAGGCCATATTAAGTAATTCATTGCACCACAACAATCTTAAGTCTTTTATAAAAGCTAAGAAGCAGAGCAAATATATATCTTATAGAGTTTTAATATTAACATTCATACATACCATTCTTGGTTTTTCATTTCTTCCTATGGATTTGATTTACTATCAGTTATTATTTCTTTATTTCAGTATTGCTTCATTCCTAACTTCTCCTATTATCAAACATATTTCTAGAAGTTATTGGTCCAACAATATAATTTTACAGATATTATTTTATGTAATTGCTTTTAAAGTCAGATAAGACAAGAAAGGAGAGAAATATGATTTTACTGTGTTTTATACTTACATACATGGTTACCTTTACCAATACTGTTTGTCTTTTTGTGTGGATTTGAATTATTGTCAAATAATTAGCTTAGCTTCAGTCTAAAGAACATTGCATGGAGGACACCTAAGAGTATAGTACTCTATATCAGGGTTAGCAAGTAAGACATGACTTAATCAGTGGATGGAACAGCATTTACTCAGAGGAAAGATCAGCTTCAATAGTGGGTATCAGTCCTACAAGGCAGTGGGTCACTCACAGCAGCCAACATCAGATGGTGGGCTGCATGCATCCTTCTCACACTGAAGATGAAGGACCTGTTCCCTCCCTGCTGGGAACAGATATAGTAATGGGGTTGGCCAGGTGCCTTGTGAAGCAAACACGCAAGCATAAGAAAGAAGTACACATTGGGCCTGTAACAGGGAGATATCATCAAACAAGGCAGAACATCTTGTACAAACTGTACTGTCTCCCTATAAGAAGATTTTCTGGGTTCGGGCCCTTGATTGGGCAGCCCGGAAGAGGGGCAGAGGGTCACTTGATGACTACATTCCCCAACAGTTTGCTTTAGTATTTCTTCTAATGCAAGTCTACTAGGAACAAATCCTCTCAATTTTTCTGGGTATGCCATTATTTCACCTTCATTATCGAAAGACAGTTTTGCTATCTATAGGATTCTCAGCTGATAGTTTTTGTTTATTTTGTTTTTTTCTTTCAACATTTTGAATAAGTCATTTTGTAGCCCTCTGGTCTGCATTGTTTCTGATGAAAAATTAGCTGTTAACTTTAATGAGTTTCCTTTGTATATGACGAAATATTTTTCTTCTTCCTGCTATCAAGATTTTGTATATCTTTGTATTCATGCAACTGGGAGTTCATTGAACCATTTAAATGTGTACATTATTATTTTTAATCAAATGTGGGATCTTTTAGCCATTTCTTTGAATATTTTTTGTTCCTTACTTTCTCTCCTCTTCTAGTATTACCATTGTTTATATTTGGCTTCCTTAATGGCACCTCACATTTCTCTGAGACTTTGTTCATTTTTCTCTGTTATTTTTTCTTTCTGTATTTCAGATTGCATAATCTCTGTCGATTTGTCTGCATTTACACTGATTCTTTCTTCTGCCAGCTCGAATATGTTAATAAACTTCTCTAGTGAATTTTTCATTTTAATTATTTTGCTTTTCAACTCCAAAATTTTCATTTTTAATAATTTGTATCTCTTTGTTTTTATTTTCTGTTTGATTAATCATTGTCATTATATCTTCTGAAATTCTTCATACATGGTTTCCTTTACTTTTTAAACATATCTATAATTGGTGCTTTGAAGTCTTTGTTTTTGCTAATTTCAACATTTGGGACTTCTCAAAGGAAATTTCTATTATCTGTTTTGTTTTGTGTTCTTTTTTCCTTGCATGCATCACACATTCCTGCTTCTTTATATATATCATAACTAATTTTACTGAAAACGGAACAATTTTTTTAACATTTTCTAACAATTCTGGATAATGATCTCCCTTAAGGATTATTTTTATTGTTGTTTGTTAATGTCTTTATTTGTTTAGTGACTTGAGTGGACTAATTTTTGAAGTATATCCCACCTCCCCCCAGTGTGTACCTTCCAATGTTCTTGTTTAGACTTTTTTCCCTTTCAATCTGTCTTTATGTCATTTCTCCTGGGTCAACATAGTTTAGTAGTCAGCCATTTATTGTTCAGAGGTTGTGTTTTTGCCTCCTTAACGAGTAAGTCTTTCACTTTTTATTATTGGATCTGTGTGTGATTTAGAGATTCCTTTCACTGTTCAGAGAGTTTATGAGTTTTCCACTTGTTCAACCTGGGACTCCTATCTCAAAAGTTCTATCTCTTGTCATTCCACAGAGTGAGCAACATTGGGCATACACAGTCTTCTGGATCACCAGAGATAACTACGATTTTAGCATGGCTCTCTGTGATCGTCTCTTTCCCTGATATCACTGTTAAGCTTCTGGCTAGTCCATTTCTAGTGGTTTAAATCCAAGCTCTTACCTTCTAATGATTGCTTCCTGAATGCTATATTGTTTTCAACAATTTCTCTTGTCATAAATTCCTCCATATTCTGAGTCAAATAAAGTCAGGTCCTTCAAGCAAGGTTAGACAACTTCCAGTTTTAGAAGCTTGTTTCACCCTCTCCCCCTACTTCTTCACATGCCTCCCCCACCTCGGCCAGCCAGAACCTCTACATTGTGGAAACATCAGGAATTCCTTTCACTGGCTACCCTGTGTGGTGAATATTATTCATGGAGTGGAAGCTTTGAAGATGGATTATGGGGGAAACTGACATGTCTCATTGATGGCTACTATGCATACAGTAAAATTTCCACAATACAGACCTCGGGAAGATGATATGTCTACATTAATCAACTCTAAATTCCACAATATTAGCTCTTCTACAGTGCAGAGCTATGAAGAAGTGGGAGACTGCACTAGCTGTCCCACTCAAATTTTCCTTTCAGAGCTGTAGTTGAGGATAAAGGAATGGGTGCCACCACCTGACTGCCACCATCCACCCAGTATAGATCTTCATGGCGTGGAGCTGTTGGTGAAGGGATCTGCCACCATTCACTGGTTCCTTAATCTAAGAAGAGCTCCTCCACATTGGGGTTTGATGGGGGCTGTCACTTTGTTGCTGAGCCTGCCGAAATAGCTCTTCTGTAGCACTGTTCTTCACGGTGGATGGGTGTAATCCTTAACTCAGATTCTATAACTTTCCATTGTTCTTATTTGGTTTCCTTATATTTTGCTAAATAAATACTTCTCAAGTTATTTTAAGCCCTTTGGTCAATTTCCAGAAACTTTAAATGCGTATCTTTACTAATTTTGAATAGTTTAGTTGTTGTCTCTTGGAAGAGAGGTTTCACTGAGCTCCGCACATTCCCATTCTAAGAGTCTCTATTTTTTTATTAACCATAATTATTCTTTGACATCTGCTACTCTTGATATCATATTTCCTGCTTATGTTTAAATTAATATAACCAGTAATGTCAAACTTTTGATTTTTGAGTTTCCAAATATCATTTTTAAATAACGTTTGTTACTGCTATACCTACACAGTTTGGAAAAAAAAAAGCAGAGTTGTCCCATAAAGCAAATTATCATATATATGCTTAAATAATAGAGTAATATTAAGCCTAATTCATCAGAGAAAACAGTACAAAGGGAGTATTTCATATTTTGTAGAAAATTTCCCCCTCAGTATAGCTTGACAGTATGAGATCTTTTTCAGTGTTATTAATTTATAAGATAGACAGGTAGGTAGGTAGATAGAGGGATGGATGGACAGATAGATAGATAGGCAGAAAGACAGACAGAAAGACAGACAGAGACAGACAGACAGAGAGACAGAGATAGATGATAGATAGATGGATAGATAGATAGATAGATATTCTGGGCAAATAGAATCCTTCCTTACTCATCAGACCTCTCAGATCTAATCTATTCTTCTCTTTCCCTCTGTGTCAGCAACACTGGCATCTTTGCTGTTTTTAAAATACCCCAACCACATTCTCACCTCAGCAACTCTTTGAACTTGCTATTCCTTTTATCTAGAAAACATTCATTTCAAATGCTCACGTCTTTATTCCTTTTAAAAGCTTACTGCCTTAGTCATCTAGTGCCACTATAACAGAAATATCACAAGTGGATGGCTTTAACAAACAGAAATTTATTTTCTTACAGTCTAGTAGGCTAGAAGTCCAAATTCAGGGCATCAGCTGCAGGGGAAGGCTTTCTCTCTCTGTCAGCTCTGGAGGAAGGTCGTTGTTATTAATCTTCCCCTGGACTAGGAGCTTCTCAGCACAGGAACCTTGGGTCCAAATGACGTGCTCTGCACCTGGCAGTGCTTTCTTAATGGTATGATGTCCCCTCGTCTCTCTGCTCACTTCTCTGTCTTATATCTCAAAAGAGATTGGCTTAAGAAACAACTGAATCTTGTAGATTGAGTCCTTCCTCATTAACATAACTGTCACTAATCCCACTTCATTAACACCGTAGAAGTAGGATTTACAACACATAGGAAAGTCACATCAAATGACAAAATGGTGGACAATCACACAATACTGTGAATCATGGCCTAGGCAAGATGACACATATTTTGGGGAACACAATTCAATGCATAACCCTCACATTCTCAGTTATTATCAAATACAACTTTCTCTGTAAGGCTTTTTTTGAAAACAGTATTTAAAATTGTAACACACCAGTGACAACCCCTAAATCCTGATATTTCATTCCTGCTTCATTTCTGATCATGTCTCTTATCAACTTCTAACATCTCTCCTATTCGTAGCAGTTTTGTTTTGTACTAGAATGTATTCACCTGAGGGCAGGAGCTTTTGTCTTTCTGTTCACTAAAGTATCCTCAGCCCACAGAAGAATATCTGGAACATAGAAAAATCCTCAATAAATATTCCTTGAATAAATAAATGATAAATATGTATGTCCCCGTAAAATATATCACTGGGTATGGAACAAAATTCCATCATTCCTTTTTTTTTTTAAAGAAAGAGCTGAAAACGTCAATTTCATGAAAAGTTTAAAAATGGATTATATGCAACTAATTCCAGTAAAGCATTGCTAATATCTTATTGATTTTCTAAATGAGGACAACCGTTTAATTTACTCATATGGGTGATTCTAAAAGAATAGAGTTGAGCTTTTAACTGACAAAGAGGTTTGTGATTTGACCCTTGTCTATCAATTCAGTATCATTTCTTGCTGTTCCCTGACTCATATTTCACGTGAGAACAACTTGAAACTGCATATAGTCCCTTCAATAAACACACTGTTTTCAATTTCTGTGTCATTATAAACTTTTTTAAAATCATGAACTATACCACCAGAAAACTAGCTCTAAGACACCATTACTAAAGCAAATTATTCGTGTACATGCTTGCTTAAGAAATATAGATGTGGAGACTTCCAGGCAACATGGTGACATAGACAGAAGCACCACACCATCCTTCCACAGCAAAGATCCAAAAAATAAGTCAAACAGAGATAAACATCAATCTTGAAATCCAAAGCATCAAATGAAGATATAAAGAACTCAGCCAAGCACAGAATGGAATAAGAACCTGACAGAGAAAAGAGAGCAAGGAGAGAAACGTGCAGAGATCTCCTATCAGCTAACACAGCATGGATTCGCCATCCTGTCAGAGATCGGCAAACAGGGTGTAGAGGAAAACAGCTTCACGGAGCTCCCAGCAGGAGACAGAGCATCTGGTGACCAGCAATATACACTCTCCCACCCCAACCCTTCTTCACACCCACACGGCCTCCTCTGCCTCCTGCGGCCACAGTCTTTAGGCTGGGAGGCACTGGCTTCAGCCTTGTGCTGCTTGGATTCTACTCGCCCACACTGGCTGGCTCCCTGAGTGTCACTTGTTGCTGGTGTTGCCTTTATCTGCTTCTTTTGGTTTCCTCCACAAGTCTCACCACCTCCCTCTCCTTTCTCCCAAAACCTGGCTCTGTGTGCCAGCTTTGCTTCTTGTAGGGCTGTGAAATGCTGCTTGACTGTGGGAATGCTTCCCAGCCCTCAATGACATGCTGGTAGGATTCCCCAGGTTTTTTTTGTTTATTTTGATTTGTTCTGTTTTGATTTGTTTGTTTTCTTTTTCTTTTCTCAGTTTGGGAGCCCTTTCTAGCTGGGCAACTTGGGAGTTACTTCCTCAGTCTGTGCAGACATGTGGTGGGATCCCTGGGGATATTTATTTTTCTTTTTTGTTTTGTTTTGTTATATATATAGAGATTTATATCAAAGAAATGGCTCACATGGGTGTAGAGGCTGGAACATCCCAAGTCTGTGGGTCAGGATAGAGACTTCTCTTGATTCATGTAGCCACAGGGGTTGGTGAATCCAGGATTGGCAGGTCAGAAAACATGGCTGTTGCTCACAGGCTGTGAAGATCAGCAAATCCCAAGATCAGCAGGCAAGACGGCAGGTAAGCTGCTAGTTCAAGTCCCAAGAACTGGCAGTCAGAAGAACAGGAGCCATTTGCAGGATTCAGAACAAGCAAAAGCCCACAAGCCTTGCCAGAATATCCATTTACATTTGATGTAGACCACACTCCCAAGGAAATTCCCCTTCAACTGATTGTCTACTCACAGCAGATTCCATCATGGAGGTGATCACATTATATCAAATCTCATCATGGAAGTGATCACAACATCATACGACTGCCAAACTACTGAGAATCAAGGCCCAACAAGTTAACACACAACCTCAACCATCACACCACACATTTTACATTTCCACTAGTAGTAAATGAGATTTCCATTTGCTTCAAATTCTCACCAACACTTGGTATGGTTAGTATGGTTAGTCTTTTTAATTTTAGATATTCTAGTGGGTGTGTGGTGCTATCTCATCATTATTTACATTTTGATTTACTAAAAAGTAACCATGTTGAACATATTTTCATGTACTTACTAACCATTCAAATATAATTTTTGATGAAATGTCTGTCCAAACCTTTAGCCCATTTTTTACTAGGATGTTTACTTTCTATTATTGAATTGCAAAAGTCCTTTATATATTCTGGGCATAGGTACTTTGTCAGCTGTATTATTTTTCAATTTTTTTTCTCCCAGTTGCTTTTCATTTTCATAGTAGTGTATTACAAAAAAACAAAATTTTTAAATTTTGATAGTCCAATTTATTGCTTTTTTATTTTATGTTTCATACTTTCTATGTCCCATATCTTTGCAAAACCCAAGGCACTAATATTGTTGCCAAAGTGTCCTTCTAAACCTTTTTTATGTTTAGATATATAACTCCATTTGAGTATAATTTTGTACACTGTATGATGTTAGGAGTAAGCTTTTTTGTTTGTTTGTTTATTTTGTTCTGCTTCTTTTAAATTGTGGCTATGCAATTTTTCTGCACTGTTTGTCAAGAAGATTATCCTTTTCTGATTGAACTGCCTTGGCACTTTTGTGAACAATTGACCATATCTATGTGGTTCAATATCAGGGCTTTCTACTCTGTTCCATTGATGTATTTATCTTTCTTTACACCAACATGAGATTGGCTTGATTACTGTAGCTTTACAGTCAGTAAGTCTTACAATCAGGTAGTGTATGTCCTCAGCATCTGCTTTTCTTTTCAAAGAAATTTTGGCTATTCTAAGTCCTTTGAATTTCCATATCAATTTTAGAATCATACAAAAATAAAGTCTGATGGGATTTTGATAGGGATTCATTGAATCAATGGATTCATTTGGGCATACTGAGTAGTCTTTCTACCTGTTAAAGATTGAATTGTGTCCCCCAAAAATAAGTGTTATAAATCTTAACCCCTATACCTGTGGTTATAATCCTATTTGGGAATAGGTTTTCTTTGTCATGTTAATGAGACAGTATTAGTGTTGGGTGTGTCTTAACTCAATTTATTCTGAGATATAAAAAGAGCAGCTTGAGCTAGCAAGGAGGCAAACAAGCCAGCAGAGATGAGGGAAGGTAAATACTAAGCCACATGAAGATTGCTGAGGAACAGAAGCTCAAAAGAGACAAGGACCTTCCTCTGGAGCCAAAAGAGAGAGAAAACCTCCCCCTACACCTGGCACCCTGAATTCAGACTTCTAGAAACTAAATTTCTGTTTGTTGAAACCACTCACTTGTAGTATTTATGTTATTGCAACACTAGATAACCAAGATACTACCCATGAACAAGATGTAGCTTTCCATTTAGTTAGATCCTTTAAAATTTTTTCTTAGCAATGTTCTATAATTTTCAGCATATAAGTATTTTATATCTTTTGTCAGATTTATCTCTCTGCCAACTGCACTACTAAAGGGGCATGGTAGGCAAATTTCAATTCTATCATTAACTGCATGGTAAGAATCAATATGAATCCAATTTGCACATGGAAATGAATCCAGACTTCACCTCCCCACTGTTCCATCCGTCATTGTCAGCCAACCACATACCACTTCCTCATCTTGGCTGCTCAAGGCCAGATCACCTCATTCCCGGCCACCATGAGCCAGGTCAAAACACAAATTAGAAGATTTCTGTTGTTCTTTATGGACTGCCTGTGCAGACTTTCTCTGTCACCCAGCCACCCAGAGCTAAGTCTTCACAATTCGACTGCCTTTGCAGCCTTATCCTGACCACCAGCCTCTCAGAACTAGGTCTTCACAAGTTATGACTCTGTCCTTCCAAATGCCTGCACACCCTCCTCTAAATTAGCCATGCCAGTCTAAGTCAGAGCCTCATTGCCCTTTGTATGTGTTTTTAACTCTCCAGAATGGCTCACAAAATTCATTGAGACTACCTATACTTAGAGTTACCCATTTATTATAAGCAAAAAACAGACAAATGAAGAGATACTTCAGGTGCATTCTGGTGGAGGTCTGGGCAAGAGGACTCCACTGTCCCCAGAGACATGCCATCCTCTGCCATTCATGAATGTTCTTGCCCATCCAGGAAGTCCCACTGCTTTGCTGTTCAGGGCCTTTTGTAACAAATACATATGCATGATCGAAGCTACAATGTACAGTGATGATCACCTGAATCAATGAATATGCATGATTGTATCATGTTCCACTCTCTTCCTGAAGCTAGCTGCCAGGTGGTTCTGTGTAGCTCTCACTCATTTTCACAAATTCTAAGGTGCTATCCAGAAGTTTTACAGAGTAAAGTCATCGCAATTGCTGGGGAATTCCAAGGATTAGTTTCAAGAAGGGTAGAAAAAGGCTGAAGTGTGGTCTTTGTCCCACAATCCTTAAGTAATCCATATTTTTGATACTATTATACATAATATTTTCAAATTTTCAATTTCCAGTTTTTCATTTCTAAGATACAGAGCAAGTCATGCAATCTCTAGTATCCTTTCTATCACCAAGGCCATATTTTCCAACTACTAATCCTTCTTCTTTGTTTCCAACTTTCACATTCCAATCACCAGTAATTATCAAAGCATCTTGATTGAATGTTTGATCAAGTTCAGACTGCAGAAGTTGGTAAAAATCTTAAATTTCTTCACCTTTGGTATTAGTGCATAATTGGTGCA
Organism: Trichechus manatus latirostris; assembly: GCF_000243295.1. Taxonomy (NCBI): domain Eukaryota; kingdom Metazoa; phylum Chordata; class Mammalia; order Sirenia; family Trichechidae; genus Trichechus; species Trichechus manatus. The sequence continues at coordinate 6,453,004 of NW_004444065.1, forward strand.
TAAATTTGAATAAGAGTCATAATAACTGGTCTTCCCTCTAGGTGTGTGGATATTATCTTATCACTGGCAGCATTGTACTTCAGATTAGACATTGAAATGCTCTTTTGAGGATGAATGTGATGCTATTCTCTTTATCATTCTCGGCATAGAAGACTATATATGATTGTCTGATTGAAAATGGCCAATACTACTCTACTTCAGCTCATTAATGCCTAGCACATCTATATCTATGCATTCCATTTCATTTCTGATGAATAACAATTTTCCTAAATTCATACTTTGTACATTGCAGGTTCCAGTTATTAATGGATGTTTACAGCTGTTTCTTCTCATTTTGAGTTGTGCCCCATCAGCAAATGAAGGTCCTGAAACTGATAGAAATGACGCTGGAGATCACATGATAGAATTTTGCAAGACCAATGATTATTCATTGCAAATTCATTCTTTCAACAATATAAACAGAGACTATACATGTGAACCCCGCCGATGGAATACGCAGGAATGAAATTGACTACATCTGTAGAAAGAAAGGATGAAGAAGCTCAATAACATCAGTCAGAGTAAAGCCCAGATTTGACTGAAGAACACGCCATCAATTGCTCATATGCAAATTCAAGTTGAAGTTGAAGAAAATTAAAACAAGTCCAGGAGAGCCAAAATACAACTTTGAGTATATCCTACCTGAATTTAGAGACCTTCTCAAGAATATATTTGATGCATTGAACATTAATGACTGAACCAGAAAGTTGTGGGATGTCAGCAAGGACATCACACATGAAGAAAGGAAGAGGTCATTAAAAAGACAGGAAAGAAAGAAAAGACCAAAATGGATATCACAGAAGACTTTAACTTGCTGTTGAACGCAGAGCAGCTAAAGTAAATGGAAGAAATGAGGAAGAAAAACAGTTGAACAAAATATTTCAAAGAGCAGCTCGACAAGACAAAGTAAAGTATTATAATGAAATGCACAAAGACCTGGAGTTAGAAAATCAAAAGGGAAGAACATGCTCAGCATTGCTCAAGCTGAAAGAACTGAAGAAAAATTCAAGCCTCGAGGTGCAATATTGAAGGATTCTATGGATAAAAAATTTAAGAACACAGGAGGCATCAACAAGAAGATAGAAGAAATGCACAGTCACTGTACCAAAAAGAATTGGTTGACTTTCAACCATTTCTGGAGGTAGTGTATGGTCAAGAACTGAAGGAATTGAAGGAAGAAGTCCAAGCTGCACTGAAAGCATTGGGGAAAAACAAGATTCCAGGAATTGATGGAATACCAGTGGAGATGTTTTAACAAATGGATGCAGCACTAGAAATGCTCACTCGTCTATGCCAAGAAATTTGGAAGACAGCTACCTGGCCAATTGCCTGGAAGAGATCATAGTTGTGCCCATACCAAAGAAAGTTGAATGAACACAATGCAGAAATTATTCAATAATATCATTAACATCACACGCAAGTAAAATTTTGCTGAAGATAATTAAAAAACGGATGCAAAGGTGTATCTACAGGGAACTGCCATAAAGTCAAGCTGGATTCAGTAGAGGACATGGGACGAAGGATATCTTTGCTGATGTCAGATGGATCCTGGCTGAAAGCAGAGATTTCCATAAAGATGTTTAGCTTTGTTTTATTGACTACGCAAAGACATTCGACTCTGTGGATCCTAACAAATTATGGATAACTTTGCAAAGAATGGACATTCTAGAACACTTAATTATGCTTTTGCAAAACCTGTACATAGGCCAAGAGGCAGTTGTTCAAACAGAACAAGGGGATACTACATGGTTTAAAATCAGGAAAGATGTGTGACAGGGTTGTATTCTTTCACTATACTTATTCAATCTGTATGCTGAGCAAATAATCTGAGAAGCTGAACTATATGAAGAAGGATGCAGCATCAGGATTAGAGGAAAACTCATTAACAACCTGAGATATGCAAATGACATAACCTTGCTTGTGGAAAGCGAAGAGGACTTGAAGATCAAAGACTATGGCCTTCATATGGATTATACCTCAACATAAAGAAAAAAAATTCTCATAACTGGACCAATAAGCAACATCATGATAAACTGAGAAAAGATTGAAGTTGTCAAGGATTTCATTTTCCTTGGATCCACAATCAGTGCCCTTGGAAGTAGCAGTCAAGAAATTAAACAATGTATTGCATTGGGCAAATCTGCTGCAAAAGACTCTTTAAAGTGTTAAAAAGCAAAGATATCACTTTGAGGATTAAGATGTGCCTGATCCAAGCCATGGTATTTTCAAACACCTCATATGTATGCAAAAGCTGAACAATTAATACAGAAGACCAAAGAAGAATTGATGTCTTTGAATTATGGTGTTGGGGAAGATATGCTTATACCATAGATTGCCAGGAGAATGAAGAAATCTGTCTTGGAAGAAGTACAGCCAGAATGCTCCTCAGAAGCGAGGATGGTGAGACTTCGTCTTGTGTACTTTGGACATGTTATCAGGAGGGACCAATCCCTAAAGAAGGAAATCATGCTTGGTAAAGAAGAGGTTCAGCACAAAAAAGGAAGACCATCAATGCGATGGTTGATACAGTGGCTGCAACAATGGGCTCAAATATAGCAGTGATTGTGAGGATGGTGCACGACCAGGCAGTGTTTCATTCTGTTGTATATTGGGTCCATATGCATCAGAACCAACTTGATGGCACCTGACAACAACAACAACAAGTACAAAAATACAATTGAGTTTTTTATACTGATCTTGTATCTTGAAACATTGCTTAATTCACTTACTACTTCTATAAATTTTTCTTGTGGATTTCCTTAGATTTTCTACATAATTTTTGTCATGTACTAATAAAGAAGTTTGCTTCTTCTTTAACAATACAGATGCCTTAAATTTATGTTTCTAAACTTACGGCACCGGCTAATATTGTTTATTAGAAGTAGTGAGATTGAAAATTTTTGCTTTGTTCACAATCTTTAAAAGCAAAGCATGCATTCTTTTACCATTAATATGCTGTTTGATGAAGGTTTTTTTTTTTTTGTAGATGCCCTTTATTAGATTGAGAAAGTTTCCAATTATTTCTAATTGCTGTGAATTTTTACTGTAAATGAATGTTGAGTTTTCTCAAATGCATTTTCTGAGTCTATTGTAAATCTCGTGGTTTTTTTTAGTTTTGTCTGCTGATATGTCAGATTACATTAACTGATTTTTATATGTTGAGCCAACTATGCATTTCTGGGATAAACCCCTCTTGATCATGATGCATTATTCCCTTTATATATTGTTACAACTGAGAAGTGAATTACCATAAGATAGCAGAATAAGAGCTAAAAAGGTAAATGAAGTTATATTAAAATCTCATATTTAAAATTATATATAATTTGGAGTCCTTCTGATGCAGTGGTTAAGAGCTCAACTGCTAACCAAAATGTCAGCAGTCTGAAGCCACAAGCTTCTCCTTAGAAACTGTATGGGGCAGTTCTACTCTGTCCTATAGGGTCGCTATGAGTCAGAACCCAGACGATGGCAACAGGTTTGGTGTGTGTGTGTGTGTGTAAAATTTAATAAATAAATAATCTTTAAAATGCCATATTATTATCCTGAAGGTATTTGAAATTACAAGTGTTAACTCTTCTGCAAATAAAATATAGTGATAATAAATAGGGCCTTCTCGTTGTCGTTAGGTGCCTTCAAGTCAGGTACTACTCATAGCACCCCTCTGTACAACAGAACAAAACACTGCCCGGTCCTGCACCATCCTCACAATCGTTGTTATGCTTCAGTCCATTGTTGCAGCCACTGTGTCAATCCATCTTGTTGAGGGTCTTCCTGTTTTTCCCTGACCCTTTACTTTACCAAGAATGATGTCCTTCTCCAGGAACCAATCTCTCCTGGTAACATGTCCAAAGTACGTGAGAAGTAGTTTAGCCATCCTTGCTTCTAAGGAGCATTCTGGTTGTACTTCTTCCAAGACAGATTTGCTCATTCTTTGGGCAGTCCGTGGTATATTCAATATTCTTTGCCAACACCAGAATTCAAAGACATCAATTCTTCAGTCTTCTTTATTCATTGTCCAACTTTCGCACACATAAGAGGTGACTGAAAACACCATGGCATGGATCAGGTGCACCTTAGTCTTCAAGGTAATGTCTTTGCTTGTTAACACTTTAAAGAGGTTTTTTTGCAGCAGATTTACCCAATGCAGTGTGTCGTTTGATTTCTTGACTGCTGCTTCCATGAGTGTTGATTGTGGATCCAAGTCAAAAAAAAAAAAAAAGCCTTAGAACTTTTAATCAGTTCTGTAGGTATTATGGATTGAATTGTGTCCCCGAACAATGTGCATCAACTTGACTAGACCATGATTTCCAGTACTGTGTGGCTGTCCACCATTTTGTGATTTAATGTGATTTTTTTATGTATTGTAAATCTTACCTCTATAATGTTAATGGAGCCATGTGGCACTGTGGTTAAGAGCTCAGCTGCTAACCAAAAGGTCAGCAGTTCAAATCCACCAGGTGCTCCTTGGAAACCCTACTGGGCAGTTCTACTCTGTCCTATTGGGTCACTATGAGTAAGAATCAACTTGACGTCAACGGATATGGGTATGATGTTACTAAGGCAAGATTAGAGGCAGTTATGTTAATGAGGTGGGTTCAAGCTACAGGATTAGGTTGTATGTTGAGTCAATCCCTTCTGAAGATAAAAAAAAGAAAAGCAAGAAGAGAGAGGGGAGGCCTCAGTACTACCAACAAGCAGAGTCAGGAGTGCATGCTTCCTTTGGACCCAGAGTCTCTGTGCTGAGACGCACCTAGACCAGGGGCAGACTGATGACAAAAACCTTACCCCAGAGCTGACAAAGAGAGAGAGAGAAAGTCTTCCCTTGGAGCTGGCAGTCTGTATTTGGACTTCTAACCTCCTAAATTGTTTGTTAAAGCTATACACTTGTGGTGCTTCTGTTATAGCAGCACTACTACTCATTGCCATCGAGTTGATTTCGACTCATTGCACCCTTGTAGGACAGAGTAGAATTGCCCCATAAGGTTTCCAAGGAGCAGCTAGTGGACTTGAACTGCCGACCTTTTGGTTAGCAGTCAAAGCTTTTAACCACTGTGCCACCAGGGCTCCATAGCAGCACTAAATAACTAAAATAGTAGGGTACAAATGCACATGCTGTAGCATTACACTTCACCATTGCTACATGTATGGTCAACTTTGTGTTACTCTATAGAGATATTTTGATAGGGAGTTGTATTTGGTGGCTGAAAGTCCTGATCAAATAATTATTTAGATTAATTCATATTTAAATACTGAGATATAGGCTATTTCAAACAATCCTAGTTGAAATAATATAATAAAATAAGAAACCATTTACTAAAAATGCTTGAGGCAACAATTAAAGTGAAGAATAAAATACCTAAAGATCACCATATGCATCTTCTCATGATCTAGAGTGAGGGGAGAAAAAGTTATGTTTCCATAATAAGTGTCAGTAATAAAAAGAGTGTTTTTGTAGTTTGTTTTGGGTGTTAAAATTTCTCTCTCTCTCTTATTATTTGCACTCAGTTACATATCTCTAAACATTTCATTGAAAATCCTGCCTCTAATCACCCCCTCTATACTCTGAGCAACCAAACACCTGCATTGTGAAAACAAAAACTTTGTTCTTACCACTTGGTTAGTTTCTCCAGTGAAGCCAATAGCCATGCAGTAACCCAGCAGCTTCTGTGGTTATTGTTAAGTCATCTGTAGAGAGTCTCCCCACAAGGGCTGCTTTATCCCTGGCAGCCCCTTGCCTCTGCCATTTACTTCTACTGATTTTACTGCCAAGATCATTGCTCTGAAAAGAGAATAACCACTATGTGCAGCATGTTCTTTTTATGCAGACTGACAGGGCTTTGCTTTAATCTCTTGTGTGTCTCACAACAGTGGCTTTTATAATAGTTTTTGCTGAATGTTAGATTACTCCAAGCCACTACCCACGATTCAGTGAGAGGGAAAAGGATTTAGAGTTATTTACATCTAGTTGACAAGGAAGCTATTGAAAATAAAATATACATATGGAAAAATGGCAGTGTATGCTCTCTGTGTGTGTGTGTGTGTGTGTGTGTGTGTATGCTTTAGAATTGGTATTCTGAAAGATTTTTTTCCTTGAAAAAATGTACACATACAGATTTTTTTTCAGTATTTAAGGAATAAAAATGCAATACACCTCATAGAGAGGAAAGGACAGGTTCTAAATTAAACTAATACTGGATATTTTTAAGAAAATTATCTCTTTTGTCTTAATTTAAAGAAATCTTCCTTCTAGTCCTGATTCTAGCATTCCACCAGCCATGTTTTCTCTTCTTACTTATTACAAAACACGCTGAGAAAGCAATCCTCTTACATAGGCAGAACTGGATAATGGGAAACCTAAAAAAAAAACCTATTGCTGTTGATTCCTACTCATGGTGACTGTGTTAGTTATCTAATGTTGCTATAACAGAAATACCCTAAGTGGACGGCTTTATCAAAGAGAAATTTACTCTCTTACAATTTAGGAGGCTAGAAATCCAAATCCAGGGGTCCAGGTCCAGGGGAAGGCTTTCTCTTTCTGTTGGCTCTGGGAGAAGTTCCTTGTCATTAAACTTCCCCAGGACTAGGAGATTTTCAGTACAGGGACTCCAGGTCCAAAGGACATGTGCTCCTGGCTCTGCTTTCTTTGTGGTATGAACTCTCCATATCTCTCTACTTGCTTCTCTTTTCATATCTGAAAAGAGATTGGCTTAAGATACAACCGAATCTTGTAGATTGAGTCCTGCCTTATCAACATAACTGCCACTAATATTAACATCATAGAGGTAGAATTTGCAACATATAGGAAAATCACATCAGATGATAAAATAAATGGTGGACAATCACACAATACTGGGAATCGTGGACTAGACAAGTTGATACACATTTTGGGGAGGGGACACAATTCAATCCGTAACAGTGACCACATGTGTTACTAAGTAAAATTTCTCCATAGGGTTTTCTTGACTGTAATCTTTACAGTTCACCAGGCCTTTCTTCCACAGAGTCACCGGGTGGGCTCAAACTGCTAACCTATAGGTTAGTAGTCAAGTGCAAACCATTTGTGACACCCAGAACCTTGGATAAAGGGAAAACACAGAAAAACATTTTAGTATGGTACATATCATAGTACGTCATAATTTTCTATTTACATATTTTTCAAAATCACCAGTTTTTTGAAGGACCAGTTTGCAATGGCTTATGAATCTAGCTGGCCTAATTAAAGTTTCTAATACCTGATAGACACTCACATGATATTTGATGATTGAGACTAGTACTGTAGCCTGGCACTACGACTCATGAGAATATACCACTTGACTTCCAGTCTTGGTTAACAGTGCTGTTATAACAGAAATACCACAAGTGGGTGACTTTAACAAACAGAAATTTATTCTCTCACAGTTTAGGAAGCTAGAAGTCCAAATTCAGGGCACGAGCTCCAGGGGAAGGCTTTCTCTGTCAGCTCCAGGTGAAAGTTCTTGTCATCAGTATTCTCCTGGGTCTAGGAGTTTCTCAGCACAGGGACCCAAGGTCCAAAGGACATGCTCCACTCTCAGCTCTTCTTCCTTGGTGGTAGGAGGTCCCTCTGCTCTCTGCTCACTTCTCTATTTTGTACGTAAAAAGATATTGACTCAAGATACAACCTAATCCTGTAGATTGTGTCCTTCCTCATTAACATAATTGCCTCTAATCCTGTCTCATTAATATCATAGAAGTTAGGATGATTTACAACACATAACATAGTTACATTAAATTACAAAATGGAGCACAACAACACAATATTGGGATTCATGGCCTTGCCAAGTTGACACACATTTTTGGAGGACACAATTCAATCCATAACACCCCCTGTACATTAATTTCTAGAGTACAATGTGAGTTTGTATTAGATTAGAGATTACAAATTCCATATCATCATTTTTTTTTCTGCATAGTGTTAGAATGGAGTACCTTTTTATTTTTTTTTATTTTTATTTTTTATTGTACTTCAGGTGAAGGCTTGCAGAACAAATAGTTACTCATGAAACAGTAGTACACATGTTGTTGTATAACATTGGTTAACAACCCCACAACATATCAACCCTCTAACTTCTCAACCTCTTTTTCTTTTTTTGGTGAAAATACACATAGCCAAAGATACACCATTTCAAAAATTTCTACATACACAGTT
>NW_004444065.1:6467333-6527804 GCF_000243295.1 Trichechus manatus latirostris
TAGAGATTTGAATTCCCTATCAGGTAGTTCTAGTGCATTTTCTTCCAGAGGAGAGTCATCTGATGTTTTATTTTGGACACCTACTGGAACCATCCTGTCATGTTTTTGTAAATGTTTTGCTATTTTCTGCTGTTTTCGGGGCATTCAGTAGTTACTTTTCTCATTTATTGATTGTAGATTTGTTTGTTCCAGCCCTTTTCTTTAAAAAAAAAAAATGACTATGTCTGAGCAGGCAGACTTTGTGTTCTTTGTTGTTTGCTCGTCTTTGGGCACAATCCTTTTCACCTCCTTCTTCAACTGGCTGGGTTTCTCACTCAGATATGGTATGGCAGGGCAGCTCTAGCTGAAGAGGAGTTACTGGGACGGGTTTTTTGTGGCACTTACTACAGCCACCAGAGCAGTTCGGTAAACAGCACAGGGCAGGTTCCAGTAGGCTGTGTCTGTGCTGCTTGGTGGTGTGATGTCAAGTGCATGGTGCAGGTAGGCAGGATGCAGTGGGGAGATTGTTATGTGTGTAGCTCAGATGGATATGGGAGAGAGGAGAGAGGAACAGGAGCCAAAAACATACAAACAAACAAAAAAGAATGCTAGGGGAGCTTGTTTTTGGAGTGGAGAGATGAGAGACTATGAAATGGAGAAAAACAGAACAGGGAGGCAGAAGAAAAGAAAAGAATGAATAAATAAGACTCAGAAAGGTTAAAGAACCTCAACGTTCCCAGGGATCCCACCGGTGCAGCTGAGGCCGGGGGAGTCGCTCTCAGGTGTTGCAGCACAGCCTGGCTAGAAGGTGTAGAGATATACAATGCCAGGTATTCAGGAAATAGAAAGAGAAGGAAGATATAGAGAGATGAAAAACTGAGCAATGAAGAAAGACAAAAAGGGAAAAACAGGGAAAACAAAACAAAACAAATTAAAAAAAAATAAAAACAAGAAAGGCCCCCAAAAAACAGAAAAAAGAAAAAAAAAGAAATGAGAAAAGAAATGCCCTCGGGGATCCCTCTGCACGTCTGTGGAAGCCGAAGGGGCATCTCCCTGCCACACAGCTCAGCTTGGCCAGAAAGGGCTCCCAACTCAAGAAAAGGAAAAGAAAACAAACAAACAATTCAAAACAAACAAATGAACAAAAGCCCTTGGATCCCACCAGCTCTGCAACCGAAAACAGGAAGCAGGTCCACACTCGAACGGAGCTCCGCAGCCCCTCAGGAATAAGCAAAGATGGTGCACAGAGCCAGGTATTTGAGCGAAGGGAAGTTGAGGTGGCAAGAGGCAAGTAAGAAATCAAAAGAAGCAGGAAAAAAAAAAAAAAAAGCAACACTAGCAGCCAACAAATGGCTCTCAGAGAGTCAGCTAGTGCAGGCTGGTGTTTCTGGAGAAGAGACTGTGTCCATTGGAAGCAGAGAGGGCTGAGTGTGGGTGAAGAAGGGTAGAGAGTGGGAAAGCATATATCACAAATTACCAGAGCTCTGCAGCCCCTCAGGAAGAAGCAAACATGGTGCACGGAGCGAGGTACTTGAGCTAAAGGAAGGGGAGCTGGGGAGAGGCAAGGAAGAAATAAAAAGAAGTAAAATAAAGGCAACACCAGCAGCCAACAAATGGCACTCGGACAGCCACTCGTTCTGGTGTGTGGAATCCAAACAGCTGCTGTTTCCCGGTCAAGAGACTGTGGCCGCGGGAAGCAGAGGAGGTTGGGGTGAAGAAGGGTGAGGGGTGGGAAAGCGTATATCACCAATTGCCAGTTGTTTTGTCTCTTACTGGAAGCTCCGTGAGGCTACTTTTTTGTACCCCCTGTTTGCTGGTCTCCAGTAGGAGTCCAAGGTGGCAGATCCGCGCTGCGTTAGCTGGTAGGGGACCTCTGCATGAATCTCTCCTCACTCTCCGTTCTCTGTCACTTTTCTCACTCCATTTGGTGCTTGGCTGAGTTCTTTATCTCTTCATTTGATATTTTAGGGTTTCAGGATTGTTGTATTCTCTGTTCTCCTTAGTTTTTCAGATCTTTGCTGTGGAGGGACGGCATGCCTAGTGTGCCATTTTGACGGAACTCCTGGAGTACTTTTTCTTTTTTTAAAAAAAAGAGATAACATAAAATCCAATATGAAGGATGATTCATATCTCTTCCTACAGAACAAACCACCCACAGCATAGTGAATTAGAACAAAGTCTATTATCTCTTATGATTCTGTAGTTAATATGTGCATTTTCTCTCCACATGGTCTTAGATGAAAGGCCAGGATAGCTGAAGTAATATGGAGGTGAAAAGGGAGCTCAGATGTCTTGCTTTTCCTATACATGGACCTCTTTACTTAGCAGTTTTGGCTGCCTTGTATCATGGTGTTGAGGTTCCAAAAGGAAGCATTGCAAGAAAGCAAGCCCCAGTGTGCAAGTGCTTATCATTTATTGTGATTCCACTTGCATCACACTTGCAAATATCCCATTGACCACAGCTAGTCTCATAGCAAATTTTAGAATCACTGTGGCAGGGAATTTCACAATAGCATGAATAACAGAAAGTGTGATTAATTTAGGGCCTCCAAAGTGACAGTCTATAGAAAATCTTTCAGAAAATTGGCATTTTTGCTTAAAGTACATAGAAACTACTTCCTTTAAATGGGCTGTGTATTCTCCAAAATTCAACTGTTCTCATCCAACTCACTTCATTAGTATATATATATGTACTTTCTTGACTGAGTAGACATTTAACTTGCCTGTCCCTGTACTAAATGATTACTAATGCCTCTAGTTGTTTGATTCTGGGAATGTATTAGAATAATTTTGTTAAGGCCTGGAGTACATGCTGTTAAAATTACCTTTTAAAAAATTTGACATGTAATTTGCTCAGATACTTTATAGTCTCTAATGCTTATCTTTATCAAAACATTTGTAATACTAATATGAGATAATTATAGCCTCAAAAGAGCTCAATTGCTTTGAGTCTTACCCAGGGAATTACTTGTACATATCCCAAAACAATATTTTTTTTCTGGCTTTCATAATTTTTAGTAACTTACTTATTCATCTGAATATGCCAATAAGATAAAATAAAATATAAAGCTCAATGGAAAATGTATATTTTCCAAAGTGTAGAATTTGCAAGCATATTCCAGTATTTAATTTACTTAATCTTTATTTTTTGGCATATAGCCAACTATGCATAACGCCATACTTTGTGAGAAAAACTATGTATACTGGCATTAAAATCATTACATAAGTTAAAATTATTTCACCTACAAGTAACTGAAAATCATGAATCAAGTTGGCTTAAAAATGTAATAATCTATTATTACACTTGACATGAAGTTTAGGGTTACAGTTTTTCTCTGAAGCTGGCTCATTTGGCGATTCAGTGATGTCATCAAAGGTACAGACTTCATTTTTCTCTGCTGTTTCTACTCTGCTATCTTTTTTTTTTTTTTTTTTTTTGATTGTAGATTTGTTTGTTTGCTATCTTTTTTTTTTTTTTTTTTTTGGCTTTGTCTCGTAGACAAACTTCCCCAGCAACTTGCTAATCAATTTCCCAAAAGCTGCATTGTATCAGCACTCGCCTCCATTCCTTTCTCACTCCAGGTTCCCTGTGTCCATTTGTCCAGTTTTCCTGTCCCCTCCTGCCTTCTTGTCTTTACTTTGGGCAGGTGTTACCCATTTTGTCTTCTATACTTGATTGAACTAAGAAACACATTCCTCAGCTGTGTTATTGTTGGTTTTCTAAGCCTGTCTAATCTTTGGCTGAAAAGTGAACTTCGGGAGCGGCTTCAGTTCTGAGTTAGCAGGGTGTCTGGAGGCCACAGTTCCAGGGGTTCCTCCAGTCTCTGTCAGACTAGTAAGTCAGGTCTTTGTGTGTGTGTATGTGTGTGTGTCTGTGTGTCTGTGTGTCTGTGTGAATTTGAATTGTGTTCTACATTTTTCTCCTGCTCTGTCCAGGATTCTCTGTTGTGATCCCTGTAAGAGCAGTCGGTGGTGGTAGCCAGGCATCATCAAGTTCTTCTGGGCTCAGGCTGGTGGAGGCTGAGGTTCATGTCATCCACTAGACTTTTGAACTAGTATTGTCCTTGTGTCTTTTGTTTTCTTCATTCTCCTTTGCTCCAGATGGGATGGGACCAATAGATATATCTGAGATGGCTGCTCGCAGGATTTAAGATTCCAGTCGCCACTCGCCAAAGTAGGATGTAGAATATTTTCTTTATAAACTGTGTTATGCAAATTGACCTAGATGTCCCCCAAGACCATGGACCTCAGCCATCAGCCCCAGTAATTCGCTCCCTCAAAGTGTATGGATGTGTCTAAGAAACTTCTATGACTTTGCCTTGGTCAAAATGTGCTGACTTACCTTATATTATGTGTTGTATTACCCTTCACCAAAGTTAACACATGTCTACTATCTACTTAGTGATCTCCCTTCACTCAGAAACATCAAAGATTTTTTTTTTCTATGTATAGAGCTTTTCTTGGGTTTTTACATTCGTGGTCTCATACACTATTTGTCCTTTTGTGGTTGACCTATTTCACTCAGCATAATGCCTTACAGATTCATCCATGTTGTGAGATGTTTTGTAGATTCAACATTATTCTTTATATTTGTGTAGTATTCCATTGTGTGTATATACAATGATTTGTTTATTTATCTGTTGATGAGCACTTAGGTTGTTTCCATCTTTTTGCTATTGTGAATAATGTTGCAATGAACAAGAGTATTTGTATGCTATTAGTGTGACTGCTCTCATTTCTCTAGGATATATTCCTAGTAGTGGGATTGTTGGATCCTATGGTATTACTATTTCTAGGAGGTGCCATATCATTTTCCATAGAGGTTGTACCATTTTACATTCCCACCAGCTATACATACGAGTTCCAATCTTCCCGCAAACTTTCCAACATTTTTTTTTTTTTTGTTCTAGTAATGTCAAGGTGAGATGATATCTTATTGTAGTTTTGATTTGTATTTCTCTAATAGCTAATGATCATGAGCATTTCCCCATGTATCTATTACCTGCATAAATGCCTTTTTTGGTGAAGTGTCAGTTCATATCCTCATTTTTTTTATTATATTATTTGTATTTTTGTTTTGAAAGTGTTGAAGTATTCTATACATTCTATACATAGAGATTAGACCCTTCTCCTATGTCATAGCCAGAATTTTTTTTTCAGTCTGTAGATTCTGTTTTTACTCTCTTGATGAAGTCTTTTTATCAGCATAAGTGTTTAATTTTTAGGCGCTTCCAGTTACATAGTTTATCTTCTTGTGTTTGTGCATTGTTAGTTATGGTTTATATTATATTTATTCCATGTATTAGGTCCCCTAGAGTTGTCCCTATTTTTTTTTTCATGATCTTTATCATTTTAGGCTTTATATTTAGGTCTTTGATCCATTTTGAGTTAGTTGTTGTGTATGGTGTGAGGTGTGAATCCTGTTTCACTTTTTTTACAGATGGTCATCCAGTTTTGTCAGCACCATTTGTTAGAAAGACTGTCTTTACCCTATTTAATGGACTTTGGGTCTTTGTTGAAGATCAGGAGACTGTAGATGGATGGATTTACATCTGGGTTCTCAATTCTGTTCCATTGGTCAATGTGTCTGTCATTGTACCAGTACCAGGCTGTTTTGACTAGCATGGCTGTATAGTAGGTTCTGAGGTCAGGTGGTGTGAGACCTCCTACAAAGTGATTATATTTTTATTAAAATAATGTATGCTTCTAGTTTTATAAGTTAAACAATACTTTTAGGCTTATAACCGCCACTCATCGGACAGTTTGTCATAATGTGGTGGTTGTGTGTTGCTGTGATGCTGGAAACTATGCCACCAGTATTTCAAATACCAGCAGGGTCATCCACGGTGAACAAGTTTCAGCAGAGCTTCCAGGCTAAGACAGACTAGGAAGAAAGACATGGTGGTCTACTTCTGAAAAATTGGTCGGTGAAAAACTTATGAATAGCGGAGGAACATTGTCTGATATGGTATGGATCAAGAAGTGTTTTGTTCTATTTACATATGGTGGCTATGAGTCAGAGCCAATTTCACTGCCCTTAGTGACAACAGGCTTATAAAGAAAAACAAGGGAGGCGCGGCCAAGATGGTGAAGTAGTCAAACAGCTTCATATATCCTTCTTACAACAAACACCTGGAAAAACAAGTGATCTGATTGTATATGAATATCTATGAGCACTTAACAAGGCAAAGTTGAGGAATTGGACTGAGTGGCGGGGGAGAGGGAGACAGTTTGGAAGAAGTGAGGAGTGCCAGACCAGACTTGGCAGGAGCCGCAGCTCTTCAGCACAGACAAGCTCTGGGTGTGCAGTGAAGTGGGCATACAGCTCTGCACTTTCTCGGGAGGCAGTTTCCACATCAAGAGAGATCCGGCAGCACAGATTCTGCTTGGACATTCTGAACCAGTGAAAAGCATCTTCCAAAAGGCTAAAGATAAGTACATGCATGTAGCCTTTTGCAGGGATTTAAAAAAAAAAAAAAAAATTTGGGAAGAATATCTCTCCCTTTTACCTCCTCCCTCCCTGCTCTGCACAGGTCAGCTGGCTTCTGAAATCTCTGAGTCCCCTGGGCTAGAAGTAGATCCCATAAGGCACCCTGACCCATTCTCCTGGCCTTGGAAAGGGAACAAATTAACAAACAGGGGAAAAAATAAGCTACTGGCTCCCCTAAGCCAGGAACTCAGGGTTGGCACAGCTCCTTTGCCTAGGCACAGGCATAAGGGGTCCCCAGCCTTTGAGGGCCTTCCACCCCTGTATGGACTTATGTGGACCCATCTCAACAGTGTAAGCCCTCACTACCACAGTACAACAGGGTAAACACCTAAAGTCTAACTTCAACTGTTTCAGTTGTGAAGTGGCAGATTTGTGATGCTTGACACAGCTCTGCCCTTTAAGCAGACACCTTACAGGTCTGCATCAGGGGCTTGAGGACTGGTGGCTCCACCCATGCAACCTATTACAGGGTCCAAGAATAAGTGGTGCCCCCAAGCCTTTACAAACAACAGAGTAGGGTGCTCAGAATCTGTCTTCAAAACTCACCTACTTACTCGCTCTGGGGAACAAAGGCAGCCATCAGCATCCTGCCTTGCTCAGAGCATGACCCCCTACTGCAGCTAGATACCTGTGCCTACAACAATCATCCATGCCTCTTTAAGACTGTAAGTGAGAGCCGGCACCACACACTTGGTGATCAACTGCCTGGACACCTGAGCTGAATCCATACAGGAAAATTTAATGGACTCCTGTGTGCACATACTTAGTTACACAACTAAATACCTGGTGACAGGATGTTAGAGCTTCAAAGGTGCCAATAATCAAACTAGCACACATGAACAGCCTATTTGGGCATATCAAAACAAAACAAGAAGCTAGGACTTAGTAAACAAATATAAAATAAAATTATAATAACTTATTGTGACTTGGAGACAACAGTCAATATCAAGTCACATAAAGAGGCAGTCCAAGATGTCTTCAGCAAGCTCCAAAAACAAAGAATCAATAAATTCTCTGGAGAAAGAGAATTTCTTGGAATTACCAGAGGCAGAATACAAAAGATTAACATACAGAGCTCTTCAAAAAATCTGGCAAAATGCAGAGAAAGCCAAAGAAGAAACAGACAAAGTAGTAGCAGAACTTAAAAAAGTTATTCAAGAGCATAATTACAAGTTAAATAGGCTGCAAGAATCCATAGAGAGATAGCAATCAGACATCCAGAAGACTAACAATAAAATTTCAGAATTAGACAACTCAATAGAAAGTCATAGGAGCAGAATTGAGGCAGTAGAAGTCAGAACTAGTGACACTTAAGATAAAGCACTTGATGCTAACTTATTTGAGGAAAAATCAGATAAAAGAATTGAAAAGAATGAAGAAACTCTAAGAGTTACGTAGGACTCTATCAAGAGAAATAACCTATGAGTGATTGGTGTACCAGAATGGGGGCGGGGAGATAACATAAAATACAAAGAGAATTGTTGAAGATTTGTTGACAGAAAACTTCCCTGATATCATGAAAGATGAGAAAATATCTATCCAAAATTTTAATCAATCCCCACGTAAGGTAGATCCCAAAAGAAAGTCACCAAAACATGTTATAATCAAACATGACAAAACCAAAGATAGAGAGAATTTTAAGGGTGCCTAGAGATAAAAGAAAAGGCATCTACAGAGGAGAGTCAGTTAGAATAAGCTTGGACTAAGCAGAAGCAAGGCAAGAAAGCAAAGGGATGACACATATAAAGATTTGAAGGAAAACAACTGCCAGCCAAGAATTATATATACAGCAAAACTGTCTCTCAAATATGATGGCAAAACAAGGGCATTTCCAGATAAACAGAAGTTTAGGGAATTTGCAAAAACCAAACAAAAATTACAAGAAATACTAAAGGGAGTCTTCCGGTTAGAAAATCAATAACATCAGATAACAACCCAAGACTAGAACATAGCACAGAACAACCAGATATCAACCAAGATAAGGAAGTCAGGAAAATACATCAAAGCTAAAACATCGAAAATAAGGAAACAGAGATGTCAATATGTAAATAATGATGACATTAAAACAAAAAACAGGGACTTAAAAAATGCAGACATAGATTTTTCATATGGAGGCGAAGTCAAGGTGATATAAAGAAATAAAAGACTGGTATAAATTTAGAAAAATAGGGGTAAATATTAAGGTAATCACACAGGAAACTAATAATCCTACAAATCAACATAAAAAAACTAGAAAAATATAAAGACTTGCAAACACAAAATCAACAACAATCAAAAAGATGAAAAGAAAATACATAAAGAAAAACGACTCAGCACAGAAAATTAAAGGGAACAAAGAAACTGTGAACAACACACACACAAAAGATATCAAAATGACAGCACTAAACTAATAACTATCAATAATTACCCTGAATGTGAACGGACTAAATGCACCAATAAAGAGATAGAGAGTGGCAGATTGGTTAAAAAAGCACGATCTGGCTATATGCTGCCTACAAGAGACCCACCTTAGACTTAAAGACACAAACAAGCTAAAACTCAAAGGATGGGAAAAAATATATCAAGCAAACAACACTCGAAAAAGAACAGGATTGGCAATATAAATCTCTGACAAAATAGACTTTAAAGTAAAATCTACCACAAAGGATAAGGAAGGACACTATATAATGATTAAAGGGTCAACACACCAGGAGGACATAACTGTAATAAATATTTACACACCCAACAACAGGGCTCCAAAATACATACAACAAACTAACAGCACTGAAAACAGGGATAGACAGCTCCACAATAGTAGTAGGAGACTTCAACATGCCACTTTCGGTGAAGGACAGAATATCCAGATGGAACCTCAACAAAGACAAGGAAGAGCCAAATGCTACAATCAACCAACTTGAATTCATAGACATATACCGAACACTGCACCCAAGAGCAGCCAAGTATACTTTCTTTTCCAATGCACATGGAACATTCTCCAGAATAGACACCATGTTAGGCCATAAAGAAAGCCTTAAGAAAATCCAAAACTTTGAAATATTGCAAACTTCTTTTCTGACCATAAAGCCATAAAAGTAGAAATCAACAACACAAAAAGCAAGAAAAATAATCAAACACATGGAAACTGAACAACACCTTGCTCAAAAACTGGTAGGTTATAGAAGAAATTAAGGATGCAAAAAAGAAATTCATAGAATCAAACAAGAATGAAAATACATCCTACCAGAACCTTTGGGACACAGCAAAAGCAGTACTCAGAGGTCAGCTTATAGCAATAAATGCACACAGCCAAAAAGAAGAATGTGCTATAATCAAAACAACCGTACAACTGGAACAAGTAGAAAAAGAGCAGCAAAAGGAGCACTCAAGCGCCAGAAAGATGGAAATAATAAGAATTAAAACAGAATTAAATGAAATAGAGAGTAGAAAAACAATTGAAAGAGTTAACAAGTCCAAAAGCTGGTTCTCTGAAAAGATAAACAAAATTGATAAACCACTGGCCAAACTGACAAAAGACAAACAGGAGAGGAAGCAGATAACCTGTGTAAGAAATGAGATGGGTGATATCACAACAGACACAACTGAAATTAAAAGAATCATAACAGAATACTAAAAAGAATTGTACTCTAACAAATTTGAAAACCTAGAGGAAATGGATAAATTTCTAGAAACTCACTACCTACCTAAACTAACACAAACAAAGGTAGAACAACCAAGTAAACCCATAACAAAGAAGAGATTGAAAAAGTTATTAAAAAACTCCCAACAAAATAAAGCCCTGTCCTGGATGGCTTCACTGAAGAATTCTACCAAACTTTCAGAGAAGAGTTAACACCACTTCTACTAAAGGTATTTCAGAACATAGAAAAGGACGTAATACTCCCAAACTCATTCTATGAAGCCAGCATAACCCTGATACCAAAACCAGGTGAAGACATCACAAAAAAAGAAAATTACAGACCAATATCCCTCATGAACATTGACAAAAAGATCCTCAACAAAATTCTAGCCAATAGAATTCAGCAACATATCAAAAATTAATTCACCATGATCAGGAGGGATTTATACTAGGTATACAAGGATGGTTCAACATTCGAAAAACAATCAATGTAATTCATCAAATAAATAAAACACAAAAGACAAGAACCACATGATCTTATCAATCTATGCAGAAAAGGCATTCGACAAAGTCCAACACCCATTCATGATAAAAACTCTCAGCAAAATAAGAATAGAAGGGAAATTCCTGAATACAATTAAGGGCATTTATGCAAAGCCAACATGGTCCTAAATGGAGAGACTTTGAAAGCATTCCCCCTGAGAATGGGAACCAGACAAGGATGCCCTCTATCACCACTCTTATTCAACATTGTGCTGGAGGTCCTAGCCAGAGCAATTAGGCTAGAAAGAGAAATAAAGGGCATCCAAATTTGTAGAGAAGAAGTCAAAGTATCTCTACTTGCAGATGATATGATCTTCTACAAATAAAACCCCAAAGAATCCACAAGAAAACTACTAGAACTAATAGAAGATATCAGCAAAGTTTCAGGCTACAAGATAAACATACAAAAGTCAGTTGAATTCCTTTACACCAACAAAGAGAACCTCGAGGAGGAAATCACCAAATCAATGCCATTTACAATAGCCCCCAAGAAGATAAAATACTTAGGAATAAATCCAACCAGAAATGTAAGAGATCTATACAGAGAAAACTACAAGACACTGCTGCAAGAAACTAAAAGAGACCTGCATAAGTGGAAAAACATACCTTGCTCATGGATAGGTAGACTCAAAATAGTGAAAATATCAGTTCTACCCAAAACGATCTAAAAATACATGCAATCCTGGTCCAAATTCCACTGGCATTTTTTAATGAGATGGAGAAACAAATCACCAACTGCATATGGAATGGGAAGAGGCCCTGAATAAATAAAGCATTACTCAAGAAGAAGAACAAAGTAGGAGGCCTCACACCACCTGATTTTAGAATCTATTATACCGACACAGTGATCAAAACAGCCTGGTATTGGTACAACAACAGATACATAGATCAATGGAAGAGAGTTTAGAATCCAGACACAAATGCATCCACCTATGAGCAGGTGATATTTTGCAAAGGCTCAAAGTCCATTAACTGGGGAAAAGATAGTCTCTTTAACAAATGATACTGGCATAACTGGATATCCATCTGCAAAAAACTGAAACAAGACCCATACCTCACTCCATGCATAAAAACTAATTCAAACTGGATCAAAGACTTAAATATAAAATCAAAAACGATAAAGATCATGGAAGAAAAAATAGGGACAATGCTCAGAGCCCTAATACATAGCATAAACACAATACAAACCATAAGTAACAACGCACAAGCACCAGAAGAGAGACTAGATAAATGGGCGCTCCTAAAAATCAAACATGTATGCTCATCAAAAGACTTCACCAAAAAAGTAAAAAGACAAGCTACAGACTGGGAAAATATTTTTGGCTATGACAAATCCAATCAGAATCTAATCTCTAAAATCTACAAGATACTGCAAAACCTCAACAACAAAAAGACAAATTACCCAATTAAAAAATGGGCAAAGGGTATGAACATGCACTTCACCAAAGAAGACATTCAGGTGGCTAACAGACACATAAAGAAATGCTCACGATCATTAGCCATTAGAGAAATGCAGGTCAAAACTACAATGAGATATTACTTCACCCCAACAAGGCTAGCACTAATCCAAAAAACACGAAATAAATGCTGAAGAGGTTGTGGAGAGACTGGAACACTTATACACTATTGGTGGGAATGTAAAATGGTACAACCACTTTGGAAATCGATTTGGTGCTTCCTTAAAAAGTTAGAAATATAAGCACCATACAATACAGCTATCCTGCTCCTTGGAATATATCCTAGAGAAATAAGAGCCTTCACATGAATAGATATGTGCACACCCATGTTCATTGCAGAACGGTTTACAATAGCAAAAACACAGAAACAAACTAGATGCCCATCAATGGATGAATGGATAAGCAAATTTTGATATATCCACACAACAGAATACTACACAATAATAAAGAACAATGTTGAAGCTGTGAAACATAACATAGAGGAAGCTGGAACTTACTATGCTAAGTGAATTTAGCCAGTCACAGAAGGACAAATACTGTATAAGACCACTATTATAAGAACTCAAGAAAAGGTTTAAATACAGAAGAGAACATTCTTTGATGGTTACTAGGGTGGAGAGGGAGGGTGAGCGATATTTACTAACTAGATAGTAGATAATAATTATCTTAGGTGAAGGGAAGGACAACACACACTACAGGGGAAGTCAGCACAACTGGATTAAACCAAACCTAAGAAATTTCCTGAATAGAATCAAACACTTTGAGAGACAGAGTAGCAGTGGTAGGGGTCGGGTGACTGTGCTTTCAGGGGATGTCTAGGTCAATTGGCATAACAAAGCTTATTAAGGAAATGTTCTGCATCCTACTTTGGTGAGTGGCATCTAGGGTCTTAAAAGCTTGCAAGCGGCCATCTAAGTTGCATCAATTGGTTCCAACCACCTGGGGTAAAGGAGAATGAAGAACACCAAAGACACAAGGAAAGCATTAACCCAAGAGACAGAAAGAGCCACCTAAACCAGAGACTTCAGCAGCCTGAGACCAGAAGAACTAGATGGTGCCTGGCTACCACCAATGACCGCCCTGACAGGGAACATAACAGAGAGTCCCTGATGGAGCATGAGAAAGGTGGGTTGCAGAACTCAAATTCTAGTAAGAAGACTTAATGGTCTGACTGAGACTGGAGAATCCTAGAAATCATGGCCCCTGGAGTCTCTATCAGCCCAGAACTAAAACAATTTCTGAGGCCAACTCTTCAGACAGGGATTTGACTGGACCATGGGACATAAAGTGATACTTCTGAGGAGTGTGCCTCTTAGCTCAACTAGATACAAGAGACCAAAGGGGCAACTTTTGTCTGGGGGTGAGATGGGAATGCGGTGAGGGTTAGGAGCTGGTTGAATGGACATGGGGAATCAGTGGTGGAAAGAAGGAGTGTGCTGTCACAGTATGGGGTGAGTAATTAGGTTTACATAACAATGTATGCATAAATTTTTGTATGGGAGACTAACTTGAAATGTAAACTTCATTTAAACTACAACAATAATAAAAAAGAAAGAAACTAAAAAAAGAAAACAGTTCTCTGTACCGTCTCTCCCCATTTTGGATTATTGTTACACAAAATTAACTACTTTCAACTCTTAACCATTTCTTCTGTATTAACCTCCATATTTTTATGTAACTTGCTTATGAATGTATTTCTTATTTTTTTCAGATTTTAAATTATCTTGTAGATGTGAAAGTTACTATAGAAGATAATAATTTAATACACTTATACCTATTTCACCTACTCCCGTCATCACATATAATATCATATGTTTCCTCTTATCCTCCCAGTCTATTCATAAAATCTTTTTGTTGAATCAACATTCCGTGTGTTTATTATTATGACTCTTTAAATATTATTCATACCTGAGGCACTTAGGTTACTGAAATTATATTTCCTTTTATTATGTAACTTTTAGTTTTACCTAGAAAAGTTTAATAATTTCATCCTTTTTTTCATTTTCTTAATAGTTGTATTTCTAGGTACTTATTACTAACTCATTGCCGGTCTTGCAGCTTAACTGAAATATATCTTACATACATTCAAATATATTCAGAAGAAACAAAGATTAAAAAAATGTATCTCAATATGTTTTAGATTTTTTCCTATCCTTAGAGGGATCATTTAGGTAATATTATCTCTTATGTGAAGAAGCTCACAAGATCCCTTCATTTTCACCTCAGTTTCTTTTTTTTTTCAAGGGATGTTCACAAAGATAAACATGAGCAAGGCATTTTTCCTTTCCTCAGTGTTCACCGTTCCCATCACCTCCTTTTGTCATCAAACCCGGAAAGCTGAAGTCCGGGTGGGCAGCCCCAGCAGTTACCTTGCCCTTTGGCATCACCTCAAGGGCATGGCAAGGCAGAAGGGGGGTGCAATTTCAGTACTGTCACCTTCAGGGGCCAGGGTCTCCCACTACTGGTGCTACTTACTCTCTTAGACAATCTTGATACTTTCATGTTCCTTAAAGGGTCTCTTCTATTTTCTATTCTCTAGTGACCTGATTCCCAAATTCTAGTTTCATTTCATGCAGAAGAGTTAAGCTATATCATGTAATGTCTTTTATTTCCCAATGACTCATAGTCTGGGAGACACATTTTATCTAAGCTATGTTTACTCTAAGAAGCCATTGATTGTACGATGTTCCATTTTATTATTTACTCCTAATGAAAAAGGCTATCAGTTAAAATTTCAAGACACGTCTTAGTTTCAGAGATGTTAAAACAGGGTGCAAATATTAATTTTGGTAACAATAAAATATTGTAAATGGTTTGTTCAGCTATTTTTCAAATAAAAGATCTACTTTAAGGTAGATTCTGGTATTGGCTAAGACAAGTAATTGTTTATACTACAGTATAATTGAGTAATAGTAAAATTTTAAGTGTTCTTTTATATTGAATTTAGCTTATATCTAGAGTTTACTGAGGCCTTTAATTTAACTTTATACTAAGAAAGGCGATATAGAGAAAAGCATTAAAACTCCTACTGCACCGATCAAAATAATTTTATGCCATATTGTTTTCATGAATGGGTTGTTTCTCTAGAAAACCTGACTGATACAGATACTTAATTCAGTTATCAACAAAAAGTAGAATCAAGGCTATTATACATTCATAAAAACAATTCCACTTTAATAATAAAAGATGTGGATTCTTATGAAACTCTAATAGAAATCTTTTTTTTTTTTTAATCTTGGTAAAATATCCAGACTGGAGACAGTACAAGATGGCAGCTTAGACACATCATGTTGTCCGCTTACAGCAAAGACCCAAGAAACCAAGTGAAACAGATACAGATGACAGTCTTGGAGCCCTGAGCAGACAACAGTAGAATGAAGAATTAGATCAAACACTGAATTAAAGGAGAAACTGAATGAAAACAGCAAACCAGGAGATTTACAGACTGTAGGCAACCTGCTAGCCAGCTTGTTGCAGTGTGACTGCCTTGAGACAGAGCAGGTAGCATTCTACGGTGAGGAGCACAGGAAAGCAACTTCATGGAATTCCCAATAGGAGACACAGATACTGTGTAGATAAACCAAAGTGAAGCAAGGTAAGCAGAACACGAACAGGATATAAGGAAGGGAAGTGCAGAAAGGTAGGCGGAGGTTCCAAGGATCCTGGCAACCACAGAGCAGGAAGAGAGCCAGAAACTGGCGACAGGACTACTCATCATCAGTGGTCTCTGATCATTTGGGTAGTTGGCACTAGTAAAGCAGTGGATCTATAGATTGGCAGCTGGAGATCCCACACCCAACTGGACTCTGGGAAACCCCTTCTGTCTTAGGTTAGGTTCTCTAGAGAAGCAAAAGCAGTAAAGCATATAAATATACAAAGAGAGATTTATATCAAGGAAACAGCTCATGTGATTGTAGAGGCCAGAGTGTCCCAAGTCCGTGGATCAGGGTAGAGACCTCTCCCAATTCATGTTGCCGCAGAAGCTGGCAAGCCCAAGATTGGCAGGTCAGAGAGCAGGGCTCCCACTCACAGGCTGTGAAGGTAGACAAACTCCAAGATCGGCAGGCAAGACTGCAAGGTTTATCCTGATTCACATAGCTGCAGGAGCTGGTGAAACCAAGATTGGCAGGTCAGAGATTAGGGCTCCGCTCACAGGTTGTGAAGATCGAAGAATCCCAAGTTCAGCAGATAAGCTGACAGCTCAAGTCCCAAGAACCAGAGGTGAGACGACAGGAGGCAGCCACAGGATCCAGAGTGAGCAAACAGCCAGAATGTCTGCATATATGCAGATGCTGGCAACACCCCCAAGGAAACTCCCTTTCATCTGACCGGCTACTCACAGTATATTCCATCATGGGAGTGATCACATATAAACACTGAGAATCATGGCCCAGCCAAGCTGACACACAATCTTAACCATCACAGTCCAGCCCTTGTCAACTTGGCACATGTACACATTTCCTTAAACCATACATAATCTCTGAATAAAGACAATTAGAAGGTCATACTTACGCCTAACGTGATACAACTAACACATACAATAGAAAACACACTAGCCCCGTTTACATCTTATATTTTATAAGTGAAAGAAATAAAAATATTTGATGCACACATACAAAGCAGAAATATTCATAACAATTACAGTCCCCATTTCTGCAACTTGTCACATGGCTGTAACTGGTACTTAGAACTACCTTCCTCCACTACCCATTCCATATTCCCTTTGCCCTCAACAAGCACCTCTGCTGGTCGTGGCTCTTTGCCTGGTGGAGTGACCCAAACCTTCATTCTTGAAGGGTTTTGGTCATTAGTAGTCATGTCGGAATTAGGTTGCTGTAGTTTTCCATTGACTTTAATCACATGGCATGGTAGTGCTGAGATGCCCTAAGGAATCTCCTGCATTCCAGACATACTCTTCTTTACCTCCATTGTATAATATCAATCTGATTTCCTGTCAGTAGTCAGGATTAATCACACCAGCCAGTATGGTAACTCACTCCTTTGCCTGTTGATCCATAGGCATAAGAGCCCAAAGCAGTCAGGTGGGATTCTTAACTTCCAGTTCAGTGGAATCAGTGATGTGTCTCCAGGTGGGAGCATTCCTCCCTTTGGAACTAAGACCTCTAGACCAGCAGAGCATAAGGACATGGGGACAGGAAGCAAAAATCTTGCAAGTGGGTCACTAGAGGTAATAGTGTGTGGTGCCACTGCCGTTTCCACTCCTTGATTCCTGGACCCATGAATCCTGGTTATAGGAGAAACAGCACCAAACAGCCTCCAGAAAAACATTGCCCCAGCCCTGAAAGGTATTGCCACCTAGCTGGCACCATAATTGTGTCTTTAGAAGGCCATTCCATTTTTCTATCAAGCCAGCTGCTTCAGGATGATGGGGAACATGGTAAGACCAGTGAATTCCATAATCGTGGGCCCACTGCTGCACTTCACTTGCTGTGAAGTGAGTTCCTTGATCTGAGGCAAAGCTGTGTGGGATACCACGATGGTGGATAAAGCATTCTGTAAGTCCACAGATGGTAGTTTTGGCAGAAGCATTGCATTCAGGGAAGGCAAATCCATATCCAGAGTAAGTGTCTATTCCAGTAAGGATAAAACGCTACCCTTTCCATGATGAAGTGGTACAATGTAATCAACTTACCACCAGGTTGCTGGCTGATCACCTCGAGGGATGGTGCCATATCGGGGACTCAGTGTTGGTCTCTGCTGCTGGCAGAATAGGCACTCAGCAGTGGCTGTAGCCAAGTCAGCCTTGATGTGTGGAAGTCCATGCTGCTGGGCCCATGCATAACCTCCATACCTGCCACTATGGCCACTTTGTTCATGAGCCCATTGAGCACTGATGGGAGTAGCTGGGGAAAGAGATTGACTGGTCTCCACAGAACGTATCATCCTATCCACTTGATTGTTAAAATCATCCTCTGCTGACATCACCCTTTGGTGAGCATTCACATGAGACAAAAATATCTTCACTTCTTTGGCCCATTCAGAGAGTTCTATCCACATACCTCTTCCCTATAAATCCTTGCCCCCAAGTTTCCAATCATGTTCCTTCCAAGTACCTGACCATCAAGCCAAACCATTGGCCACAGCCCATGAATCAGTATATAGACACACATCTGGCCATTTCTCCTTCCAAGCAAAGTGAACAACTAGGTGCACTGCTTGAAGTTCTGCCCATTGAGAGGATTTCGATTCACCACTGTCCTTCAGAGAGGTCCCAAAAAAGGGCTGTAGTGCTGCTGCAGTCCACTTTCGAGTGGTGCCTACATATCACGCAGAACCATCTGTACACTAGGGACGAGTTTTCTCTTCTTCAGTCAACTCATCATAAAGAACTCCCCATGAGGCTATAGGTGGAGATTGGGAGATGGAAGGTAATGTGACAGGAGTGGAGACCATGAGCATTTGGGCCACTTCCTCATGCAACTTACTTGTGCCTTTGCGTCCTGCTCGGTTCCCATCTCGTATATACCACTTCCGTTTAAGGATGAGGTGTTGCTGTGTATGTCCAACTTTATGACTTTGTGGGTCAGACAAGACCCAGTTCATGATAGGCAGCTCAGGCTGCATGGTGACTTGGTGTCCCATGGTTGAGCATTCAGTTACTGGGCTAAGGCCCAGTAACAAGCCAAAAGGTGTTTCTCAAAAAGAGAGTAGTTATCTGCAGAGGATGGCAGTTTTGCTCCAAAATCCTAAGGGTCTACACTGTGATTCAACAATAGGGGCCTGCCAAAGACCCCAAACAGAATCTCTATTTGCCACTGACCCTTCAAGCACCATTGGATCAGTTGGATCATATGGTCCAAGTGGCAGAGTGGCTTGCACAGCTGTCTGAACCTGTTGCAGAGCCTTCTCTTGTACTGGTCCCCACTCAAAACTAGCAGCTTTTCAAGACATTTGATAAATAGGCCAGAGTGGCACACCCAAATGAGGCATATGTTGCCTCCAAAATCCAAAGAAGCCTACTAGGCATTGTGCTTCCTTTTTACTTGTGGGAGTAGCCAGATGCAATAACTTATCCTTCACTTTAGAAGGAATGTCTCAACATGCCCCAGACGACTGGACCCCTAGAAATTTCACTGAAGTGGAAGGTCCCTGAATTTTTGTGGGATTAATTTCCCACCCTCTAGCACACAAATATTTTATCAATTAGTCCAGAGTCATTGATACTTCTTCCTTACTAGGTCCACTCAGCGTAGTGTCATGAGTGTAATGGACCAGTGTCATGTCTTGTGGATGGGAAAGGTGATCAAGGTCCCAGTCGACTAAATTATGACATAGAACTGGAGAGGTGAGGTAGCCCTGAGGTAGGAAAATGAAAGTATACTGCTGGCCTTACCAGCTGAAGGCAAACTGCTTCTGGTGGCCCTTTGAAACAGGTATGGAGAAAAAGGCATTAGCCAGATCAGTAGCTGTATACCAGGTACCAGGAGATGTATTAATTTACTCAAGCAGTGAAACTACATCTGGAACAGCAGCTGCAATTGGAGTCACCACCTAGTTAAATTTTCAATAATCTACTGTCATTCTCCAAGATCCATCTGTTTTTTTCACATGCCAAATAGGCGAGTTGAATGGGGATGTGGTGGGAATCACCAACCCTGAGTCCTTCAAGTACTTGTTGGTGACAGTAATCTCTGCAATCCCTCCAGGAATGCAGTATTGCTTTTGGTTTTACTGTTTTCCTAGGTAGAGGCAGTTCTAATGGCTTCCACTTGGCTTTTCCTACCATAATAGTTCTTACTGTATTTGTCAGGAATCCAATGTGGGGGTTCTTCCAGTTGCTGAGTATATCTATTCCAATTATGCATTCTGGAACTGGAGAAATCACTACAGGATGGGTTCGGGGATCCCCTGGACCTACTGTGAGACAGACATGAACCCAGACTCCATTAACAACCTGACCTCCATAGGCCCCCACACTGACTGGTGGGCCACAGTAATGTTTTGGGTCTCCTGGAATTAGTGTCAGCTCAGAGCCAGTATCCAGTAATCCCTGTAAAGTCTCATTATTTCCTTTTCCCCAATGAACAGTCACTCACGTAAAAGACCATAGATACCTTTGGGGAAGGCTGAGAGAAAGATTAACAGTAAAAATTTCTGGCAGTGAATTTGATCCTTCCTCAAGGGGACCCAGCATCCCCTTCATTCAAGGGGTTGTGGGTCTTCAAACTCACTCAAATTTGGGAATTGATTGAGGGACCATGACTCTATTCTGGAGATTCAAGTTAGACTACTGTTCACCTGACCTAGAATTCATCCCTTTGTACAGATCAAATAAAAATTTAGTAGATTTCCTATTTATTTCACTCTTAGGGACACCATGATTAAGTAGCCAACGCCATAAGTCCATACGAGTCAGACTATTCTGATTACTGCTTTGACCCCTCTGTCCATGACTATAACCACACCCACCTTGTCTTTGTTGATTGAGTGTAGCCGCTTGGCCCCTACTACCACAGGGTCCAATCAGTCCCATTGTAGTTAGGAGTCTTAACTCAGGGCAGTTCCCACTGTCAAATCTGACTTACGTAAAATAACAATCACAGCAGGCTTCAAGAATGCCAGAGCTCCCTTCACAAATTTGTTCTTCACAGTTTTTGTAAAAGGTGTATCCTCTGGGCACTCCATGTGTGGGTCTGTGGGTCTAACTTGATAAATCCACTCTAGCATGTCAATTTCCCTAAGCCTTTGTATACCTTCTTCTACAGTATATCAAGGCTGGTCTGGTACTTCAACTTGATTTAGTGTAGGCCACCTTTTAATCCATGCTTCAGCAACTCAACCAAATAAACTATTAGATCCTTTCCTAACTTCTCGAGCTGAAACACTGAATGAGCAATCTGTGCTTAGTGGACCCGTATCAATAAACTCAGACTGATCCATCTTTATGTTCCTTGCACCATTATCCCACACTATTAATAGCCGTTCTCACACATATTCCCCAGGTTTCTGTTTGTACATGTTAGATAAGTCAAGTAGTTCATTTGGAGTGTAGCATACCTCCTCCTGGGTCATACTTTGTACTTCATCTTTTGGTGCTGATTTGGACTTAAGCATAGTTACAAGTTTAGAAGCCATAACCGGTAGTGTGGAATTGTTTTCAGAACATTCAGCATTGTCTTGTAAAGCATCTTCCTCAGGCAATGCCCCATGCAATGACTCAGGCAGAGGCTCTTTACAGGCAGCTGGGCTAGACCTAATCTCATTAGATGGGAGTGGAGGGACTAATTGTTTTTCTGGGCAGGGTGGATTACCAGACAAACCTGAAGCAATCTCTTCATACGGTACTGGCTCTGTTGGCAGAAGTGATTCAACGGAATTTATGGGCTCAGTGTCCCCAGCTTCCTGATTATCTGCCCATATGTTCCCATCCCAAGTCTCAGGATCCCATCTCTTCCCAACCAATGCCCTTACTTTAACTTGAGACACCTCTCTATGTTGGCAATGGAGCTGGCATTGTAATTTAACCACTCTTACAGTAAGACTCTGGGTTTGGTTTTCAGCAGTTTCAACTCTGTTACTACAAGAAATAAGGCTTTGTTTCAAGGCACAAGTGGAAGCCTTGAGGTCATGTATGCAGCACTTGAGCTTTGACTCTGAAGCCCTAAGTGTATCTCTTTCTTTCACCAATATGTCTAGCTAAAGTAGGACAAACCAACCAGTTTCCTTATACTTCTCATTCTGACAAAGCTGTAGAAAGATATCACACATGTGTTCACCCTGAGCCTCTCCTTTCACAAATACCTGATCTACTAGTGGTGATATTTTGTGTATTCGTATCGCCACATCATGCCCTGGACTACTAGTGCCTTCTTTACTGCTGGAAGCAGAGTCATCGACATCTTTAAGACTAACCAGACTTGAGAACAAATTTAGAAAACTCATCCTTACAATTTTGTTTCTCTAGAATTACTCCTGCTACCTAATGTCTTAGGCTGGGTTCTCTAGAGAAGCAAAACCAGTAAAGTGTATAAATATATACAAAGAGAGATTTATATCAAGGAAACAGCTCACACGATTGTAGAGGCTAGAACATCCCAAGTCCATGGATCAGGATATAGGCCTCTTACAATCACAGAGCCACAG
Organism: Trichechus manatus latirostris; assembly: GCF_000243295.1. Classification (NCBI taxonomy): domain Eukaryota; kingdom Metazoa; phylum Chordata; class Mammalia; order Sirenia; family Trichechidae; genus Trichechus; species Trichechus manatus. Next base: position 6,489,523 of record NW_004444065.1, read on the forward strand.
AAGCTGGCGATCCCAAGACTGGCAGGTGAGAGAGCAAGGTTCTCACCCACAGGCTGTGAAGGTTGACGAATTCCAAGATTGGCAGGTAAGACCACAAGGTTTCTCCTGATTCATGTAGCTGTGGGGACCGGTGAACCCAAGATCAGTAGGTCAGAAAGCAGGGCTTTGCTCACAGGCTGTGAAGATTTATGAATCCCAAGTTCAGCAGATAAGCTCAAGTCCCAAGAATCGGAGGTGAGACGACAGGAAGAAGCCATAGGATCCAGAGTGAACAAACAGCCAGAAGGTCTGCTTATATTCATATGCAGGCCACACCCCCAAGTAAATGCCGTTTCATCTGATTGCGTACCCACAGTATATTCGATCATGGGCGTGATCACATATAAACACTGAGAATCATGGCCCAGCCAAGTTGACACAATCTGAACCATCACACATTCCCACCTCACGTTTGTTCTGGGCCAGGTCCCAATTGCCAGCTGAAGCCTATGGGCAGTGCTCCAGCATAGATGCTAGTAACCAGAGAAGCACACTCATCCTGCCCTCCCAGTGACCAATAGTAACACCTCCAGCTCTGCCTACCCATCGATCAGTGATATAAGAAACCTCTCCCCTTTGCCATGCCTGTGACTGGTGATACCCACCCTGCCCATCCGTACACCGGCAGCACCTCCCCTGGCAGCCTACATGCCAAGTTGTAGTGGCATGACTTGCTGCACTACCAAACTGGTGACTCATGGAGTGCACCCACCCACCTGCCACCCACGTCACTCCCACCTATCCATTGATTCGTGGTGTGCCACCCCGTGCTGACAGACCAGTGACTGGCAGTATGCTCCAGCCCCACCCAGCACCTACCCTGCTTCCTGACCTGCCCAGAGTTGGTGGTGTTCACTCTTCCACCGCCAGACCAGCAACAAATGGTGTGTGCTCACCTCACCCTACCACACCCCTGCCACTCCACCCACCCAGCTACCAGTAGTAAGCACTCCCACCTCTACTGCCTGGTGACTGGTGAGGTGAGAGCCCACCCCTCTGCCTGGTGACCAACGGTACAAGTTCCCATTCAACCCACCCAGCTACCTGTGACCCATGCATCCCTGCCCCAACTACCTGGCTACCAGCAAAACACCCTCCATGTCCATAACCCAGCAAAAACCAAAAATACTCCTTGCACCCCCACCCAGTGACCAGTCAGACAGGCACATCACCTTATCAGCAATGCCCATAACATACTGACAAGTGCCATCTGCACCTTTGCCAAATGACAGGCAGAAGATCCTAGTGTCTTCATCCAATATCTACCCAGGTGCAATGTCACACATCCCACACTTAGACAGTTCCTACAGGTTGAGTGCACATCAACTGAAAACTCTTGATACCCCACCACCTACTGAGATGAGAATTTGTGTACACTTGGAGGGCCTATCACATCCTTTTGGATAGCACGGCTATCGAGATGTTCTACCCTGACCTCCAGAAGATGCACTAACTGCTACCCAACCAGAAGGACCCCATTGTCTACAAGGCTGTGGAGGTACCCTGACCACCCAACACTTGTGGGCCAACATCAGGGGAAGAACCTGTTCTCCCATGTCCACTCAAACCTATAATGAAAGACATATGAGCTTAACCTAACATGGGTGTCACAACTAGTCAACCAATACCACTAAAGTCACATATAGACTAATACCACAAGCAACAAAAATTAAAATTATACAAAGGAAAAAAGACATTCTAAAGAGAAAGAGAAGAAACAAAGCTCCTGATTGCCTTAGTCATCTAGTGCTGCTATAACAGAAATACCACAAATGGATTGCTTTAACAAAGAGAAATTTATTTTCTCACAGTATAGTAAGATGGAAGTCCAAATTCAGGACATCAGCTCCAGGGGAAGGCTTTCTCTGTTGGCTCTGGTGGAAGGCCCTTATCATCAATCTTCCCATGGACTAGGAGCTTCTCCACCCAGGAAACCAAGGTCCAAAGGATGGGCTCTGCTCCTGGCACTGCTTGCTTGGTGTTATGAGGTCCCCTTATCTCTCTGCTCATGTCTCTCTTTTGTATCTCAAGAGGTTGCCTCAAGACACAATCCAATCCTATAGATTGAGTCCTGCCTCACTAACAAATCTGCTGCTCATCCTCCCTCATTAACATCGTAGAGGCAAGATTTACAACATACAGGAAAATCACACAATACAGGGAATCATGGCCAAGTCAAACTGATAAACACATTTTGTAGGGTACATATTCAATCCATGGCACTGATATATCAAAACAAACAAAGCAAAAAAAAAAAAAAAAATCAAGACAAAACAAGCAAAAATACAATCAGTAAAGAAATATATAAATAAATGAATTAGCACATTAATGAATCAGAGAGAGCAGACAATAACAAATCATATAAAGAAATAGGGTAAGATAGCACAAAGTAGTGAATAAAATAAAGGGACAAAAAACCTTCCTGAGTGTCTTAGTCATCTAGTGCTGCTATAACAGAAATACCACAAGTGGATGGTTTTGACAAAGAGAAGTTTATTGTCTCACAGTCCAGCAGGCTACAAATCCAAATTCAGGGCATTGGCTCTAGGAGAAGGCTTTCTCTCTCTGTCGGCTCTGGAGGAAGGTTCTTGTTATGCATCAGTCTTCCTCTGGTCTAGGAGCATCTCAGTGCAGGAACCTCAGGTCCAAAGGATGCGCTCTGCTCCCGGCACTGCTTTCTTGGTGGTATGAGGTTCCCATGTGCCTCTGCTCACTTCTCTTTTTTATATCTCAAAAGAGATTGGCTTAAGACATTATCCAATCTTGTATACCTCATCAGTATAACTGCCACTAATCCATCTTATTAGATCATAGTGATTGAATTTACAACACATAAAAAAATCACATCAGATTACAAAATGGTACACAATTATACAATACTGGGAATCATGACCCAGCCAAGCTGAGATATTATTGGGGGACATAATTCAGTCCACGACACTGAGGAAGAAAAGATAATGGAACTACCTGATAAGAAATACAAAAGACTTATATTTAGGCTCATTAAAAGAGATCAAGAGCCCAGGTGGTTTGGCTGCTAACCAAAACAGCAGTGGTTCAAACCAATCAGTCACTCTGTGGGAGAAAGATGTAGCAGTTTGCTTCTGTAAAGATTTACAGCCTTAGACTCCCTACAAGGTACTTTACTCTGTAAATTGACTTAATGGTAATGCGTTTGTTTGGGTTTTTAAAGCGATCAAGGAAAACAGAAAAAAACCCTAGAAGTATTCAAGAAAACAACACAAGAAGAAAATGACAAACTAAATAGACAAATAGAAACTGTACAAAAACAACTAAATATCCAGAGATTACCAATAAAATATCAGAAATAGATAAGTCAGTGGAAGGACCTAGAAGTAGAAATGAATCAGTGGAAGAAAGAATCAGTGAAATACAGGACAAATCCCTTGATAGCAATTTGTTTGAGGAACAATCAGAAAAAAGCATGAAGAAAAAGAAACAAAAAAAAGAAGCCTAAGAGTTATGTGGGACAGCATTAAGAGGAATAATTTATGAGTAATAGGAATTCCAGGAAAGGAAGAGATAAAAAAGTATAGAGAGAATTTTCAAAGATATATTGGCAGAAAACTTTCCAAATATCATGAAAGACAAGAAGGTTTTCATCCAAGAAGCTCAATAAACCTCATACAGTATAGAATCCAATGGAGATTCACCAGGGCATATCATGATCGATCTTTCCAAAACCAAAGACAAAGAAAGAATCCTAAGAACAACTCATGAAAAATGAAATATTACTTACAAAGTGGCACCAATAACACAAAGCACAGATTTCTCATCAGCAACCAAGCAGGTAAGAAGACAGTGAGATGACATATATAAAATATTGAAAGAAAAGAATTGCTAACCCAGAATCATACATCCAGCAAAATTGTATTTCCAAAATGATGGCAAAACTAGGATACTCTCAGATAAGCAGAAATAAAGAGAATGTGTAAAAACTCAACAAGCCTTACAAAAAGTATTAAAGGGAGTCCTATGGGTAGAGAACTAAAGACATCAGACAATAACCTAAGATAAAGACACACAACAGAATCACCCAGATAACAACCCAGATAAATATTCCACAAAAATAAAATAAAGCTGCAAAACTGATTACAGGGAAGCAGAGATGTTAAGCTGTAAACAATGACAACATCAAAACAAAAAAGGGGGAACAAGTGGTGTAGTTATAGAATTTCCATATGGAGAGGAAGTCAAACCAATTTCAAGGTATAGCAATTTGTTTTAAACTTAAGAGGATAAAGGTAAATTTCAGGGTAACCACAAAGAAAATTAATACATCTACTAACCAAAATAAAGAAGAAAATAAAAAAAGACTCAGTAAACAAAAAAGCAACAACAGATGATGGGAAAATCCACATACAAAAGGAACTCAACATAGAAAATTAAGAGGAACAAAGAAATCATTAACACCACACATACAAAAAAAGTATACCAATATGATAGCAGTGAATTCACACCTATCTATGATCACACAGAATGTAAATGGTTTAAATCCATCCGGCAAGAAGCAGAGAGTGGCAGAATGGATTAAAAAAAAAAAAAAAAGACCTATCCATATGTTGCCTGCAAGAGACATACCTTAGACACAAACAGATAAATAAGTTAAAAATCAAAGGCTGGAAAAATATATATCAAGCAAATAGTAAGTGAAAGAGAGCAGGAGCTGCAATAACAATTTCTGTTAAAATAGACTCTAAGTCAAAATCATTTATAAGAGACAAAGAAGGGCATTATATAATGAGTAAAGGGTCAATTCACCAAGAATTCATAACAATGAATATTTAGGCACCCAATTACAGAGCTCTAAAATACATAAAAAAAACTAACAGATTAGAAAAAAAGAAAAGACATTTCTACAATAATAGTAGAGTTTAACACACCACTTTCAAACATGGACAGAACAACTAGAAAGAAACTCAACACAGATACAGCAGATCTAATAACATAATCAACCAACTCGACCTCAAACACATATACAGAAAAAACCACCCAACAGCAGCACAGTATATATTCTTCTCCAAAATATTTGAATCATTCTCCAGAATAGAACATATTTTGGACCACAAAGAAAGCCTCAATAAATTAAAAAACATAGACATAGTACAAAGCATCTTCTCTGACCATAATGGTATAAAACTAGAAATTAATAACAGAAAGAACGAGGAAAAAATTAAATACATGGAAATTGAATAACACCTTACTTAAAAATTATTGGGTCATAGAAGACATTAAAAATAAAATAAAAAATTCTTAGAACCAAATGAGAATGAAAACACAACATGCCAAAACCTTCAGGTCACAACAAAAACAATACTCGGAGGAAAATTTATAGCAATAAAAGTGCACATCAAAAAAGAAGAAAGGTGACTTCCAGGCAACATAGCACTACAGACAGAAGCACCACACAGTCCCTCCACAGGAAAGATCAGAAAAACTAAGTCAAACAGAGTCACACATCAATCCTGAAACCCTAAGCATCAAATGAAGAGATAAAGAATTCTGCCAAGCACAGAATGGAATAAGAAACTGACAGAGAACAGAGAGTGACGAGAGATACATGCAGAGGTCTCCTATCACAGCGCGGATCTGCCATATTGGACTCCTGTCGGAGATCAGCAAACAGGGGATACGAGAAAGCAGCTTCACGGAACTTGCGGCAGGAGACAGAACAACCAGTAACCAAAGATATATGCTTTCCCAACCCCTACCCTTCTTCACCCCCACTCGGCCTCCTCTGCTTCTCACAGCCACAGTCTCTTAGCCAAGAAGCACCGGTTTCACCCTGGTGTCACTTGGATTCCACCCACAAACACTGGCCGGCTCCCTGAGTGCCATTTGTTGGCTGTTGGTGTTGCTCTTTTCCACTTCTTCAGATTTCTTCTTTAGCTCTCACTACCTCCCCCTCCTTTCTGTCAAACACCTGGCTCCGTGTACCATCTTTACTTCTTTCTGAAAGGCTGCGAAACACTGCTCAACTGTGAAACTGCCTCCCAGCCCAAGCCACCACACTGGTGGGTCACCTGGGGCTTTTTGTTTGTTTGCTCTGATTTGTTCTACTTTGATTTGTTTGTTTCTTTCTTTTTCTTTTCTTGGTTTTGGAACCCCTTCTAGCCAGGCAGTACTGCATGCCTTAGAAGCTACTCTCCTACACTGTGCAGATGTACAGGGACATCACTGGAGGCATTTCTTTTTTATTGTTTTTTTTGTTTGTTTGTTTTGTTTTCTTCTCTCTCTTATTCCCTTTTTGTCTTTCTTCATTTTCAGTTTCTCGATTTACTTATTTTTTTGTTAACCCTTTTTTTTTATTTTTGTTTTTCCCCATTTATCAGTCTCTCATCTCTCAACTCCAATAGCAAGCTCCCTTAGCACTCTTTTTTGTTTGTGTTTATGTTTTTAGCCCCTGTTGCTCTCTGCTATCTCTCATCTTTCCCATATCCATCTTAGCTCCACTCATCACAATCTTCCTGCTTTGTGCTGCCTTCTTGCACCATGAACTGAACATATTAGAATCCCAAGCAGCACAGACACGGCCTACTGGAAGCTGCCCTGCACTGATTCCCACACTGAACTGTCAGCCCTATAACCTGCCACAAACAACCCATCCCAGCAACTCCCCTTCAGCTGGACTTGCCCTGTTATGCCATACCTGAGTGACTGACCCTGTGCCTTGGAGAAGGAGGTGAAAAGTATCGTGCCCACAGATAAGCAAACAACAAAGAACACACAGCCTGCCTGCTCGGACATAATCAAATAAAACAAAAAAAACAGGATGAAGCAAAAAAATCTACAATCAATAAATGAGGAAAATAACTACTGAATGCCCCAAAGACAGCAGACAATATCAAAACATATACAAAAACATTACAGGATGATTACAGTAGTGGTCCAAAATAAAACACCAGATGCCTTTCCAGGAGAAGTAAAGGCACTAGACCTACCTGATAGGGAATTTAAATCTCTAATATCCAGAATTATCCAAGAGTCTAAGCAAAAAGCAGACAAAAATGAGGAAAAAATAGACAAATTCATGAAAAGGCAGAAAAATTCATGAAAATACAGACAAAAAATAGAAGAATTTAAGAAAATAATACAGGAACAAAACGCTAAAATAAATTCACATCTAGAAATCATACAAAAACAACAATTAGAAATCCAAAAGATAAACAACAAGATTTCCGAAAGTGACAGTGTCATAGAAAGGCTGAGGAGCAGATTTGAAACGATGGAAGATAGGATGAGCAAATTGAAGACAAACACTTGGCTACAACTCTGTTTGAGGAAAAATCAGAAAAAAGAATGAAGAAAACTGTAGAAACCCTGAGAATTATGTAGGATACAATAAAAAGCAAAAATCTGTGAGTAATCAGAGTTGAAGAACAGGAGGAGAAAACTGAAAACACAGAGAGGATGACTGAAGAATTGCTGACAGAAAATTTCCCCAATATCATGAAAGATGAAAACCTGACCATCCATGAAGTTCAATGAACCCCATATAGGATAGACCCCAAAAGAAAATCACCAAGGCATATCACGATCAAACTTGCTAAAACCAAAGACAAAAAAAAGAGTCCTGAGAGAAGTTCAAGAAAAAAAATGCCACATACGGAGGAGAAACAATAAGACTAAGCCCAGAGTATTTGGCAGAAACCACGCAGGTAAGAAGGCAATGGGATGACATATATAAAGCCTTGAAAGAAAAAATATTGTCAGCCAAGAATAATATATCCTGCAAAACTCTTGTTCAAATATGATGGAGAAATTAGGTCATTTCCAGATAAACAGAAATTAAGGGACTATGTGAAAACCAAACCAAACTTACAAGCCTTATTAAAGGGATTCCTTTGATCTGAGAACAAACAACATCAGACCACAGGCTGAATATAGGACACAAGATTGTACTAGCCAGATACCAACCTAGGAAATGAACTCTTAAGGCCCACTCAAAACCAAAAGAGTTACAACAGGAAACCAGAGAGGTTAATTTGTAAATGACAACAGCATCAGAACAACAAAAGAGGTAATAAATGGTGTAGGGATAGAACCTTCTAATGGAGTGAAAGGCAAGGCAATACCAAGTAATAATAGACTGGTTCAAAGCTAGGAAGATAATGGTAAATTTCAAGGTAACCACAAAAAAGTTAGCAAACCTATTCATCAAAATAAAGAAGAAAAACATAAAGTCTCAGTAAAAAACAAAACCTACACAAACAAAGGAAATGAAAAAAAATCCACAAAAAAAAGGAACTCAGCACAGGAGAGTAAGAGGAACAAAGAAAATGTCAGCACCACAAAAAAAGCTCTACAAAATGACAGTGATAAAATCACACCTATCAATAATTACACTGAATGTAAATGGCCTAAATGCACCAATAAAGAGACGGTGAGTGACAGAATGGATAAAAAAACAAGATCCATCTATAGGCAGTCTACAAGAGACACACCTTAGAAACAAAAATGTAAATTTATTAAAAACCAAAGGATGGAAAGAAATATATCAAGCAAACAGCTAGCAAAAAAGAGCAGGAGTGGCAATATTAATCTCAGATAAAATAGACTTAAAACAAAATCCACCATAAAAGACAAAGGACACTATATAATGATTAAAGGGGTGATCCATCATGAAAACATAACCATAATAAACATCTACGCACCCAATGGCAAGGCTCCAAAATACATGAAACAAACTCTAAGAGCACTGAAAAGAGAAATTTTCAGTTACACAATAATAGTAGGAGACTTCAACACACCACTCTCGGTAAAGGACAGAACATCTAGAAAGAAACTCAACAAAGATACAGAAGACCTAAAGGGAAAATCAGCCAATCTGACCTCATAGACATATATAGAACACTGCACCCAACAGCTGCAAAGTACACATTCTTTTCCAATGCACATGGAACATTCTCCAGAATAGACCACATCTTAGGCCACAGAGCAATCCTCAACAAGATCCAAAACGGTGAGATAATACAAAGTATGTTCTCTGACCTTAACAGCATCAAGGTAGAAATTCACAACAGGAAGACCAAGGGAAAAAAATCAAGTATCTGGAAACTGAATAACACCCCATGTCTTAGTCATCTGGTGCTGCTCTAACAGAAATACCACCAGTGGATGGCGTTAACAAGATAAATTTATTCTCTCACAGTCCAGTAGGCTACAAGTCCAAATTCAGGGCATCAGCTCCAAGGGAAGGCTTCAAGTCCAAATTCAGGGCATCAGATGCAGGGGAAGGCTTTTCTGTCAGCTCTGGAGGAAGGTACGTGTCATCAATCTTCCCTTGGTCTGGGAGCATCTCAGCACAGGAACCTCAGGTCCAAAGGACATGCTACGTTCCCAGCACTGCTTTCTTGGTGGTGTGAGGTTCCCAGCACTCTGCTTGCTTACCTTTCCTTTTATCTCTTGAGAGATAAAAGCTGTTGCAGGCCACGACCCAGGGAAACTCCCGTTACATTGAATCAGGGATGTGACCTGTGTCAGGGTGGTGTTACTATCCCACACTAATCTTCTTTAATATAAAATTACAATCACAAAATAGAGAACAACCACACAACACTGGAAATCATAACTTGGCCAAACAGATACACACAATTTTGGGGGGACACTATTCAATCTATGACACCACGACTTCTATCACTGTGTAATAAAAGAAATCAGAGATGGAATCAAAAATTTCCTGGAATCAAACAAGGATGAAAACACATTATACCAACACCTTTGGGACACAGTAAAGGCCGTCCACAGAGGACAGTTTATAGCAATAGATGCACACATAAAAAAAGAATAAAGGGACAGAATCAAAACATTAACCACACAACTCAAATAGAACAGCAAAAAAAAAGGCTTCTGCCACTAGAAGAAAGGAAATTATAAAGATCAGAGCAGAAATATATGAAACAGAAAGTAGAAAAACAATACAAAGAGTCAACAAAACCAAAAGTTGGTTATTTGAAAAGATCAATAAAATTGACAAACCACTGGCCAGACTGACAAAAGAAAAACAGGAGAGGATGCAAACCCAAATAAGAAGTGAAGTGGGGTACATTACAATAGACCTAACTCAAATAAAAAGGATTCTAAGAGAGTATTATGAAAAACTATACTCCAACAAATTTGAAAACTGAGAAGAAATGGATAAATTTCTAGAAACACACTACCTACCCAAACTACAAGAAAGTGATGTTAAAAATCTGAACAGACCCATAACAAGAGAAGAGGTTGAAAAGGTAATTAAAAAAACTCCCAACCAAAAAAGCCCTGGCCCAGATGGCTTCAATAGCGAATTCCACCAAACATTCAGAGAAGAGGTTATCCCAGTACTACTCAAAATATCTCAGAACATAAAAAAGGAAGGGACACTTCCAAATTCATTTTATGAAGCCAGGATAACCATGATACCAAAACCAGGCAAAGACACCACGAAAAGGGAAAATTACAGACCAGTATCTCTCATGAATATAAACGCAAAAATTCTCAACAAAATTTCAGCCAATAGAATTCAGCATCATATGAAAAAAATAACACACTACGACCGAGTTGGATTCATATCAGGTATGCAAGGATGTTTAAACATTAGAAAATCTATCAAAATAATCTATCACAAAAATAAAAGGAAAGAAAAGAATCACATGATCATCGCAATTGACACAGAAAAGGCATTTGACAAAGTTCAAGCATTCCTGATAAAAACTCTCAATAAAATAGGTATAGATGGGAAAGTTCTCAACATAATAAAGGGCATCTATGTAAAACCAATGGCCAACTTCATTCTTAATGGAGAGAGGCTGAAAACATTCCCCTTGAGAACAGGAAAAAGACAAGGATGCCCTTTATCTCCACCCCTATTTAACATTGTGCTGGAAGTCCTACCTAAAGCAATAAGGCAAGAAAAAGAAATAAAGGGCATCCAATCTGGTAAGGAAGAAGTTAAACTGTCCCTGTTTGCAGCTGATATGATAGCATATGTAGAAAACCCTAAAGACTCCGTGAGAAAACTACTGAAACTAATAGAAAGATTCAGCAGATTAGCAGGATACAAGATAAACATATAAAAATCAGTTGGATACCTATACAACAATAAAGAGAATGATGAAAAGGAAATCAGGAAAGCAATACCATTTACAATAGCCCTTAAAAAAATAAAATACTTAGGAATAAATCTGACCAGGGATGTAAAAGAACTATACAAAGAAAACTACAAAACACCTCTGCAAGAAACCCAAAGGGATCTACATAAATGGAAAAACATACCATGCTCATGGATAGGTAGACTCAACATAGTGAAAATGATAATTCTACCCAAAGCAATTAACAAATACAATGCAATCCTGATCCAAATACCAACAACATTCTTCAAAGAGATGGAAAAACTAATCATTAACTTTATATGGAAAAGGAAGAAGCTCCAGACAAGTAAAGCTCTTTTGAAGAAGAATAAAGTAGGAGGACTCGTGCTACCTGACTTCAGAACCTACGATAGAGCTACGGTAGTCAAAACAGCCTGGTACTGATACAACAATAGACACCTTGACCAACAGAACAGAATTGAGAACCCAGATATAAATCCATCCACCTACCATCACCTGATCTTTGACAAGGGCCAAAATTCCATTAAATGGAGAGAAGATATTCTTTTTAACAAATATTGCTGGCAAAATTGGATGTGCATCTGCAAAAAAATGAAACAGGACCCATACCTCACACCATACACATAAACTAATTCAATTTTGGTCAAAGACCTAAATATAAAGCCAAAAACTATGAAGTTCATAGAAGAAAAAAATAGGATCAATGCTAGAGGCCCTAATGCATGGCATTAACAAAATACAAACAATAACCAATAACACACAAATCCCAAATGATAAGGTAGATTACTGGGTTCTTCTAAAAATGAGACACTTATGCTCATCAAAAGAATTCGCCAAAAGAGTAAAAAGATAACCTACAGACTGGGAAAAAATTTTTGGACAGTACAAGTCAGACAAAGTTCTAATCTCCATAATCTACAAGAAAATCCAACACCTCTACAACAAAAAGACAAATAATCCTATTAAAAAACGGGCAAAGAAAATGAACAGACACTTCACCAAAGAAGACATTCAAGCAGCCAACAGACACATGATGAGACACTCATGATCACTAGCCTTTAGAGAAATGCAAATTAAAACTACAATGAGATACCATCTCACTCTGGCATTACTGGCACGAATCAAAGACACTGGAAATAACAAATGTTGGAGGGGCTGAGGGGAGATTGGAACTGTTATTTACTGCTGGTGGGAATGCAAAATGATACATCCATTTTGGCAAATGATATGGTACTTCCTTACAAAGCTAGAAAGAGAAATACTAAACGATCCAGCAATCCCACTCCTAGGAATATACCCTAGAGAAATAAGAGCTGTCACTCAAAAAGACATATGGACACCCACGTTCATGGCAGCATTTTTCACAATAGCAAAAAGATGGAAACAACCTAGATGCCCATCAACAGATGAATGGATAAACAAACTATGGTACATACACACAATGGAGTACTATGCAACAAGAAAGAACAACAATGAATCTGTGAAGCATCTCATAACACGGATGAAACTGGAGGACATTATGCTGAGTGAAATAAGTCAATGACAAAAAGACAAATATTGCATGAGACTTCTACTGTAAAAACTCCTGTAAAAGTTTACATACAAAAAGAAACAATCTTTGTTGGTTACGAGGGATGGGAGGGGTAAGGGTGAAGTAAATAGGTAAGAGGTAACTTTGGTGAAGGGTAAGACAGTACACATTACTGGGGAAGCCAGCACAACTTCTACAAGGAAAGGTCATGGAAGCTCCATAGACACTTCCAAACTCCCTGAGAGACTGAATTGCTGGGCGGAGGGCTGTGGGGACCATGGTCTCATGGAACATCTAGCTTAATTGGCATAACACAGTTTATAAAGACAATGTTCTACATTCTACCTTGGTGAGTAGTGTCTGGGGTCTTAAAAGCCTGTGAGCAGCCATCTAAGATATTCCACTGGTCTCACCCCTTCGGGAGCAAGGGAGAATGAAGAGAACAAGATAAAAGGAAAAGATTAGTCCAAAGGATTAATGGACCACAGCTATCAAGGACTTCACCAGACTGAGTCCAGTACAGCTAGATGGTGCCCGGCTACCACCACTGACTACTCTGACCAGGATCACAATAGAGGGTCCTGGACAGAGCTGGAAAAGGATGTAGAACACAATTCTAACTCACAAACAAAGACCAGATTTACTGGCCTGACAGATTGGAGAAACCCCGAGAGTATGGCCCCTGGATACCCTTTTAGCTCAGTGGTGAAGCCCCACCTGAAGTTCACCATTCAGCTGGGGATTGGACAGCCTCATAAAACAAAATGAGACTAATGAGTCACAGCAGTCCAGGGATGAGGACTAGAAGGCAAGAAGGGGACAGGAAAGCTGGTGATAGGGAACCCAAGTTTGAGAAGGGACAGTGTTGACATGTCATGGGGTTGTTAACCATTGTCATAGGGCAATATGTGTACTATTTAATGAGAAACTATTTGTTCTGCAAACCTTCATCTAAGGTAGAAAAAAAAAAAAGGCATCTATGTGAGATCAAATTGACAACAGCAACTCAAAAGGTTTGATGGAAAGCCTAGGGGACAGTGAGTTGAAGATAATGGTGATGGAATAATTTGGAAAAGGGCAGTGAGAATAGCAGCACAACTGGAAGAATGTAATCGATGTCACTGAATTGTACATGTAGAAACTTTCAAAATGGTGTAACTTTGGCTATGCATATTTTCACCAAAATAAAAGTGTCCTCAAAGTCGACAAGGGAGAGTGTTGACATGTCATGGGGTTGTTAACCAATGTCATAAAACAATATGTGTACTGACTGTTTAATGAGAAACTATTTGTTCTGTAAAACTTCATCTAAAGTACAATAAAAAAATTTAGAAAAAAAATCAGTTGAGTTCCTGTTAGTATAGAGAACCCCGAAAATACCATTTACAATACTCCCTCAAAGGATAAAATTGTTGTCATTATATGCCATTGAGTCAGTTCCAACTCATAGCAACCCTATGTACAATAGACCAAACACTGCCCAGTCCTGTGCCATCCTTACAATCTTGGCTATGTTTGAGGCCTTTTTTGCAGCCACTGGGTCAATCCATCTCATTTAGGGTCTTCCTCTTTTGTACTTTACCAAGCGTGATGTCCTTCTGCAGGGACTGTTCCCTCCTGATAGCATGTTCAAAGTATGTTGAGATGAAGTCTTGCCATCCTTGCTTAAAAGGTGCATTCTGGCTGTGCTTTTTCCAGGACAGATTTGCTCATTCTTCTCGCACTCCGTGGTGTATTCAATATTCTTAGCCAACACCATAATTCAAACGCATCCATTCTTTTTGGTCTTCTATATTCGTTGTCCAGCATTCACGTGCATATGAGGTAATTGAAAATACCATGGCTTGGGCCAGGCACAACCTAAGTGTCCATCAATGGAAGAATGGATTAAACACATACACACACACACACACACACAGAGCAAGGCTCTTTGATGGTTACCAGGGATGAGAGGAAGAGGGAGGAGTAATCACTTCCTAGATAGTGTTGTTGTTAGGTGCTGATTCTGTTGTTGTTAGGTCAGCTCCGACTCTCAGCAACCCTATGTAACACAGAACGAAACACTGCCTGGGCCTGCACCAAGCTCACAATCGTTGTTATGCTTGAGCCCATTGTTGCAGCCACTGTGTCAATTCATCTCGTTGAGGAGCTTCCTCATTTCTGCTGCCCCAGCACTTTACCAAGCATGACGTCCTTCTCCAGCGTCTGATCTCTCCTGACAACATGTCCAAAGTATGTAAGACGTAGTCTCGCCATCCTTGCTTCTAAGGAGCATACGGGTTGTACTTCTTCCAAGACAGATTTGCTCATTCTTTTGGTAGTCTATGATATATTCAATATTCTTCACCACACCACAATTCAAAGGTGTCAAATCTTCTTTGGTCTTCCTTATTCATTGTCCAGCTTTCGCATGCACATGATGCAACTGAAAATACCATGGCTTGGGTCAGGAGCACCTTAGTTTTCAAGGTGACATGTTTGCTTTTCAACACTTTAAAGAGATCTTTTGCAGCAGATTTACCTGATGTAATGTGTCTTTTGATTTCTTGACTGCTGTTTCCATGCATGTTGATTGTGGATCCAAGTAAAATGAAATCCTTGACAGCTTCAATCTTTTCTCCATTTATCATGCTGTTGCTTATTGGTCCAGTTGTGAGGATTTTTGTTTTCTTTATGTTGAGGTGTAATCCATACTGAAGATTATGTTCTTTGATCTTCACCAGTAAGTGCTTCAATTCCTCTTCACTTACAGCAAGCAAGGTTGTGTCATCTGCATAAGAAAGGTTGTTAATGAGGCTTCCTCCAATCCTGATGCCCCATTCTTTTCATATAGTCCAGCTTCTCTGATTATTTGCTCAGTGTACAGATTGAATAGGTATGGTGAAAGGATGCAACCCTGACACACACCTTTCCTGACTTTAAACCACTCAGTATCCCCTTGTTTTGATAGAACGACTGTCTCTAGGTCTATGTACAGACTCTTCATGGGCACAATTAAGTGTTCTGCAATTCCCATTCTTTGCAATGTTATCCATAATTTGTTATGATCCACACAGTCCAGTGCCTTTGCATAGTCAATAAAACACAGGTAAACATCTTTCTGGTATTCTGTGCTTTCAGCCAAGATCCATCTGACATCAGCAATGATATCCCTCATTCCATGACCTCTTCTAAATCTGGCTTAAGCTTCTGGCAGTTCCCTGTCAATGTACTGCTGCAACAACTGTTGAGTGGTCTTCAGCAAAATTTCACTTGCATGTGATATTAATGATATTGTTCGATAATTTCTAGATAGCAGACACCTGTTATTTCTAGTAATTGGAAAGGCAATACACAATATGGGGGAAGCCAGCACGACTTGACCATGGTAAATAAAGATACTGAGAGGTACCCAAGAATAAGAAAAGTTATGGTAAACGTTATAACATATATAATTTTACAACCAAAAATAAGTGCAGTTACAGAGTAGATATGTATGCTATACATGTATAGCAAGGTATACATAAGTACACACACATGCATATATAGGAATATTTGTAACCATGAGTATATACACGTCGGAGTGTGCTACCTATATATTCATATATATAATAAAACACATAGGGGACACAGTTACAGAGACCGCATAGACATATCCAAACACCTCCTGGGATTGGTTTACAGAGTGAAAGGGCCTGGGACCATAGTCTCATGGGCCTACCCAATCAATTGGCATAATAGAGTTCATAAAGATAATGTTCTATATCCCAGTTTGGTGAGTAGTATCTGGGATCTTAAAAGCTTGCTAGCAGCATCTAAGATACAACTGTTTGTCTCTTACCATCTGAAGCAAAAGAGAATGAAGGAAACCAAAGCCTCAAATAAGAAACTAGTCCATAGGACTAATAGCCCACATGAAACACAGACTTTTCTAGCCTGACACCAGAAGAACCAAATGCTGTTCGGCTACCATTACTGACCATTCTAACCAGAGACACAATAGAAGGTCCTGATAGAATGGGGGAAAAATATAGAACAAAACTTAAATTCCTAAAAAACAGGCCAGACTTACTGGACTGCTACAGAGGAAACTCCGAGACTAACGCCCTAAGATACCCTTTTAACTTGGAACTGAAGCCACTCCTGGAGGTCTCCTTTCAGCCAAATAATAGATTGGCTCATACAATAAACAATATCACCCATAAGAAATGCGCTTCCTTCAACAATCAACTATATGGCACCAAATGGTCACATTTACCCAAAGCGAAGACGAGAAGGCAAGGAGGGGCGGGGAAGCTACGTAAATGGAAACAGAACAAAGAATGGAAATAATGAAAATGCCGACACATTGTAAAAATGGTAACTAAAGTCTCTGAACAAATTTGTACAAAAATTGTTAAATGGGATCTAATTTGTTGTATAAACTTTCACCTAAAACACAATAAAAAAATTTTTTTTAAGTCCATAGACAACAAAAGAATTAAAACATAAAATACAGGAAAAAGGGCATGAAAAGGATTTTTACCAAAGAGAAAACACAAAAGGTCAATAAACATATGAAAAGATAGTCATTCCTAATAATTATAAGAAAAAATGAAAATTAAGATGTTACTACATTCTACCCTGTACATTGGCAAAAATTAAGATACATTAATATATATTGCAGTACCAAATACAGAAAGTATGTGGATGAATGAGAACACTCAATCATTGTTGGTGGAGAGTGTGAACTGGCACAAGGGCTTAGAAAAAATTTTGGCATTATCTTGTGAAGTTGAATATTTTCATGTCTCATGGCCCATTAAGGATTAAGAGCTCCCAAAATTTTTTGGAGAATCATCGGTAGTTTTATTGGATGTCATCAGTACTCAGAAGAATCATCCATTTACACACTGAAACTAGTTACCATTGTACACATTATTTGTTATTTAGCACCTTAAGTATTTAGTACCACAAAAAAAAATAAAGTGTTCAATTTGGCATGTAACAATTTCAAATTGAACTACTATACTGAAAAAAGTACAGTTTTTAATAAATACAGCAAGAACAGATTTATACATGCATACCAGCATTTTAATAACTATTCAGAGCATCACAATTTGTAGTACCAAAAAGAAAACAAAAATCTGGAAGCAGTCCACATGTCCTTTGGGAGAAGAATGGATAAAAATGATAAAAGTAGAATTTTACAAAGCGATGGAAATGAATGACCTACAACAACCAGCAGCAACTTGGTTACATTTTAGAAAACACAGTTGTGAAAAAAATAAGAAAAAGAAGACAACATACAGAATTTTGCCTTTTGTAAAAAAATCCAAAAGAAAAAATATATATACATATATTAGCTCTGTCTCATATATAATATACAGTAATAATAATATATACTAAAACTATAAAAATGAAAAAAAAATCATCAACATAAAATTGAGGGTAATAGTTTTCTCTAGGTATAAGGCCTGGAAAATGTGATGTAGATAAACAAATAAGCCATACAAGTTACTTATGCTGCTGTATACAGTAGGATGGTTTTGTATATTCACTAAAGTATTATGCTGTGTAATCTACATAGTTTATATATTTTTGAGTCTTTCAAATGTTATGTTACAATAAAATAGAAAAATAAACAGTATCTGCTACTAAGGGGAGTGCTGCTTATCCTTTTATCAGAATTTCAAACTGGTGACTAATGGTGAAGTCCAAGCAATAGGTACATTTGATGAGTCCGTATATTGCTTAAACATTTTAATTACTTGTTAACATTTGACAACACATTTTACAAATGTTTTCAAATGTAAGTTTTATTGATTGACTTTTACAACCATCCTGTGTTTTAGAAACTGGGATTCTGAGATCTTAACAGGTTTAGTAGTTGGTCCAAATTGCGGAAGTATGTCTAGGGTCATTATTTGCTGATTCTCTGCTCAAAGTTCTGACAGTTATGCTACTTACTGTCTCCTCAATTAATTTATTAGTTTCTCAAGGGCATGGCAATAAGAACTTATACCCTGTGGTTTGTGTTAGCCATACCTAATGGCAAACATTCAGGTAGTTTCTGTTGATGCTGATACTATTTGAAGACCACCACACAACATCCTGTTCATCTCATGTGATCTCCTGAAAAGAGCACAGCCTTTAAAAAGATGAATCTGCTGCTTGCCCTACTAGCAGGCTTTCTAGCCTCTCTAAGCATCAATTTCTTCAGCTGTAAGATAGTGAATAATAACTATTTTTCTTTGTTGATGTGAAGATTAGAGATTATGTACTCAAGGGGTCTTATTTAGTGGCTAAAACTTAAAGGTACTTACATGACAGCTATTGTTATATCATTACCTAAATACTTCTGTTACTGTTCAGACTACATGGGCCTACCGTATCCTTTTTTAACAACATAATCCTATGAGAGTCAGCTTCCTTTTATTTCCTTTGATTATTGCTACTTCTGCTCCATTTGCATAACTATTCACAGTAGTTCTCATTTTTTATTGTCAATCATTATCAACTGAGGAGAATTTTAAAAAATACAAAGCACAGCCCCATTTCCTGACACTCTTAATTCATTGACCAGAGTGGGATACTCTCACAGATATTGTTAACACTACCCCAAATGGTTCTAAAGTGTAGCTGAGGTGGCAAATCACTAGATTACAGAGTAGAATACCATCATTTTGATACATGAAAAAAATCTCAAAATAAAGCATGCAGGTCTTTTGCCTTTAAGAGATTTATTTCCATCCTGAGGTTCACCTTTCAACCAAAGATAAGACAGGCCCATAAAATAAAATAGGACGAAAGGGGCACACCAACCAAGAGGCAAGGACTAGAAGGCAGGAGGGGACAAGAAAGTTGGTAATAGGGAACCCAAGGTCGAGAAGGTAAGAGTGTTGACATGTCATGGGGTTGGTAACCAATGTCACAAAACAATATGTGTACTAATTGTTTAGAGAGAAGACAGCTTGTTCTGTAAACTTTATCTGAAGTACAATAATAAAAAAAGTAAAAAAACAAAAAAAGATTTATTTCTAGAGGAGTCACAAGAAGGTTGAAACAAAAATAACACACAAGGACATTAAAAAGTTAACAAACACTTGCAAAATTCCCTTTATTATTTTTCCCTGTTTAGCAGTTTCTGGATTCCTTTTTTATTCAGTCAATAAATTTACTCAACAAATAAATAATAAGCACCTAGAATGCACCATTTGCTGAGCAAATAAACTGAGAAGCTGGATTATATGAAAAAGAATGTGGCATCAGGATTGGGGAAAGACTCATTAACAACCTGCGATATGCAGATAATACAACTTTGCTTGCTGAAGGTGAAGAGGACTTGAAGCGCTTACTGATGAAGATCAAAGACTACAGCCTCCAGTGTAGCTTACACCATAACATAAAGAAAAGAAAAACTCTCACAACTGAACCCATAGGCAACATTATGATAAATGGAGAAAATACTGAAGTTGTCAAGGATTTCTTTTACTTGGGTTAACAATCAACCCCCATGGCAGCAGCAGTAAAGAAATGAAAGGATATAGTGTATTGGGCAAATCTCCTGCAAAAGACATCTTTAAAGTGTTAAAAAGCAAAGATGTCACTTTGAGGACTAAGGTGCGCCTGGCGCACACCATGGTATTTTCAATCGCCTCATATGCATGCAAAAGCTGGACAATGAATAAGGAAAGCCGAAGGAGAATTGATGCATTTGAATTATGGTGTTGGCAAAGAATATTAAAAATGTCATGCAGGGCCAGAAGAATGAACAAATTTGTCTTGGAAGAAGTACAGCCAGAATGTTCCTTAGAAACTAGGATGGCGAGACCTTGTCTCACGTACTTTGGAAGTGTTATCAGGAGGGACCATTCCCTGGAGAAGGACATCATTATTGGTAAAGTAGAGGTTCAGCAAAAAAGAGGAAGACCTTCAACAAGACGAACTGACACAGAGACTGCAACAATTGTGTGGATTGCACAGGACAGGGCAGCGTTTCATTCTGTAGCATATAGGTTCGCTATGGGTTGAAATCAACTTGATGGCACCTAACAATAACAACATGCACTGTTTTAGGCACTGAAGACTGGTATGAACTAAACAGTCAAAACTGCCTGGGCTCATGAAGTTTTCCCTCTAAAGGAGTTTCCATTAAGTTGTGTGGATGCTCAGATAAGTATAGGACTAAATTCAATGGAATTCCCTTAGTCCTGACTACAGCTCTCTCATCAATTTCCTCCCTTCCTATTGGTCACCACATCCTCTACCATTCTGGAGAAAGGTTCAGCCCAGATTCCCTTGTCCCATCTCCAGTAGCCTGCTCATGTTATTCCCCTACCTTCTACTACATCTACTCCTCACTTATCGACTATCTCATTGTCCAACATTTCTCATTTATGAGAATAGTAAAAAATCTACTATCCGACTATTTTGTGCATTAATGACATATATCTGGCAGTAACAAATGCCAATGTGTGAGGGAAGAGTAATGGCTGTGATGGTTAAGGTAATGGGTCAACTTGGCTGGACCATGATTCTCAGAGATTTGACAATTATGTTAATGAGGTTATTTGTCAGTTAGGTAATGATGCAATTTGGCAATTATGTAATGATATAGTCATCCTCCATTTTGTGATCCGATGTAGTCATCCTTCATTTTCACTTAAGACTGATTTTTACATAATGACCTCATCCTTGGAACCTAACCATGTCAATAAGTAAGGAGTGGGAGTATTCCCAAAAGTCTTCTTTCTTTTTTTACCTAGATGCCATTGTCTTATATTACATTTAAAAGGGTATTTTGAAGCTTACTTTTACTCTTCAGTATAATTTGATTTGTCACCTTTTTTCTAAGCCAATATTTTCCAAAATATATTCAGTGGAATACTTAATTCCACAGCCTATTAGTATCTACTTTGTGAAGTAAGCTACACTTGATCAAATAATTTGGGAAAACACTATGTTAAGCATTGTTGTTATTGTTGTTGTCAGGTGCCATCGAGTCATTTTTGACTCACAGTGACCCTATGTTCAACAGAATGAAACACCGCCTGGTCCTACACCATCCTCACAATTGTTGCTATGTTTGTGCCCGTTGTTGGTGCCACTGTGTCAATCCATCCCCTTGTGTTTGTCCAGTGCCGTCAAGTTGATTCCAATTCATAGTGACCCGATAGGGTTTTCAAGGTTGTAAATCTTTAAATCTCTACGGAAGTAGCCTGCCCCATCATTCTCCCGCGGAGCTGCTGGTGGTTTCAAACTGTTGACCTTTCAATTAGCAGTCGACCGCTTTAACCACTACGCCACCAGTGCTCCTGAATGTTAAGCATAAAGTTTTACTGAAGGAATTTTCATAGTCTGCTGTATATTGATAAACACTGTGAATTTCTAAAAGGAAGATATACCATATAGCTATCCTCAGACTTGACTAATTGTCCCTCAATTGAATCTGAGATTGTTTTGTTTACTCAAGGTCATACAATTATTAAATTATAGGTGTGTAATTTAAACTTAAGTCTACCTGACTCCATAGTATGATATTATTTCATAACATCTTGTCATCTTCTATAAAGATTCTCTTCCCACTTTTTGTAACTCTGTAAGTCAAAGTCAGTATTCAGAGTCCAAATAATTACAGTATTCCTAATAGATTGCAAATACCATGAAAGCTGGGATAGTGATTGTCTGGAGTGATGTTATCCCCAGCACTTAACAGGGCCTATCATTTAAAAAACTCAAATTGGTGAGTGCATGGTTGAAACACACATGCACACTCACAAACAGAGACATATATATGTTGTTGTTAGCTACCATAAGGTCGATTTGAACTCATGGCAACCTCATGTGTTACGAAGTAGAACTGCTCCATAAGATTTTCTTGGCTATAAAATTAATAGAACCAGATCACCAGGGCTTCTCTTCCACAGTAGCAATGGGTGGGTTTGAACTGCCAACCCTTAGGTTAGCAGTCAAGTGCAAATCATTTGCACCACCTAGGGACATATATATGTATATGTGTATATATATATATGTATATATATATACATACACACATATATAGATACATGAATAATCTAATAATAAGTTAAATTCTGTAAGTATTGCTCAAATTTTTATTAGGAACACACTTTAGATACCCTATCTTATACCTTCTTCATCCCCTAAACTGCCTTCTCTATCAGTGATCTTCTTAAATTTAGTTTATAATACTAAAATAAGTTAACTGAAACATACACATATTATTTGTACCAAAGAAAGAAAAAGACCATATATTCCTAATAATAAACCTTGGCCCTAATGAAAAAGCTTCAGAAAGTTGAATATTCTCTGAAAAATTCTTTCAAACAAAGAGCTTGTAATATCTTTTTTTTTTCTTCTTCATAGATTCTACCCTCTTCACCATATGTATTCATAGGTTTGAGATGGGGAATAAATGTCATTACCAGCAAGTAACCATTCTTATAAAAAATTACTACACTATATTCCTCCCTGTTCAACAACATTTTGCAGTTTTTATTCAGACAAATATAGATAAAAGCAAAGAAGAAGTAAAAATTAATTAGCCCTGTCTGTATTATACAGATAATGGAGAGTCACTAAAGTTTTTAGAGTAGAAACTGATAACATTAAAGATGTACTATGGGAAGATTAATCTAAAAGTCTGAGTGTATGGAATAAATTGATATTTTGAGGAGTGAGAATCAGTTAATAGAGATCTGTCAGGAAGTAATTTTGCATCAATACCAGAGTGCCCCAATCTCTACGTGCATACTGAATGGGAAGGATTAATTGATGTTGATTAAACATAAAAATTTAGAAGGCACAGACCAAAGTAAAGGAGAGAAAGGATCATAGGAAAAATAGGAAATTGGGCAAAATTTTTTATGACCTGATTCGAAATAACTTCTTCTACCTTGTTCTTCTTCTCCTCTCCTCAAAGCTGGTGCTGAATCACATGCTGTTGTTGCACCATGTCATGAACTTTTCATTTCTGAAGCTGTGTAGTTGAAACACGGCCTACACTTTGAAATTCATAGATTTTCTACATTCCACCGGATCATTCTTTCTCTGAGTAACACTAAATAGACTATTAAGTTACTATGTGTAGACATTGTACTCGGTTTTGTGGCTAACATATTAAGGGGGAAACAAACTAAAAAAGAAATGATCCTAGAAAACCATGGCCAATGATATGACAAATGTTTGTAAACATATAGTGCCAGAATACCTATTTCTGTCAAGTGGGCAAGTACCAGTGAGGCTGAGACAAAATAAAACAACATAAAGGTCTTGTTTCCAATGAAGTTAAATTTCATCCTTCTAGTTGTATTTTTCCAAATTTGTCTGATAATAAAAATCACTAGGGCTAATTGAGAAAAATAGACTTTTTCAAGACTATTTGAAGATTCTGTGTTGATAAGTGTTTAAAACATTTTAAACAATGGAAGATACATAAACAAATTTGGATATTAGAAAATAATTTTAGAAGACACATAGGGGAAGAATTGAGGAGTGTTGACTAGCAGAGGATGGAACTATTGGGAGAAATAATTTTGGCATCATCTAGTGTTGTAGGAATAGAAATAAAGAGGAAGAAATTTGAGGGTTGTTTAAATGTCTCCTGCTCATTGATGCTTTCATAGTTCATTTTTACATAGAAGGTTTTTTCTCTCTCTCTCTTTCTATCTTTCAAATCACTATATCTTGCTTATGTAGCATAAAACTTATTGTAGTGAATGATAATTGTTTGTTTACATTTAATGTAGCTGCCTTCCAGGCATACATACACACACACAAACACAAGTGTGCGTCTAGAGGGTGGTGATATTAAATATTAAACAAATAATTATAATGTGTCTGTATAAATAATTATATCATAATTATCATAATAATAAATGACCATTTATACATGTATATATACATATGTGTGTGCATGTCTTTATATGTATCTATGTGTCTATGAATAAATATGTGTGTACACATATGCTTCAAAACTAAATTGACAGCACCAAAAAAAAAAAACATTATATGCATATATAAATATAAATTCATATATATAGAGAGAAGTGTGTGTATGTATGTATTAGTTTGTACATTTTTTTGTGTATGCAGGTTTAGCTTATCCAGAAATTAAGACTTTTATGGAATTATTTCTCAAATAGTACTGAATATTTGAATAAACCAAATCTATATGATTATAAAGATAACTATTGAAAGGAAACTTTCATTAAAGTATAGTTCTGTCTAATACGCTAGAATTCAAGTTCAGGCTGAGTCACTAACCATTCCTTTTAACCATTTTACTATTTTTTCCCAAGTATAAAATTAATAAGGCTTACCTGCCTCAAAAGGGTGTTGTGAGGACTAACTAATTGACATTTTTAAAGTATTTTGAAGATGGAAAGTACTATAAATGCTTCAGGGAATGTTTTTAAAAGCACAGTGGAATAAAACCTTTGAACCATAACATTAGGAAAGTTAGTATGTCTTTTAGGTTGGCAATCTTCTATTGATAAAGAATTCTATGGGACATTAACTCCACAACATTCTTTATTTTTCTTGCCTCTTTTCTACTTTTTTCTTTGGTAGCTAATATATGCCTAGTGAATCAATTCAACAAGTAAGATTCAGTTATACTATATGTTGAAATAGATGTTACTCATAAAGAAATGCAAGGAAGATTATAAATTGGTCTTCAATCACACTAGGAAAATTTAGTCTCTTCAAAGAAGGATCTTGTTCAGAAATTACTAGAACTATTTTAAAATTCACTTTATTGATAGAAATTCAAGAGTATAGTTATAGTTGCCTAGAAGTAAATGTCCACTTTTGTGTAAGAATATAATTTATTTAATTACTTTCCAAAAACACAAATATCAGCACTAGACCAAAACTTCAGTTGTAAAAACAATTGCGAGACAGGGCCAAGATGGCAAAGCAGTCAGATGCTTCGGTGGTCCCTTTTACAACAAAGACCCAAAAAAACTCAAGTGAATCAATTATATATGACAATCTAGGAGCTCTGAACATCAAAGGCAGAGTTGAGGAATCAGATTCAGTGACAGGGGGAGGGAGAGATGGTTCAGAAGCAGTGAGGATTTGCCAGACCTGACCCGGTGAGAGCCTGAGCCCTTCAGGCCGGATCAGCTCACGGTGAGCTGTAAGGTAGGCAAGCAGCAGTGCTTGGGAAGTGTTTTCCACACCAGGAGAAACCCAGTGGCAGAGAGTGTACTTGGCCAACCAGAACCAGTGAGAAGCAGCCCTCAATTTTGAAAGATAAGTACTTGTGTCTGGCCTACCGTGCAGATCAAAAATACCCCCCTTTGGGAAAAACCTCTCCCCCATTTACCTCCCCACTCCCTGCTCTGCACTGGGTCTGGGACGGCTTCAGTTATTGCTGAGTCCCCTGGGCTGGAAGTAGGGCCCATCATGTGGTCTGAGCCATTCTCCCAGCCTTGGAGAGAGAACAAATTAAGAAATGGGAAAAAATCTGCCAGATCCTGTAAGCCAGGAACTCAGGGTAGGCACAGTACCTTTGCCCAAGCACAGCTCCTTTGTCTAGGCACAGGCAAAAGGGCTCCACAGACTCTGAGTGCCTTTATCCCTGCAGAGACTTGTGTACCCATTTCAACAGCATAGGCCCTCATTACCACAGTACAACAGGGTATATACCTGAAGTCTAACTTCAACTGTTTCAGCCGTGAAGTGGTAGGTTTGTGACATTTTACACTGCTCTGCCCATTAAGCAAGATCTTCACCTATCCACATCAGGGGCCTGAGGACTGGTGGCTCCACCCACGCCACCTACCACCTGCAACAGAGGCCCGAAAATAAGTGGTGTCTCCCAGTCCTTATAGCCAACAGCATTAGGTGTTAATAGTCTGGCTGCAAAACCCACTCACCTATGCAGTGTACAGAACAGGGTCACGCTTTCCTCTCAGACACTCGGGGGCAGTAGTTGGCCCCCTGCCTTGCTCAGTGTTTGACCCCCTGCTGCAGCCAGATGCCTGTGCCTACACTAAACACCCAAGCCTGTCTAGGACTGTAGGTGAGAGCCAGCACCACATACTTTGTGGCTGACTACCAGGACACCAGAGCTGAATCCATACAGGAGGAGTGGGTTGACTCTTAGGCTCTCTTAGAGGCAGATCAGGCCACCTGGTGGCAGGACTTTGGAGCTTCAGGGGTGCTGGTGATCAGGCTAACCCAAATAAGCAGCCTATTTGAGCATATCAAAACAAAACAAAACAAGAAGATAGCACACAGTAAGCAAACATAAAACAAATAAATATAATAACTTATCGATGGCTTGGAGACAGCAGTCAATATCAAATTGCATAAACAGGCAGAACATGATGGCTTCAGCAAGCTCCCAAAATAAACAATCAAATTTTCTGGAGGAAGAGAATTTCTTGGAATTATTAAAGGCAGAATACAAAAGATTAATATATAGAACTCTTCCAGAGATCAGGAAGGAAATTAGGCAAAACGCAGACCAAGCAATGTAGAAATTTAAGAAGATTAGAGTAAAGCATAATGACAAATTTAACAGGCTGCAAGAATCCATAGAGAGACAGCCATCAGAAATCCAGAAGATTAACAATAAAATTTCAGAATTAGACAATTCAATAGAAAGCCATAAGAGCAGAACTGAGGTAATGGAAGTCAGAATTAGTAAGACTGAAAATAAAGCACCTGATACTAATGTATTTGAGGAAAAGTCAGATAAGAGGATATAAAAAAAATGAAGAAATTAATAACAGAAATAGCAAGGAAAAAATCAAACACATGGAAACTGAACAACACCTTACTCAAAAACTACTGCATTATACAAGAAATTAAGGATGGAAGAAAGAAATTCATAGACGCAAACAAGAATGAACACACATCCTACCAGAACCTTTGGGACACAGCAAAAGCAGTGCTCAGAGGTCAGTTTATAGCAATAAATGCACACATCTAAAAAGAAGACAGGAACAAAATCAAAACATTAATCCTACAACTCGAACAAATAGAGAGCAGCAAAAGAAGGCCTCAGGTGCCAGAAGAAAGGAAATAATAAGAATTAGAGCAGAATTAAATGAAACAGAGAATAGAAAAACAATCAAAAGAGTCAACAAGATCAAAAGCTGGTTCTTTGTAAAGATAAACAAAATTGATAAACCATTTGCCAAAGTGACGAAAGAAAAACGGGAAAGGAAGAAAATAATCCATATAAGAAATGAGATGAGTGATGTCACAACAGACACAACTGAAATTAAAAGAATCATAACAGAATACTGTGAAAAATTATACTGTAACAATTTGAAAACCTAGAGGAAATGGACAAATTTCTAGAAACTACCTACCTACCTAAACTAACACAAACAGAGGTAGAACAACTAAATAAACCCATAACAAAAGAAGAGATTGAAAAGGTAATTAAAAACTCTCAACAAGAAACAGTCCTGGCCTGGTGGCTTCACTGGAGAATTCTACCAAACTTTCAGAGAAGAGTTAACACCACTACTACTAAAGGGGTTTCAGAACAAAGAAAATGATGGAATACTCCCAAACTCATTCTATGAAGCCGGCATAACCTTCATACCAAAACCAGGTAAAGATGCCACAAAAAAAGAAATTACAGACCGATATCCCTTATGAATATTGATGCAAAAATCCTCAACAAAATTCTAGCCAATAGAATTCATCAACATATCAAAAAACACTTCACCATGATTAAGTGGGATTTATAGCAGGTATGCAGGGACGGTTCAACATTAGAAAAACAATCAATGTAATTCATCACATTAATAAAACAAAAAACAAGAACCACATGATCTTATCAATCGATGCAGAAAAGGCATTTGACAAAGTCCAACACCGATTCATGATAAAAACTCTCAACAAAATAGGAATAGAAGGGAAATTCCTAAACATCAATTAAGGGCATTTATACAAAGCCAACAGCCAACATGACCCTAAATGGAGAGAGTTTGAAAGCATTCCCCTTGAGAACAGGAACCAGATAAGCATGCCCTTTATCACACTAGTCTTATTCAACATTGTGCTGGAGGTCCTAGCCAGAGTAATTAGGCTAGGAAAAGAGATAAAGGGCATCCAAATTGGTAAGGAAGAAGTCAAAGTATCTCTATCTGCAGATGATATGATCTTATATACAGAAAACCCCAGAGAATCCATAAAAAAAACTACTGGAACTAATAGATGATATCAGCAAAGTTCCAGGATACAAGATAAACATACAAAAATCAGCTGGATTCCTTTACACCAACAAAGAGAACTTCAAAGAGGAAATCACCAAATCAATACTATTTAAAATAGCCCCAAGAAAATAAAATATTTAGGAATAAATCTAACCAGAGATGTAAAAGACCTATACAATGAAAACTACAAGGCACTACTGCAAGAAACCAAAAGAGACCTACATAAGTGGAAAAACATACCGTGCTCATGGATGGGAAGTCTCAACATTGTGGAAATGTCAATTCTACTCAAAACGATCTACAGATAAACTGCAATCCCGATCCAAATTCCACTGGCATTTTTTTTTTTTATGAGATGGAGAAACAAATCACCAACTTCACATGGAAAGGGAAGAGGCTTCAGATAAGTAAAGCATTACTCAAGAAGAAGTACCAAGTGGGAGGCCTCAAACTACCTGATTTTAGAAACTATTATGCTGCCACAGTAGTCAAAACAGCCTGGTACAGGTACAACAATAGACAAATAGACCATTGGAACAGGATTGAGAATCCAGACATAAATTCATCCACTTATGAGCAGCTGATATTCGACAAAGGCCCAAAGTCTATTAACTGTGGAAGAGAGTCTCTTTAACAAATGGTGCTATTCATAACTAGATATCCATCTGCCAAAAATTGAAAAAAGACCCATACCTCACACCACACACAAAAGCTAACTCAAAATGGATCAAAAACCTAAATATAAAATTGAAAACGATAAAGATCATGGTAGAAAAAATAGAGACAACACTAGGAACCCTAATATATGGCATAAACAGAATATAAACCATAAGTAACAATGCACAAACACCAGAAGAGAACCTGGATAACTGGGAGCTCCCAAAAATCAAACACTTATGCTTGTTGAAAGAGTTCACCAAAAGAGTAAATCAACAACCTACAGACTGGGAAAGAAATTTTGGCTACAACAAATCTGAACAACATCTAATCTCTAATATTTACGATATACTGCAAAACCTCAACAACAAAAAGACAAATAACCCAATTAAAAAATGGGCAAAGGACATGAACAGGCAGTTTGCCAAAGAAGACATTCAGGTGGCTAACAGACACATGAAGAAATGCTCAAGATCATTAGCCACTAGAGAAATGCAAATCAAAACTACAATGGGATACCATCTCACCCCAACAAGCCTAGCATTAATCCAAAACCATGAAATAATAAATGTTGGAGAGGTTGTGGAGAGACTAGAACACTTATACGCTGTTGGTGGGAATGTAAAATGGACAACCACTTTGGAAACTGATTTGGCACTTCCTTAAAAAGCTAGAAATAGAAGTACCATATGATCCAGCAATCCCGCTCCTCAGATTATATACTAGAGAAATAAGAGCCATCACACGAATAGATATATGCATACCCATGTTCATTGCAGCATTGTTCACAATAGCAAAAAGATGGAAACAACCTAGGTGCCCATCAATTGATGAATGGGTAAACAAATTATGATATATTCACACAATGGAATACTATGCAATGATAAAGAACAAGGATGAATCTGTGAAACGCCTTATAACATGAGGAATCTGGAAGGCATTATGCTGAGTGTATTTAGTCAGTCACAAAAGGACAAATTTTGTATAAGATCACTATTGTAAGAATTCAAGAAAAGGTTTAAACACAGAATAAAATATTCTTTGACAGTTACGAGGGTGGGGAGGGAGTGAGAGGGTTATTCACTAACTAAATAGCAGACAAGAATTATCTTAGGTGAAGGGAAGGACAGCACACACTACAGGGGAAATCAGCACAACTAGATAAACCAAAGCTAAGAAATTTCCTGTATACAACCAAACACTTTGAGTGACAGAGTAGCAGGGGTGGTGGTCTGGGGACCATGCTTTCAGGGGACATCTAGGTCAACTGGCATAACAAATTTTATTAAGAAAATGTTCTGTATCCTACTTTGGTGAGTGGTGTCTGGGGTCTTCAAAGCTAGCCAGCGGCCATCTAAGATGCATCAGTTGGTCTGAACACACCTGGAGTAAAGGAGAATGAACACCAAAGTCACTAGGAAAGCATTAGCCCAAGAGACAGAAAGGGCCACATAAACTGGAGACTGCAACAGCCTGAGACCAGAAGAACTAGATTGTGCCCTGCTACCACCAATGACCCCCGTGATAGGGAAAACAACAGAGAGTCCCTGTTGGAGCAGGAGAAAAGAGGGGTGCAGAACTCAAATTCTATTTAAAATACCAGACTTAAAGGTCTGAGACTGGAGGAACCCCAGAGGGCATGGCCCCCGGACTCTCTGTCAACCAAGAACTAAAACCATTCTCAAGGACAACTCTTCAGTCAAAGATTATACTGAACTATGTGACATAAAATGATACTCATGAAGAGTGGGCTTCTTAGCTCAACTAAATATATGACACTAAATGGGCAGCTCCTATCTGGAGGTGAGATGAGAAGGCAGAGATGGTCAGGAGTTGGTTGAATGGACACAGGGAATCAGGGATGGAAAGGAGGAGTGTGCTGTCACAGTATAGGGAGAGCAGTTAGGGTCACGTAACAATGTATGTATAAATTTTTGTATAAGAGACTAACTTGAATTGTAAACTTTCACTTAAAGTACAATAAAATAAAATTAAAAAAAAAAAAGAAATGATAATAAAAAAGGCTGGATGCATCTGACTGAGACTGGAGGAACCCCGGAAAGCATGGGCCCTTGGATTCTCTGTCAGCGCAGAACTAAAACAATTTCTGAAGCCACCTCTTCAGACAAAGATTGGACTGGACAGTGGGACATAAAATGACACTCGTGAAGAGTGTGCTTCTTATCTCAAGTAGATACGTGAGACTAAACGGGCAGCTTCTTGTCTGGAGGTGAGATGAGAAGGTAGAGGGGGTTAGGAGCCATTTGAATGGGCATGGGAAATTGGGGTGGAAAGGAGGAGTGTGCTGTCACAGTATAGGGACAGCAATTAGGGTCACATAAAAATGTATGCATAAATTTTTGTATAAAAGACTAACTTCAAATGTAAACTTTCACTTAAACTACAACAATAACACAACTTTTCAGCAGAAAAGTCCTGCAGACACTATATTAACTAAGTGATCATGGTTAACATCACCAGTAATAAGACATGTCAACATCATGAACCCCCTGATACTATGATGCACTGAGGACACTATATCATTTCTGTGTGGTATTCTTACTAAAATGCATAATCTTATTCCAAATGTGTGAAAACACCAGACAAATCCAAATTAAGGGATAGTCTACAAAATGATCAGTACTCTTCAACAGGTTCAACATCATAAAAGACAAGGAATGACCACAGATTGGAGGAGACTAGCAGAAATACAACTAAATCAATTTCCCAGTTTAGACCAAAAACCCATTGCTGTCGAGTGGATTCAGATTCATAGCAATCGTATACGACAGAGTAGCACTGCCGAATAGGGTTTCCAAGGCTTAAATCTTTACAGAAGCAAACTCACATCTTTTTCCTGCGGAGCAACTCATAGATTCAAACTGTTGACTTTTCATTTAGCAGATGCGTGCTTTAACCACTGTACCACCAGGGCTCGTATAGTTTAGACAGTAGGTGGAAAATAAGGGTATCTTCATGAGGTTAATTGCTTTTGTTTTAAAATCAAACTATATTTGGCCCTAAACCGTGAAGTCATTCAGCATACTCATTTTAAGCTTTTTGGAATCATGATGCTATCCCTGTGTTTTGAGGATTTATGAGTATATGAAAGTGGAACAGAAGTTACATACTGTCTAAGTTGAATGTAGTATGAGTTTTGTTGTCCCCTCTTTTAGTGGGGAGAACAAATGGTCACCTAAGACCTTATGGGCCAAGAGGGAGACCTCTACCCTCAGGTTAGGCTCAGGGAGTCCCCTCCTTGGCAAGAGAGTTTACTGCTATGTGTAGGAATCCACTCGATGGCACACAACAACATTCACTCACAGAAAATTTAAGGCCCCTGGGAGAACCACCTAGTTCTACTTCCTCCATATCACAGCTGCGCTACACGAGGGCAGGCTGGTTCACTCATCCCAGAACTCTGCTGCCTCCTCAGGCTGCCTGTCAGCTAAGGGGGCCTATGACAAAAGTTTGGAAGCTGCAAGGATCATACTGTGCTGTCCATCCACATTCAACAAGCAATAAAGATAGTATTACACTAAATTGAAACGTTTCTTTTAAATCACACACACAAAAAATACCTTTTCTTTCAAAGCTCTCCTCTCTGACAAAGCAAACGAGCCAGGAACTTTGTTACTTCTTTTAAATAAAGAACTGTTGCATTAATCAGCTTTTTTTTTTTAAAAAAAAAAAGTATGGACGCATTAAAAAAAAAAAAATCACTTGTTTTCTTTGAAATGCCAAAGGAAATATTCAAAACTCTGAGAACTTATTTCCTCTAGCCATTCTTTATTTTTTCTTATTGTGCTTTAGGTGAAAGTTTACAGCTCAAGTTAATTTCTCATACAAAAATTTATACACATATTGTTATGAGACACTAGTTGCAACCTTTACAATGTGACAGCACACTCTCCCTTTCCACCACGGGTTTCCCGCGTCCATCCAACCAGCTCCTATCCCTTTCTGCCTTCTCATCCTGCCTTCAGACAGGAGCTGCCCATTTAGTCTCATACATCTGCTTGAACTAAGAAACACACTCCTCACGAGTATTATTTTATGTTTTATAGTCCAGTCTAATGTTTGAAAAGTTGGCTTCAGAAATGATTTCGGTTCTGGGTTAACAGAGCGTCTGGGGGCCGTGTCTTCAAGAGCTCCTCCAATCTCAGTCAGACCACTAAGTCTGGTCTTTTTACGTGAATATGAGTTCTGCACCACACATTTCTCCTGCTCCATCAGGGACTGTCTGTTATATTCCTTGTCAGGGCAGTCATTGGTGGTAGCTGGGTGTCATCTGGTTCTTCTGGTCTCAGGCTGATGGAGTCTCTGGTTTATATGGCACTTTTTGTCTCTTGAGCTAATATTTTCCTTGTGTCTTTGCTGTTCTTCATTCTCTTTTGCTCCAGGTGGGTTGGAACAAATTGATGTATCTTAGATGGCCGCTCACTAGCTTTTAAGACCCCAGATGCCGTTCATCAAACTGGGTTGCAGAACATTTTCTTAATAAACTTTGTTATGCCAATTGACCTAGATGTCCTCCAAAACCATGGTCCCCAAACCCGAGCCCCTGCTACTCTGTCCCTCAAAGTGTTTGGTTGTGTTCAGGAAACTTCTTAGCTTTTTGTTTAGTCCAGCTGTGCTGACTTCCCCTGTATTGTGTGTTGTCCTTCCCTTCATCTGAGATTATTCTTGTCTACTATCTAGTTAGTGAATTTCCATTGCCTCAATTCTGCTCCTATGACTTTCTATTGAGTTGTCTTATTCTGAAATTTTATTGTTAATCTTTAGATTTCTATTTGCTGTCTCTCTGATTCTTGCAGCCTGTTAAATTTGACATTTTCTCTTGTATAACCCTCTTAAATTCCTCTATTGCTTTGTCTGTGTGTTCCTTGGCTTGGCCTGCGTTTTGTGTGTTCTCTTTCCTGGTTTCTTGAAGTACTCTGTATATTAATCTTTTGAATTCTACTCCAGTAATTCCAAGACCTTCTCTTCCTCCAGGAAGTTTCCTGCTTCTTTGTTTTGACTGCTTAGTGAAGTCATCATTGTCTGTCTGTTTATGTGATTTGATATTGACTATTGTCTCTGAGCCATCAATAAGTTATTATATTCATTTATTTTATGTTTGCTTACCGTGTCCTGGCTTCTTGTTTTGTTTTGTTTTAATATGCCCATATAGGCTGGTTGTGTCAGCTACTTTGATTTTTGGCATCTTTGAAGTTCTCATGTCCTGTCACCAAGTGGTATGTGAGCCCAGGAGTCCATTTATTTTTCTTGTGTGGATTCAGTTTAGGTGTGCAGGTCATCAGTCACCAAATGTGTGGTACAGGTTCTCACCTTCAGTCCTAGACGGTCAGGGCTACATGAGGAGGTTAGTGGAGCAGGCACAGGTATCTGGCTTCAGTAGGGGGTTGTGTGCTGAGCAAGGTAGGAGGCTGACGGCTGTCCCTGAGTTCCTGGGTGGAAGACATGTCCCTGTTCCCTAGAGCGTGTAGGTGGGTGGGTTTTGCAGCCAGACTTTGGGCACCCAATGCTGTTGCCTGTAATTACTGGGAGCCACTACTTCTTCTCAGATCCCTGTCATGGGTGGCTAGGTGGAGTGGGTGGAGCCACTAGTTATCAGACCCCTGATATGGGTAGGTGAGGACTGTGCTTATTGGGCAGGGCAGTGTCAAATGTCATGAATCGCCCACTCCCTCTTAACTGTTGCAGTTGAAAATAGGCCTCAGGTATGTATCCTGTTATACTGTGCTAATGAGGGCCTACACTGTTGAAATGGGCCCACACAGGTCTAGGTAGGGATGAAAGGCATTCAGTCTTTGGACCACTTATCCTGTGCCTAGGCAAAGGGGCTGTTTCTGCCCTGAGGTCCCAGTTTAAGGGAGCTGCCAGATTATTTTTTCCTGTTTGTTAATTTGTCCCCTCTCTAAAGCCAGGAGAATGGCTCGGGGTATGCAACCGGTTCCACTTCCAACCCAGGGGGCATGACAATCACTGAAGCTGGACCAGGACTGGAGCAAAGTGGGAAGGGGGCAGGTGAAGGGGAGATAGGTGCTTCCCAGAGGAGGAAGCTTTATTTTGATCCCACTCTGTTGGTTAGATGTTTGTACTTAACTTTTGCAGATCCAGTGCCACTTACCCCGGCTTTGGAGATTTGTGCAGAGTCTCCATCACTCAGTTTCTACCGATGTGGAAAACACATCCCATAGCACTACTGCTTGCCTTAGCTCATGCACGTGGGCCGATCCAGTCTGCAGGGTGCCGACCAGGTCAGGTCTGGCAAATCCTCGCTGTTTCTGAACTGTCTCTCCCTCCCCCTGCCACTCCAGTCCAACTCCTCAATTTTGTCTTTATTGTTCAGGCTCCTAGATTGTCATATATAATCAATTCACTTGTTTTTTCAGGTCTTTGTTGTAAGAGGGACCACAGGAAGTGTCTGACTACTCTGCCATCTTGGCCCTGCCTCCCCTCTAGCCATTCTTATTGAAGATATTTACACATTTGTACACCCCATTTTATAAATCAAAATATATATGAATGTAGGTTAAAAGGAAAGAACAACATGTCAGACAATTTTTGTGAGTGAAATTTTCTTAAAATGTAGTGTAATGACAGATTTTACATGTGCTTTAATAAAGCTGAGATACCTCTTCATTACATGTTCTGTAACTTGGGATATTGGCTCACAAGTCTGACTTCTCAATCTTTATTAAAAACAAACAAACAAAATCTGAGGTTGGAAAAGAAAGCCAAAATTCTATGTAGAACTAAGTAGCATATATCATTAATTCACTAGTTCTTGCAAGAAAGACCATGTTGAAATTTAAATATTAAGTTTTCAACCTGAATAAGGCCATACCTACTTCTTACATATATTATTATAAATGATTAAAATATCATATCAGAAAGCCCTAACCTAAAATTTATTTACTTATTTTACACATTTAATAAATTGGTTTACTTTTAAATATATTTTAACATTATACATTGAAAGTATCTTCTATTTTTAATGATCACCCAAATGTTCATTACTCAGTAAATACCTTGAAATGAGGAAGGCACTGGAGTGAGTATATTAGAGTAATATGACCATATCCTTACCCTTTGACAAAATTAAAAAGACAAAATCAACAGATGTGGAAATGTTAAATAATTAAGTGATAAACTATGTGTTGGTAACTCTACCACAGAGTGTGGTGCAGAAAAATCAGAAATAGGCTTTGCAGATAAAATGGAGTTTTGAACAATTACTACTTTTTGTATGGGCTGAAGAAAAAGAAATGGATGTTTCAGGAGGCTTTAAGAGCCTAGAGAGCAGTCAGGATACAGGAGTCCCTAGTTGCTGCCAACAGTTAAAGAGCTTGGCTACTAACCAAATCCACCCATAAGGTGCCTTGGAAGAAAGGCCTGGTGATCAGTTCTACCATGCACACACAATTTGCCATGTGTGTCGGAATTGACTCAGCTACTGGTTTGGTTTTTGGTTTTAGTCATAATATATAAGGAATCACATATAATAGCCATAAGTAGATTTGAATTAGATAGACAAGTGTAGATTCTGGAAGATTTGACAAATAGGATACAAGGCTGTTGAGAATTAGTCTGTGTTAATCACCACTGTATTCACAGCTGCCAGAAAAAATTTCCCCTATAGTGGGAGTTCAGTAAATATTTCTTGAATCAATAAATAAACGAAAGATGGATTTGTAACTTGAAGTGGGAAGCAGTATGGATCAATTGTAGCTCTTTGAGTAGCAGAGTGACAGGATGAACTGTGTTTAGAAAGCTTATTTTGGCAGTGGTTATGTGAGATGACACTAAAGGAATAATTTATATGGCACGGTGGATGAAACAATTTCCATTGGATTTTGCTGTTTCACTCAGTCATGTTTTGAACATCTCATCATCTAGGCTTTCAAATACAAAAAAAAAAAAAAAAAAATCCAACATTGCAAATACTATCAATTGAATCAATCTGACATTTATGCCTTATGATATCTTGCTGAGCTATCATGACATTTGCATTATACATAAGTAGTGAACCAAAAACGAAAGGCTTTGTATCCGCTACATTTGGCAGCAAAGCTCTAGAAAACAAATCTGTTCTACATTTATATTAAAGTTGACATGAGTGTGCCTGTGCCTGCAGAAAATGAAGGGCCAAAGAAAAAAACAAACAAAACTTAAACAAAAACAAAACAATATGAATAACAAACCTTAAATACTCTGCCCCTTCATCATAAATATGCTTATCAACATAGAGCCCATTTTGAAAGAATCAAGAAGGAAGATAATTAACATTCAAACCTTTTGTTTTGAAAAAGATTGAAAAGTAAAATATTTAAAATAAAAGACTAAGATAATAGAGAGTTAATGTCTTCTAATTCTTCATTTTATCTTTCCTGGCACCAAACAGGTTCAGTGTTCTGATAATCTAGATGTCCTGATTTTATTATGATTATTATTATTTCAAGTACCGGTATTATTGTATTGGCAGTAATTTGTATTTTTTTTTGTTGTTGTTTATTTTTTATTGTACTTCACGTGAAGGCTTACAGAACAAATAGTTTCTCATGAAACAGTAGTACACATATTGTTATATGACATTGGTTAACAACCCCACGACATGTCAACCCTCCCCATTCTCAACCCTCTTTGTTTTTGGTGAAAATACACATAGCCAAAGAGACAACGTTCCAAAAATTTCTACATGCACAGTTCAGTGACATTGACTACGCTCTTCCAATTGTGCTGTTATTCTCACTTAAGATGAAGGCTTACAGAACA
>NW_004444065.1:6527904-6536728 GCF_000243295.1 Trichechus manatus latirostris
ATTCCACTGATCCTGTCTTCCACAGTTTCAAATCTGCTTCTCAGCCCTTCTATGACACTGTCCGTTTCTGAAATCTTGTTATCTTTTGGATTTCTAATTGTTGTCTTTGTATAATTTCTAGTTGTGAATTTATCTTGGCATTTTGTTCCTACATTATTTTCCTGAATTATTCCAATTTTTTGTCTGTATTTTCCATGAATTTGCCTATTTTTTTCCTCATATTTTCAGCTTTTTGCCTCAGCTCTTGGAAAATTCCAAGTATTAGAGATTTGAATTGCCTATCAGGTAGTTCTAGTGCATTTTCTTCCACTGGAGAGTCATTTGGTGTTTTATTTCGGATGGCTACTGGATCCATGCTGTCCTGTGTTTGTAAATGTTTTGATATTGTCTGCTGTCTTCGGGTCATTCATTAGTTACTTTTCTCATTTATTGATTGTAGATTTGTTTGTTTCTTCCCTTTTAAAAAAAAAATTGACTATGTCTGAGCAGGCGGACTGTGTGTTCTTTGTTTGCTCATCTGTGGGTACAATACTTTTTGCCTGCTTCTCCAATTGGCAGGGTCAGTCACTCAGATATGCTACAGCAGGGAAGGTCTAGCTGAAGAGGAGTTACTGGGACCGGTTGCTTGTGGCACTTACTACAGCCACCAGAGCAGTTCGGTAATCAGTGCAGGGCAGATTCCAGTAGGCCGTGCCTGCGCTTCTTGGTGGCGTTATATCAAGTGCACGGTGCAGGTAGGCAGGATGCAGCGGGGAGATTGTTATGTGTGGAGCTAAGATGGATATGGGAGAGAGGAGAGAGGAACAGTAGCCAAAAACATACAAACAAGCAAAAAGGAATGCTAGGGGAGCTTGCCATTGGAGTGGAGAGATGAGAGGCTATGAAATGGAGAGAAACAGAAAGGGGAAGAGGAAGAAAAGAAAGAAGAAAAGAGTGAATAAATTAAAATCGGAAAGGTTAAAGAACCGCAAAGTTTCCAGGGATCCCACCAGTGCAGCTATGAGGTCTGTGGAAGTCGCTCTCATGTTTTGCAGTGCAGCCTGGCTAGAAGGCGTAGGGGTATACAATGCCAGGTATTCAGGGAACAGAAAAGGAATTAAGATATAGAGAGATGAGAAACTGAGCAATGAAGAAAGACAATAAGGGAAAAAGAGGGAAAAGAAAACAAAACAAATTAAAAAAAATAAAGAATAAGAAAGGCTCCCAAAAAAACAGAAGAAAAAAAAAAAACGAGAAAAGAAATGCCCTCAGGGATTCCTCTGCACATCTGTGCAAGCCGATGGGGAAGTCTCCTTGCCCCGCAGCACCGCCTGGCCAGAAAGGGCTCCCAACTCAAGAAAAGGAAAAGAAAACAAAGAAACAATTCAAAACCAACAAATGAACAAAAGCCCCGGGATCACACCAGCATGGCAGCCCAGACCGGGAAGCAGCTCCACACTTGAACAGAGCTCCACAGCCCCTCAGGAAGAAGCAAAGATGGCACACGGAGCCAGGTATTTGAGTGAAAGTAAGGGGAGGTGGTAAGAGGTAAGGAAGAAATCAAAAGAAGCAGAAAAAAAAGCAAACTAGCGGCTAACAAATGGCACTCAGAGAGCCACCTAGTGCAGGCTGGTGTTTCTCGGACAACAGACTGTGTCCGCGGGAAGCAGAGGGGGCTGAGTGTGAGAGAAGAATGGTAGGGAGTGGGAAAGCATGTATCACAAATTACTGGAGCTCTGCAGCCCCTCAGGAAGAAGCAAAGATGGCGCACAGAGCCAGGTATTTGAGCGAAAGGAGGGGGAGGTGGTGAGGTAAGGAAGAAATCAAAAGAAGCGGAAAAAATCAACACCAGCAGCCAACAAATGGCACTCAGAGAGCCGGTCCATTCGGGTGTGTGGAATCCAAGCAGCCAGTGTTTCCCGGTCAAGAGATTGTGGCTGCGGGAAGCAGAGGAGGCCGAGTCGGGGTAAAGAAGGGTGGGGGGGTGGAAAGCGTATATTGCAAATTACTGGTTGTTTTGTCTCCCGTTGGACGCTCCTTGAGGCTGCTTTCTCGTACCCCTTGTTTGCTGGTCTCTGATAGGAGTCCAAGATGGCAGATCCACGCTGTGTTAGCTGGTAGAGGACCTCTGCATAAATTTCTCCTCGCTCTCTGTTCTTTGTCAGTTTTCTCACTCCAGTTGGTGCTTGGCTGAGTTCTTTATCTCTTCATTTCATGTTTTTGGGTTTCAGGATTGTTGTATTCTCTGTTCAGCTTAGTTTTTCAGATCTTTGCTGTGGATGGACGGCATGGTGCTTCTGCCTAGAGCACCATTTTGCCAGAACTAGTAATTTGTATGTTTGCTACAAATAACTATACCATTAACTAACATTTATATGAGGCTCTAGGTTCATATATATTATTTCAATTAGCTTCAATAAGCAAGTTGTTGAATGGGGAACACATGTTACTATCATTATTTTATAGATGAAGAATCTAATAACCAGATATACTGGATGACTCATCCAGTAATCACAGAAATCAGGTTTTTTAAATTCTCATTTATTTAACTCCATCACAGTGTTATTCCTTTCACTGCTTTGCTTTCACTCAGGACCTTTTTACTTCTTTAATTTCCAGTCAAAATTAAATTTTATCCTTGAAATACTGCACTTTTCCAAATGAATAATTGGCCTAATTGAGAATAAAAAAAAAAAAAAAAAGTCTAAGCTTAAGTGGATGAAATTCTACTTTCTATACAACTTGGGAATAGAAGGACTACATTAGATAATTTAGTTATTACCCTGCATAAACATATACACTATAATAAAACCTGAAAATTTTCTTCACTCTTGTGATAAAAGGGAAATTAGAAATAAAGATCCACTGGCAAATTTTCAAAACTTTTCTGGGAAACCATAATTTTAATCTATTTGTGTCTCTAAGCACAGTTCCATGCTGTTCTAACTAGTAAAAATTCAGAAAATTAACTTTCAATAAATATTGTGTTACTGTATAGAAAAACACTTCTTTACCCTTATCTCCCTCTATTTCAGTAACCAATATGTTACCCAATATTAGCTCACTAATATGAAGATTTCCAAAGGGATTGTCTACTATACAAGTGGAATTGTCACTCTTGTATAGCAGTCACTGCACAAACTGTAAAAATTAGAAAAATGAACTCCTACCCAGATAATAAGGATTTCCTGGCTGGTGCAAATGGTTACGTACTCAACTACTAGCCAAAACGTTGGTGGTTCAAACCTACTCAGAAGTGCCTTGGAAGACAGGCCTGGTGATCTGTTTCTGAAAAATCATAGCCTTAAAAACCCTATGTAGTAGTTCTATTCTGCACACATGGGGTCACCATGAGTGATAGATGACTCAATGGCAACTAGCAAAAACAAATTATCATAAACAGAGTCATGTCAGAGGTAGGAGATAATCATTTTAAAGATATAAAATTGCTCTAAAAAGAGTTGACTAACACCTTGTTGAAGTAATTAATATAATTAAGAAAAATTATATTTCTTTAAAGAAGGCTCTATTTGGCTCTAGAAGCATTAAGCAAGCATATTTGAGCATGCTCATTCAAGCAAGAACGTACTTGTTGTCTGGTTTTAATGGCAGAAAAATCCATATTTTGAATGTGAATGAATTAGGCTGTCTTAGTAGAATGACAGTTTTAAAAATTCAAATCATATATTGACTTTCTTTATTCCAAGGCTGGGCTTACCAAACACATTTCTGATTGCACTTTGACTTTTAGTCTAGGATATAGATAGACAGCATCTAGTCATATTTGGACCTTTGGAGTATCTTGCTGAAGGAAAGAAAATGTGCTGATCCAGCTTTGAGTTCTAACATTAAACATCTGCCTCTGGGGGCTTGGTTAATGTGAGCCTGTTCCTGTGAGACAAATCTATTCTTGGTATGTTGATATATCCAGTCCTCGTGCTTTCCAAGGCTAAAAAGCTGACTGCAGGCTGCTTTACGAACACTCCAAAATAATGAGAACAGATGAGGCATCCTGGGGAGCATCAACATCTTACATACAACCCATGATCCCAATACAACTTTTGGTTAAATTTTAATATTGATCATTTACTATGCATTCAAAATCATGCTAATTGTTAATTAGAATTCAGTTAGAAAACTCAGGCTTATTTCCAAGGAACTTGAACCTTGTTCTTGTTCTATGAAAGGTGATGGTTGAGAGTCTTAATATGAGAGACAACATAATTTTAAGTATTTTATATCATATAGGAGAAAATACATGCCAATTCCTTTATTTTACATCAACAGATAGGAAGAAAGCGTTCCCATTCTACGTCCATACAATAAATAGAGTGATCATCTTAAATAGTATTTGGTAATCCCTCTGTTAAAAGACTCTTTAATGATTTTCTATTGCACTTAGAAGAAAATTCATCTTCTTTAACATGAGCCTCTATTTATTTTCTTCTTGCCTGAGCCCATCTCACACCACTCTGCCCCTTTCTAACTACTTTTCAGTCACAATAGAACTTTTCTTTTTTAGAGTTAGATTCCCTAGAACCAGACTCTGAGAACAGGAGGTTTATTATGGAATTTTATCAGAACAGAGAGGAAATGAAGAAAGCAGAATTGGGCAGAAGGAGAAGTTGAGCAGTGACG
Source organism: Trichechus manatus latirostris (assembly GCF_000243295.1). Classification (NCBI taxonomy): domain Eukaryota; kingdom Metazoa; phylum Chordata; class Mammalia; order Sirenia; family Trichechidae; genus Trichechus; species Trichechus manatus. Next base: position 6,532,522 of record NW_004444065.1, read on the forward strand.
CAGTTACAACAAAGGTAGTTGTGGAGCTAGATGACCATTTAGAATTATCTCAAAATTAAGCAAGTGGGCTGGGCCTGTTCCTGTATCCTAGGGGGAATCTAGGCAGTGCCCCAGAGCATCTACTATGTTTGCTGGTCTGAGTAGACCAACATCTCTCCCAACTCAGGGCTTTTTCAGATGTTTTTCTATTCCTTTTGCCTAGATATAAGTGAATCAGGCTAGCTCCCTCCTCCACCACTCCTCCACCTTGCCACCATTGCATAGGACAGTTGGGTTCATTTTCCAGCTCATATTGGAAGTATAAATTCATGAAAAATCTTTCTCTGACTTCTAAGTCTAAATTACATTTTTAAAAACTCTTTCACACCAGTCTATACTTTGCTTTTATATATAATTCTCAAATGTCTAATTATGTTTTCCTTGAGTGGTGTTTTATTTAGTACTGGTCTTCCTCACTATTTCGTAAGCTTGAAGAACACTGAGACATTTAAACTTTACTCACAACTATATTCTTATAGCCTCAGTGACTTGAACATTACAGAAGCTTAGTAAATATATTTCAATGAATGAATGAATTATGAGTCTTCTTTCTCACAGGCCCTAGCTGTTGCTGGCTTTTCCCCTTGACTAAATGACATAATATCAACTGAGATGTTTCAACAAATGGATGCAATGCTAGAAATGCTCACTCATCTATGTCAAGAAGTTTGGAAGAGCGCTACCTGGTCAACTGACTGGAAGAGATCCATATTCATGTCTATGCCAAAGAAAGGTGATCTAACCGAATGCAGAAATCACCACACAATATCATTAACATCACAGGCAAATAAAAATTTTGCTGAAGATCATTTAAAATCCCCTGCAAGAGTATATCAACAGGGAACTGCCAGAAATTCAAGGTGGATTCAGAAGCGGATGTAGAACAAGGGACATCATTGCTCATGTCAGATGGATCTTGACTGAAAACAGACAATACCAGAAAGATGTTTACCTGTGTTTTATTGACAATGCAAAGGCACTCAACTGTGTGGATCATAACAAATTATGGATAACATTGCAAAGAATGAGAATTCCAGAATACTTAATTGTGCTCATGAGGAACCTGCACATAGATCAAGAGGCAGTCATTCAAACAGAACAAGGAAGTACTGCATGGTTTAAAGTCAGGAAAGGTGTGTGTCAGGGCTGTATTCTTTCATCATACTTATTTGATCTGTATGTTGAGCAAATAATCCAAGATGTGGGACTATATAAAGAAGAATGGGGCATCAAGCCTGGAAGAAGACTTATTAGCAACCTTTGTTACACAGATGACACAACCTCGCTTGCTGAAAGTGAAGAGGACTTGAAATACTTACTGATGAAGATAAAAAACTACAGCCTTCACTATGGATTACACTGCATAAAGAAAACAAAAATCCTCACAACTGGACCAATAAGCAACATCGTGATAAATGCAGAAAAGATTGAAGTTGTCAAGGATTTCATTTTACTTGGATCCACCATCAACACCCATGGAAGCAGCAGTCAAGAAATCTAACAACACATTGCACTGGGCAAATCTGCTGCAAAGGGCCTCTTTAAAGTGTTGAAAAGCAAAGATGTCACCTTGAAGACTAAGCTGTGACTGACCCAAGTCATGGTGTTTTCAGTAGCCTCATATGCATGCAGAAGCTGGACAATGAGAAGGGAAAACTGAAGAAGAATTGATGTCTTTGAATTATGGTGTTGGTGAAGAATATTGCATACACCATGGACTGTCAAAAGAATGCACAAATCTGTCTTGGAAGAAGTATAGCCACAATGTTTCTTAGAAGCAAGAATGGCGAGACTAAGTCTCACACGTTGTAGGGGAAAAACATCACAAAGTCTAGAAAAGCAAAAATAAACTTTTATTTGGCATATATTCAAAAAGGCAAAAGTGGGAAATGGGCAACCATGCTTCCAGAGCTATATCTGCCTGAGTCCAAGGAAATATCACAGAACAGACAAAAGTGCAAAAACGGACAATCATGCTGCCACAGCCATGTCTGCCTGAGTCCAAAGAATATTACAGAATAGGCAAGAATGGGAAAATGGACAAGCATGCTGCCACAGCCATGTCTGCCCGAGTCCAAAGACCATATTGAAAGCTTAGCCTTTTCAGATTGGCTAGAAACCGTGATCCTACATTTTAAATTGTCTTTCTTAACAATCATCGGTACAGCTTTCAGTAACAAGAGTCAGGAGGGTCTTCATTGGTCCAACAAATTTCTATTCACTAAATGCTAATATAAAAAGATGAGTGGAAAGTCTTCTGTGCTGTGTTTGATCGACTTTATGTGAAACTTTCCCTAAAAGATATTTTCCAAGATTATCTTAGCTATTGTCTTTATACCTCAGGGCCCAGTTGATGTGTCCTTGTGAATTCTTGTGAGCCCAGCTCCAGCTGAGTCACATTCTCTATGCTCAAGGACAGGGAATAATAACTTCAATATTATTTCCTAAATCACACATACATTGGACATCCGTGGAGAAGGACATCATGCTTGGTAAAGTAGAGGGTCAGAGAAGAAGAGGAAGACCCTCAAAAAGATGGATTGACACACTAGCTGCAATAATGGACTCAACCATAACAATGATTGTAAGGATGGCACGGGATCAGGCATTGTTTTGTTGTTCAGGGAGTCACTATGCATCGGAACAGACTCTACTGCACCTAACAACAACAAGTTTGTTATACTGTGGTAGCTTGCATGTTACTATGATGCTAGAAGCTATGCCACTAGTATTTCAAAAACCAGCAGGATCACACATGGTGGCCAGGTTTCAACAGACCTTCCATACTAAGACCAGGAAGAAAGACCTGGTGGTCTACTTCCAGAAATTAGTCAGTGAAAACCTCATGAAATGCAACAGAATATTGTCTGAATTGATTGCTTTGGACACTACATCAGGAGGGCTCAATCTATAGAGGAAGACATCATGTTTGGTGAAGTAGAGGACCAGTGAAGGTGTGGGAGTTCCTTGGTGAGATGGATTCACACACTAGCCACCACTGGTGGACTTGAGCTTGCCAGCAATCTCAAAGGTGATGCAAGATCAGGCAATATTTAATTCTGTTGTACATAAAGTCACCATAAATTGGAGTGAACTTGATGGCAGTTAACAACAACAACAATAATGATTTTAATTTAATTCTGACCATTTTTCTTATATAAAGCAAGCAGTATCCATTAGGATCTTCTCTGATATTTTAACTTACCTCCTTCTGCTGTCAAGTCAAATCTGACTCATAGTGACCATGTAGGACAGAGTAGGACTGCCCATAGGGTTTCCAGTGCTGTAAACCTTTATGGTAGCAGACTGCCACATCTTTCTCCCACAAAACTGCTGATGAGTTTGAATCACTGTCCGTTCAGTTAACAGCTGAGCACTTTAACCACTATGCCACCGGGACTCCTTTATTTTAACATAGAGGTTCTCAAACTTTAGCTCACATCAGAATCAACAGAAGGACTTGTAAGAACTCAATTTTCTGAACTCTACTCCCAACATTTCTGCTTCTGTAAGTCTGGGGAAGGACACAGCATTTATGTTGATGTTGATGCTGATGCTCTAGACATGGTACTTTGAGAGACATTATCTTAGGGAAACTTTAAGTAAATCAACACATGAAATTTAGGAGATACTTTTATCCTTATGAATCTAAAATGCGGGAGAGGTCATGAACAATCCTGTGCCCAAACATATTTCAAATTTGTACTCCTTTGACAAATACTAATTTAATAAGGTATAAATTGTACTGTCCAAATTTAAAGCAGGAAAAAACAAAGTAAAGGGAGAAAACGGTTCTGATTCTGTTCTGTAGAAAACAGTACAAAAGCAGAGGAAATGCAGTCACCAACATGGCCATCTGTCCTAGCTTGTCCGGTACAGACAGCTAATGAGAGTAAAATTTTCAACAGCAATTCTTGGTAAGAAGACAGTACACATTTAAAAGTGAATGGAGAGACAGAAAACTTCCCCAATATCATGAAAGATGAAAATCTGGCCATCCAAGAAGCTCTACGAACCCCATATAGGAAAGACCCAAAAAGAAAATCACCAAGGCATAGCATATTCACACTCACCAAAACCAAAGACAAACAAAGAATCCTGAGAGCAGCTCATGAAAAACAAGAAGTCAAATACAGTGGAGAAACAATAAGACTAAGCTCAGATTATT
>NW_004444065.1:6536828-6555648 GCF_000243295.1 Trichechus manatus latirostris
GAGGTTCACTGTTCAGCCTGGGAGTGGGCAGCCCCGTAAAACCAAATGAGACTAGCAAGGTACAGGAGTCCAGTGACAAGGGCCAGAAGGCAGAAGGGGACAAGGATGGTGGTGATAAGGAACCCAAATTTGAGTAAGGATATTATTGATGTGTTGTGAGATTTTTAACCGTTGTCATAGCACATTTGTAGTAACTGTTAAATGAGAAACTATTTTGTTCTGTAATCCTTCATCTTAAGTGAGAATAACAGCACAATTGGAAGAGTGTAGTCAATGTCACTGAACAGTGCATGTAGAAATTTTTGAAACGGTGTATCTTTGGCTATGTGTATTTTCACCAAAAAATAAAAATAAACAAGTTTGAGAAGTTAGACGGTTAATATGTTGTGGGGTTGTTAACCAATGTCATAAAACAACATGTGTACTACTGTTTCATGAGGAACTATTTGTTCTGTAAGCCTTCACCTGAAGTAGAATAAAACATAAAAAAAAAAAAAAGAATGTAAGTCTAGCCATGGTCACGTCAATTTTTCTGATTATATGGAAGAGGAAATGGTTGTGCATTAACAATTGTTAAGAGTACATTTAAATCATTATTCATTTATGGAATTGCATTAGTTTCTGAGTAATGTGGCATATGGATGATTCAAGGCAAAGCAGAGTCTTTGGAGTCATTTAGTTGCTCATTATAGCAATCTGTCATCCACTGTTGCCACCTGCAGACACTTTTCAATATTAAAAAAGTCATTACCAGTCAGATAACTGAATTGGCTTTACAAAACAAGTACAACAATATTTTTAGTTAATTTAAAATATTAAATCCCAAGAAGACAAAAAAAAAAGATGTTTATGTATTTAAGGATATTAACTATGTAAATTCCAAACACCATTGAATTAGTTTTATTTTAAGCAATAGATAATTTTGTTATTTTTTTCCACTCAGAACAATTTCTGTGTTTGAAATGTCAGTTTGTGTGTGTGTGTCTCATTCAACTCAATGCAAACAATATTAACACCAACAAAAATTTTTCCTCAAAACATCAGGAGACTTATTATCCTGGAAATGATAAACGCCAAAAATTTTTAATGTTTTTGCTGCTTTAGATTGTAATCACTCATTCATCTATTAATGTAATATACATTTATTTGGTATAGAGACTAAACTACTCTGTTAAACGCTGGGCTATTTAGTTAACACAGGAACTAAATATCTATGGAGTATATGTAATAGTCCGGGCCCTGGTGGTGCAGTGGTTAAGAGCTATGGTGTGCTACGGGTGCTAACCAAAAAGGTCTGCAGTTTGAATCCATCAACCACTCCTTGGAAATCTTATGGGGCAGTTCTACTCTGTCCTATAGGGTCGGTATGAGTCGGCATCGACATGATGGCAACAGGTTATGTGTAATAGTTGCATTACTGTTCATATAACTCTTTTATGATTATAGAAAAACGATACATAGTACATTAATTTATTTAAGTGGCAGTGCCGTAGAATGGATTATGTAAGAGTACAAATTTATGAGCCAGTCTACAGTCAAAATTCAAAGTCCTCTTATTGTTATCTATGTGCCACACACTGAATCTTCCCATACCTGAATTTACTCATCTGTCAAGTGAATAGTAATAAAAATAGTACATAACTCATAGGATTGATGTGAAAATTAAATTACCTTATATATCCATATCTCAGTCAATTGATTTTTAATTAATATTGATTTTTTTCTATCACTAAATGTGACAAAAATATATGAGACATACACTTTTTACGTGTGTCAATAGAGGAAAATGTGAAACGTATTTTATTTCCAAATACCTGTATATATACAACCTAATAGAAGATGCAATTAACTCATTTAATATAACATCATTTTACAAAGTTAGTTGTTAACATGGTCTCTTTTTAATTAGTAGTTAGGGAAAAAAATAAGAGAACTTGAAAGTAAATATCTTTTGCATTTGTTTTTATAATCTTCCCGTCAAAATAAAACTTTAATTTGAAAATTCAATTAAAATATTGTCCACTTTATTTCTAAGGTTTCAGAAGCAAGACACATGCATTTTTTAAAGGTATATTTGTTTTACTTTATTGTATCCACTGATTTAAGTCTTACCTCACGAATCATTGGCATAGAATTCATTAATGTATTTGGCACACCTTGCAAATGCTCGTTTGAGATTATGATAATATTAAGCCATGTCATTGATTGGCCAATGTTTTGAACACTGAGGAAAATATCAAGTGAGAAAAAAGCAAGACAGGACATCCGCAAGATGGTGGAGTAGGTAGCTCTAAGTTCCCTCTCTCCTACTGAAACACTGAAAAACAAGCAGAAACTGTCAGAACCAACATTGTCAGAATTTTGAGAAACAAAGGTTTACAGGAACTAAACAAATGTTTAAACAAGAAAAAGACTACTTGAAAATGATAGAAAAGCTGTGTGGCTTTTTACCTATCCATGTTCCATCCCTCTTCCTAATTTGGCATCCAGCTTGAAGATGGCTGCCTATCCTCCTAGTATTGGACCCTGGTGTCTGGTTTCTGAGGGAGCAAAGCCAACTTTATTCACAAATTATTGCGTTTGTCTCCTCTAGCCTGTTTGCTGACTACCAGAAGGACTGGCAAGGTGCTCCCCTCTGATTCACCTATTTTGCAACTAGCCAAGGCCAAAAAATATTGACAGCCATTGATAAAAACACTGTAAGAAAAAAAAAATCATAACTGCCTGGGTTAAAGTAATACAATTCAAACATACAATAGACTCATTAAAGACTGAGAGTAAAAGCTAGGGAGAGAGTTTCTTAGGAAAATTAGGGAATTCAAAAACACCTGTTTATAAGGGAGGATTTTGTACTCAGGCCAAAATGCTTATTCAGAAAAGATATAAGAAACCCTAAGCTTTTACCTCAGGCTGATATCTGGGCTCAATATAAGCCAATCTGTAAAGACTAGAAGAAGTGGTTTGTTGTTGCTTTTTGTTTTTTGTTTACTTGGTTGATAGGTTGCTTTTTGGTTTGTTTTTTTTAGCTCCAAGTGTTCAAGGAAATCTCTGCCAAAGCACCAGCTAAACAAAAGCTAAAGAAACAAAGACTATAGTGACCACACATGACAAAGAATATAGTCTTTCAAAAATACTTTGGATAAGCCACTAAACAAATCAGGTACTACACCTGCAACAGTGAGACAACAAGACAAAACCAGCACAACCTGGAGAAAGGGGGGAGGGGGGACTGATTTTCAGAGTTATCACATTACAATATTCAAATGTCTAATTTTCAACTGCAAAAATTGCAATGCATACAATGTCCCTGATATAGCACAGAAATTGGGTTTCTAGAGAAAAGCTTTAAATGAACTGTCTTAAATATGCTCAAAGAGCTAACGGAAACTATGGGCAAAAAAATAAAGGAAACCACTGAAATAATATATGACTAAAAAGGAATATCAGTAAATATATAGAAATAATAAAAAAAGAACCTCACAGAAAATCTAGAGCTAAAAGGAATAGTCACTGACATGAAAAATTACAAAAGGGGTTTAATACCATATTTCAGAAGAGTCAGCAAATTTGAAGATAGGACAATTGAAATTATCTAAGAAGCAAAAAAAAAAAGAGAATGAATAAAAATTAGCAGAGCCTAAGGGGTCTGTGGAACATCATCAGGTAGAACAACATATAACTTATGGGAGTCTCAGAAGAAGAAGAAAGAGACAAAGAATGGAAAAAATATTGGAAACAATGAGAAACTTACGAAATTTAGTAAGAGACCCAAATGTACACATCCAAGAAGCTCAACAAGTAGGATAAATGCAAAGAGATCCACACTGAGATGCATTGTTTTCAAACTGTTGAAAGACAAAGGTAGAATTTTGAAAGCAGCAAAACAGAAGTAATTTGTCACATAGAAGGAATACTCAGTAAGATTAACATCCAGTTTCTCATTAGAAAGCATGGAGACAAGAAGACAGTGGGATGATATGTTTAAAGTGCAGAAAGGAAAAAAAAGTCAGTTAAGAATTCGATATATCGCAAAATTACCCTTCAAAAATGAAGAAGAAATTAAGATATTTATAGGTAACAAAAACTCAGGGATATCATTACACTAGACCTTTCCTACAAGAAAGGCTAAAGACAGTCTTTCTGTTTGAAATGAAAGAAAGCGGTAAAGTAACTCAAAGCCATGTGAAGAAATAAAAATCTTGAGTAAAGGTAATTGCAAGGGAAAATATAAAATCCAGTATTATTGTATCTTTGGTTTGTAACTTTAACTTTTATTTTCAACATCATTTAAAAGGAAAATGCATAAAACAATAATAAATCTATATATTGGACACACAATGCATAAAAGTGTATTTTGTGAAAACAACCATATAACAGGGGCAGAGCAGAAGAAGAACAGTTTCTGTATGCTATTAAAGTTAAATGGTATCAATTTAAACTAGATTGTTACAAATTTAGAGGATAATTATAACAAGCTCAGCATTTCTCAAGATGAAAAAACTGAAAAAAATTCAAGCCTCAAGTTGCAATATTGGAGGATTCTATGGACAAAAAAATTGAAGAACACAAGGAGTATCAAAAGAAGATGAAAGGAATACACAGTCACTGTACTGAAAAGAATTAGTTTATGTTCAAGTGTATCAGGAGGTAAACTATGATAAATAACCAATGGTATTAAAGGAAGAAGTCCAAGATGCACTGAAGACATTGGCAAAAAACAAGGCTTCATGAATTGATGGAATACCAATAGAGATATTGCAACAAAAAGATGCAATACTGGACATGCTCACTCGTCTATGACAAGAAGTTTGGAAAACAGCTACCTGGCCAACTCACTGGAAGAGATCCATATCTGTCCATTCCAAAGAGAGCTGATCCAACAGAATGTGGAAATTATTGAACAATATCATTAATATCACATGCAAGTAAAATTTTGCTGAAGATCATCCAAAAACAGTTGCAGAGGTACACCAACAGCGAACTGCCAGAAATTAAAGCCAGCTTCAGAAGAGGACATGGAATGAGGAATATCATTGCTGATGTCAGATGGATCTTCTTTTTTTTTTTTTTAATTTTTTATTCTTACTTTATGTATAAGCATATATATATTTTTTCTGAACCATTTGAGAGTTAATTGGAAACATTGTGCTTTTTTAAAAGCAAGGACATTGATTTATGATACCAAATACAATTTTTGAAATAAAAAAAATTTAACATTGATACAATACTACTATTTAATCTACAGTCGATATTCAAATTCTAATTGTCCCGATAAATTCCTTTACAGTTTTTTGTTGCTGTTGTTATTGTTCCTGTTCTAGGATAAAATTTAGGACCATATATTGCTTTAGCTGTCATGTCTTTTTAGTCTCCTTTAAACTGTAACAGTTTCTCAGTCTTTCTTTGCCTTTCTTGACTTTAAATTTTGAACAGTATAATTTATTTTATAGAATGTTCCTAAATTTGGATTTGTCTGAAGTTTTCTCATGACTAGATTCAAGTTGGCATTTCTAGAAAGGATATCACAAAAGTGATCTTATATCTTTCTCAGTGCAGTGTATTAGAAGCACATAATTTTGGTTTGCCCCAATTTTGGTGATGTTAACTATAATCACTTAGTTTTGGTGGTGTCCAGCAGGTATATACACCATAGAGTTATACAAAGTTACTATTTTCCCTTTGCAATTAATAAATATACTTGTAACTGCCTTTCTCAACTGTTTTAAACCTGGGTCCCATTATCCATAATATATGTACTGACTTTTTCAGGCCTAGAATGCACAGACAGTACTGCAGAATTGTTCATCCATACCACTGCAAAGAGCAAACCCAGCAAATGGAGTTTATCATTATTTACAATTCATTTCTTTTTTACATAAAATTTACATGAATTGTGTATTATTTATTTAATGCTGTATAACAAATCATCCCAAAACTTAGTGGCTTAAAACACTCATAATCATTTATTATCTCTCACATTTTCTGTAATCCAAGAACTCTGGGTCTAGGTTGGGTGGTTGAGGATCAGGGTCTCTCATGAAGTTGTAGTTAGATGTTGGGTTGACTGGCTGGACAATCCAATTCAAGGTAGCTCATCCACAGGAGGCCTTAGTTTCTCTCCATGTTTAAGGGACTCTACACAGGACTACTTAAGTGTCCTCATGCATGGAGGCTGGTTTTTCCCAGGGTAAGTGATTCAAAAGAACAAAGTGGTAGACATAATGCCTTTTAGGACCTATCCTTGAAAGCTACACACTATTAACTCCACTATAGTCTGTAGGTTACAACCCTTATTCAGTGAGGGGGATCTACACTAGGGCATCAATAACAGAAGGCAAGGACTGTTGGGGACCATATCGGAGACTCGCAAGTAAAATACAGCATACAGTGAAATACAGAAATCTTAGGTGTACAATCAGATGAGTTTCAGTCCATGAATACATCCATGAAATTCATACCCCTATCAAAATGTAGAACATTTCCACCACCCCAGAAAGATCACTTCTGTTCTTTTCCAGTAAGTACCACCCCCAAAAGCAACCACTTATCTGATTTTATTCACATAGACTACATAGTTTTGACTGTTTAAGAACTTCATACATATGAAATCATACAGTATGTATTCTTTTGATCAGCATATCTCTGAGAATCATCCATATTGTTGCATGTATCAGTAGTTCATTCTTTTTTAATGTCAAACAGTACACTACTGTATGAATGTATTAAAATTTATTTATGCGTCTTCTTGCTGATGGACATTTGTGTTATTTACAGTTTTCACCTATTATTAATAAAGTATCTACAAACATTTTTGACAAGTTTTTGTATTCATATGATTTTATTTTTCTAGAGTAAGTATCGAGGAATGAAACTGCTGATAATACGATAACTGTATGTTTAACTTTGACAGGAAACTGTCAAATTGTATGTTTAAATTTGACAGGAAATTGTCGAATCTTTTCTTAAAGGGATTGTACCATTTTCTACTCCCACCAACAATGTGTGAGAGTTCACATTGCTCTACGACTTCATCTACCTCTTCTTATGTTTTTTGTTTGTTCGTTTTTTTAATTTTAGCCAATCTATGCGGTTCGTACGGCTTTATATCTTTTATAATAGACAAAACAACATAATGCTTAATGGTGTGGACTCTGGAGGCAGACTGCATGGGTTGTTTCTCAGATGCACAATTTATAGCTGCGTTACTTAAGGGACCCAGGGGAAGGGGCTATTTACAATGATAGGCACTACATGAAAATGTCTTTGTAAGCATGGATCAGTTTGATTGTTGATAGGACTCAATTTTATTCAATTTAATACTATTCAGTATGGTATCGTATCTAAGACACTGATTTTGGCATAGTGATGGCTATAAAAATAATCGGTATTTTGTCTCTAGCAGTGTAGAGACCACAATTTATTAATGCAACAGAAACAGTACAGAAATAAATCTGGAATAACACATGTTGAGAAATATATAACAGTAATTTGTTGAGGACAGTAGCTAACTAGTTTCAGAACTTCAACTTCAGATGTAGGAAATATGAGAGAGCTTTGCATTTCTTAAGACCAACAGAAAAAAGGAAGCTCATTAAGGGCAGGATGGGGTGTTGGGATGAGCAGTAGAAATTTTCCAACGAGAGAGATCATTCTTAGTTCCCAACAAGTGTGAAGGAGATTGGATTGTGAGTGACAGACTCTTGCAATGCTTGACTTGCAGTGTCCTGGTTAGGTAATTGCTGTATGCTATCATGGTCCATGAGGCTGACCCCTGTGGAAACGTAACTCAGTCTTTTCCAGAGAAGTACTCAGGTCCTTCCTGTTGCTGACACCTTCAGAATAGTAAGGACGTTATTGTTTTTATGACTGAGATATCCAGGGTGGAAATATGACCTCAAGTCCTTAGGGGATTTGACTTTGAAGGTATAGAGAAACGGTATGTTGGTAAATTCTGTCACATTGTAGAAAGAGAGCAATCCTTCTTCATATTGCAGAAAAATCCCCACCTTCAAGGTGGGTTCTGTGACATTAAGAATGTAAGGGGGAGTGGAAAGGGCCTGGTATACACCATTCTTCAGGCAAAGTGTCCAGAAACCATTCTGAGGACAAACAGGTAAATGGTCCCTTCCTGTTAACTGAGGCCAAACACAGTCCTATTGTCCACCTGCTGTTCCCTGCTACTCTGACCTCCCAATAATGATTACCACCAGAGAAGGTGTTCTGACCTAGCACAGCCACCAGAGTATCAAATCTCTCAGGATTGTCAGGTAAGGGCTGTTTTTCTGGCACAGATCTCACAGATTTTCCATCATCCGACACAACAAGGTAAGGGTAAGCAGTGGCTCTATCCAGTATTACGTCTTCTGCAAAGCTTCGAGCTTTATTTAGACCCTCTTCTGCCAAGAGTTTTCTTTGCTCAAGGTCTTTACTGATTTCATCTTTGGCTTTTTTAGAGCTCACGAGTAAAACAATGAAGGCCATCATGACAATAATCAGGAGAAGCACGATCACAGCCAGCACCACTATCCAGGGATTGTGCCTAGGGAACAAGGCATCTGACACAGAAATGTGAGCCTTCTTCTCCACACTGAGGAGCGGGTTCCTTTTGAAACAGGACACATTTCCTTTTGAACTTCCATCCACCGTGACAGATGTTTTCACACAAAATAGGCCGTTTTCTTCTGCTGTCTTTGGTTGTCAGAGGTTGGTGCCAAATGCTGTCCTTGCAGGTCCCTCCATTTCACTTCAGGCTCTGGGTACTACCCTGTGACCACAACCTGGAACTGTGCTTCATGGTAGTATGCGGAGCTTGAAAAGAAACAAATGTACTCCCCTTCATCTGAAGGGCAAATGTGTTGAATCCTCAGGGCCACCTGCCCTTTGGTGATATTCTCCTTCAGGAACTCTGTCCTCCCTTGGTACTCTGGACTCTGCTGCTTTACATGATCCTGGGAAGTCCCATAATGATACACTAGGCCCCAACGATGGTGTCGATACCAATTCACCTCCCTGTTCTGAGCATCCATCGGTGGACTGAGATGGCAGGAGAACACAGCCTCTTCTCCTACCAAGGCAGTGACTGGTGATTTTGGTTCTGTCACATGGAATTGCCCTTTTGAGGCTGAAGTAGCTCAGCTTCTTGTGTCCCTAGTCTCTTCAGCTTCTGCTTCCTGTGGCCTCTTGGCCCTCGGGCCTCATGCCCGCATCTGCCCTGCTGGGGCAAGTGTTCTAAAGCTCTGTAGCTCCACTGGTAAGTGCCTGGAGGCACCCCACTCCTCCAGGAAACCTCCTGCTCACAGGCATTGAGCTCTCTTGCTCTGTGGGTTGGCTCCAGCCCCGTCTTTCACCGGTTTCCTGGTTCTGCTGCTGTTGGTTCTCTGCTGCTGTTGCTTCTCTGCTGCTGTAGGTTCTCTGCTGCTGCTGGTCCTGTCACTGCCACACGTCTATCCATTCACAGTTTTAAAACTGCTTCCACATTTTAGATATCTGTTAGAGCAGCACCCCACTCTCTCAGTACCAAATTCTTAGTCGTCTAGTGCTGCTATAACAGAAATATCACAAGTGGATGGCTTTAACGAAGAGAAATTTATTTCTTCACAGTAAGGTAGGCTAAAAGTCCAAATTCAGGTGTCAGCCCCAGGGGAAGGCTTTCTCTCTCTAGGCATTCTCAGCGATGTTCCCCCGGACTAGGAGCTTCTTGGCGCAGGAACCCCTGTCCAAAGGACGCCCTCTGCCCCCGGCACTGCTTTCTTGATGGTATGAGGTCCCCCCTGTCAGATGGATCTTGGTGAGAAGTAGAGAATACCAAAATATATTTACCTGTGACTTATTGACTATGATAAGGTATTCAACGGTGTGGATCATAACAAATTATGGATAACATTGCAAAGAATGGGAATTCCAAAACTCTTAATTGAGCTAGTGCAGAAACTGTACATAAACCAAGAGGCAGTTGTTTGAACAGAACTAGGGGATAATGCATGACTTAAAATCAGGAAAGGTGTGCGTCAGAGTTGTTTTCTTTCACCATGCATATTCAATGTGTACACTGAACAAATAATCTGAGAAGCTGGACTATGCGAAGAAGAAAGAGACATCAGGATTGGAGGAAGGCTCATTAACAACGTGAATTATGCAGATGACACAACTTTGCTTACTGAAGGCGAGGACTTGAAGCACTTGCTGATGAAGATCAAAGACCACAGCCTTCAGTATGGATTACATCTCAACATAAAGAAAACAAAAATCTTCACAACTGGACCAATAAGCAACATCATGATAAACAGACAAAAGATTGAAGCTGTCAAGGATTTCATTTTACTTGGATCCACAATCATGGAAGCAACAGGCAAGAAATTAAACAACGTAGTTCATTTCACAAATCTGTTGTAAAAGACCTCTTTAAAATGTTGAAAAGTAAAGATGTCACTTTGAGGACTAAGGTGTGTCTGACCCAAGCCCGGCACAACTTGGTATTTTCACATATGCATGGAAAAGCTGCATAATGAATAAGGAAGACTGAAGAACAATTGATGAATTTGAAATATGGTGTTGGTGAAGAATATTGAATATACTATGGACTGCCAGAAGAATGATTAAATGTGTCTTGGAAGAAACACAGCCAGAGTGCTCCTTAGAAGAAAGGATGGCAAGACTTCATCTCATGTACTTCTGACATGTTATCAGGAGAGACCAGTTCCTGGAGAAGGACATCATGCTTGGTAAAGTACAGGGTCAGCAAAAAAGAGGAAGATCCTCAAGAAGATGGATTGATGCAGTGGCTGCAATAATGGGCTGAAAGATAGCAATGATTGTGAGGGTGATGCAAGACCAGACACAGTTTCGTTCTGTTGTACATAAGGTTGCTATGAGTTGGAACTGAGTCAATGGCAGCTATCAACAACAACAATTATAATCTCCCTGGTAAACACAAAAACTCTGTGAATTATACACAAAGGAAAATGAGAAGGAAATCAAAATGATTTGTTAGAAAAAAAAAAAGAAGGTAGCAATGGAGGAAATAAGGAACAAAAAAGGTATAAGGCATTCCTTAAACAAATAGCAAGGTGACAGAAATAAGTCCTTTCTTATCAGCAATTACTTTAAATGTAAATGAATTTAACTTCTCAATCAAAATGCAAAGATTGGCAGAATGGAATAAAAAAAAAATCCAACTATATTCTATGTGCAAGAGACTGATTTTTGATCCTAAGGCATGAGTAGGTTGAAAGTGAAAAAATGGAAAAAGATATTCAGTGAAAAAATTAATCAAAAGAGAGTTGAGGTGTCTATGCTAACATCAGGCAAAATAGACTTTAAGTCAAAAACAGTTACAAGAGATAAAGAAAGACATTATACATTGATAAAATGTTCATAAATCAAGAAGATATAACAATTATATACAATACACACCTAACAACAGAGCCCCCAAAATATGAAGCAAATATTGACAGAACTGAGAAAAGAAATATACAAATCTACAATAATAGTTCAAGACTTTAACACACCACTTTCAAAACTGGATAGATCATCTGAACAAACGATCATATGGAAATAGAGGACTTGAATCACCATATAAATCAACTAGACTTAATAGAGATGTATAGAACCCTTCACCAAACAGCAGCATAAAACACATTCTTCCCAAGTGAACATAGAACATTCTCCAAAATAGATCATATATTAGACCACAAAACATATTTAAAATATGTTTAAAATTTAAAAATACTGAAATTGTACAAAGTGTCTTCTCTAATCACAACGGAATTAATCTAGAAATCAATAACAGACAGAAAATAGGAAAGTTTACAAATATGTGCAAATAAGTAACATACTCTTAAACAACCAATGGATCAAAGAAAAAATGACAAAGGAAATTCACAAATACTTAGAGACAAAAGAAAATGAAAATACAACATACCAAAACTTATTGGATGTAGTAAAGGCAGTGTTCTGGGGAAAATGTATAGCTTTAAATGCCTGCACTAAAAAAGAAAAAGGAGATCAAGTCCATAACCCAGCTTTATACTTCAAGGAACTAGAAAAAGATGAGCAAACTAGATCCAAAGTTAGAAGGAAGGGAATAATAAAGATTAGAGAAACAAAGAATCTAACAAACTAGAGGATAGATAAACAATGATATCAATAAAACCAAAATTCTTTCTTTAAAAACATCAACAAAATAGATAAAACTTTAGCCATACTGACCAAAAAAAAAGAAGAGAGAAGATACAAATAACTAAAACCAGAAATGAAAGTGAGAACATTACTACTGACCTTACAAAACTAACCAGTAGTATAAGAGAACTCAATGAAAAATTGTATGACAAAAACTCGGGTAACCTGTAGAAAATCTCAAGAGACCTATAACAAGTAAAAAGATTAAGTATTAAAAAATCTCCAAGACCAAATTATTTCACTGATAAATTTTACTAAACATTAATAAAATAATCATTAATAACAATTCTTTTCAAATTTTTCCAAAGAAGAAGAGGGAACACTTTCTAACTCATTCTATGAGGACAAAATTACCCTTATATCAAAAACAGATAAAGCCATCACACACACAAAATTACCAACAAATTATTCTCTTATGAGTGTGGAAGCAAAAATCCTAAAGAAAATACTAGCAAATCAAATATAACGACTTATTAAAATAGTTATACAATATGACCATGTAGGATTTATTCCAGGAATACAAGGGTAATTCAACATAAGAAAATCCATCAGTGTAATATACCACATTACTAGAAAAAAAGAGAGAGAAAACACATAATTATCTCAATTGATGTAGAAGAGGTATCTGACAAAATCCAACACCCTTGCATGATAAAAACACTCAGAAAATTGGGAATAGAAGGTAACTTCCTCAATATAATAAAGAGCATTTATGAAAAACTCAAAGCTCACATCAAACTTTATAGGGAAAAACAGGAAGCTTTCCCCATAAGAACATGAACCCACCAAGGATACCCACTTTCACCATTATCACTGAACAATGTACTGGAATTTCTAGTCAGAACATCTAGGCAATATAAAGAAATAAAAGGCGTCCAAATTATAAAGGGAGAAGTAAAATCATGCATTTATACATGGCATGATATTGTACATAGAAAACCCCAAGGACTACACATACACATTCACTCAGACACACACATACACACTAGAGCTATTAAACAAATTCAGCAGAGTTGCAGGGTACTAGATCAACACATAAAAATCAGTTGTGTTTCTATACACAAGCAATGAGCAATCAGAAAGAAAATTAAGTAAACAATTCCATTTACAATAACAAGTTAATAAAATATCTAAAATTAAATTTAACCAAGGAAGTGAAAGATTTGTACACTGAAAACTACAAAACATTGCTGAAAGAAATTGAGGACCTAAATAAATGAAAAGACATTCTGTGTTGATGGGTTGAGAGACTTAATGTTATTAAGATACCAACACTATCCAAAGTGATCTGCAGATTCAGCACACTCTCTATCAAAATCCCAGCAGCCTTATTTGCAGAAATGGAAACCGATTCCCAAATTCATATAGAACTTCAACGGCACTGAAGACATACACATGGGATGAAATGTTAGAGATTCTCAGCTGTTGTGAAATCCCAAATCAATGAGCATGAAAAACTTTTATTAATGGTACAGATTTTACCCCTACTGACATGATTGTCAACTACAAGTCATTGGTAAGGCTCCAACTCATCCCTGGTCCCTAAATTTTTCTTTTCTAGTTGCCTGAGGCAATTCTTGTCCATCTGCCTATCATTGGAAGGACAGGAGTTTGAGATCACAATAAGCAGGTAACGAGGCATCACATGAAGGTAGGTTAGTGGAGTTCCCTTTGTTCATAGCTTGTTGTCAGTACAGAAGTATGACACTGCTTTGGGTCCTTAGAGGATGAATTTCTCCTGTGCCTCCTCAAGCTAGGCACACATGGATACCTCAGGCCTCTTTGTACCTCTTCCTGATGCTCTATGACTTGGTGGAATATCTTCCCGCGCTGGAGGACATCAAGATTTGGACTTGTGGAGAGAGATCAAGGAAATATTAAATGACAATGGACATGTTGGGAGGTAATTTGAATGCCCCAGCAGCCTTCTACCTCATCAGGGACGTCTTCATCTTCCAGCTTGTTACTTGTCCTTACTTTTAGATCATAATTCTCAGCCATTTATCATATACTGTCTTATATTTTTTGCTCATTATTTCATATGAGAATATTTAAACTTTCCAATTAAAATCCTAGACTTTGAACATTTAAATGAAGTCTAATTTGTCTAATGTATCCCTTTTAGTGCCTAAAATAGAGCTAAAATTAAGTGTGATATTAGCTTGAAGTCGACTGATATGAGGAGAGGAACAGGTAAGAGGGATGCTTCCAGAGGAAAGGTAAAGTTTAGTTGCATTTTGCTGTTCTTTTGGTTTATTTCTATTCTAAAAACAATTATATACTATTTATTGACTATAAGAAGGCACAATTTCAATTTCTTATACATTGTATGTATTAATACGAATATTTGTTTAGACCAGTTTAAAAATGTGGAATGAGCCAATTAAATTTAAATCATTTCCCAAATTATAACCAGATGTCCTGTATAGAAACAGTAGCTGTTTTTATTTTATAAAAGGGAAATGGGGATAAAAAATCATCAACATAGTGGTGTGGGTATTAATAAAATCAATTCTTACGCTTAGCATTAATAAACCAAAAAACCAAACCAGTTTCCGTTGAGCTGATTTTAACTCATGGCGACCCCACCTGTAAAACTGTTCTCGTGTTTTTGATGGCCACTTTTTTGGAATCGGATCACCAGGCCTTTCTTCCAAGATGCCTCTAGGTGGACTAGAACTCTACTCATTTGGTTGGCAAGTGAGCATGTTAAATATTTGCACTACTCAGGGCCTCCGTATTACTGTTAATCAGCCCTAAAAGCGTTTTTTTTTTAAAAACAAATAATGCATTTTATTCAGTATGATTAACTATTTTTATAATGATGGTCAAGGGATACTCAGATTTATGCAACCTTTTTCAGCTGAACAATCACTAGATAAATGACAAGCAAGTAGAGAAAATATTGAGGAAATACAGTATGCTGAAGTAAATTGTTTGATGGAAAAGGTATTATTATTGAGATTGCTCAACCCTGGAGGGAAAAAAAAATAAGGGAACTACGATACCCACATTCTAATGTTTATTTTGAAAATGAATTGCTTTCTTCCTTTCTATTTTCATTAAATCTATGCTGAGAATTTGAACGTTGATTTCTTTGATTCCTATATAACACAAAGCTCCATGATTTAACTATGCCTTTTATCATCACTCTTGGTATTGACCGTTTGGCTTTTTTTTTTTTTTTTAAATATTTTCACCACCTAATTTTGCAACACGGCCAAATATAGCAATTCTAAAATATCAAAGACTAAAAAATTAAAATAGTAAATACCATCTTAAAACCCTCATATATCTAAGGAAACTGTATACTCTCCAGTGTGCTTGGAACAATTACCTTAAATTTAGTTGAAATATATTCTACATATTTTAAACTTAAATATAAATATCCTGAAAAATTTAGTCAGCAAAGAATAATTCTTGTCTAAGACAAGTTGTGATCATGAGCTTCCTGTTTTTAATCAGTAGGGAAGTGTATTTGACTCTTCGAATAATATTTTGGCATAGCTTCCTCAAAAACTGATAAAATCATATTTTGTCAACTCTAAGTCACTCATGTTATCATAATTTGGCATATCTGAAATCAGAATGTAGTTTACAATCATTCATAATTTATTATCTTAAGTAGTGGACTTTTTTCTTCCTCTTTCCTAGTAACACATAAGATAACATGTCTTACAGTTGACAAAATAATAGATTTAATGAAATTAGATAATACAAATTTACAAAAAAGTGCAAAAAATACTTTGAAATATCTCATCTTTTTCTAATTTAGCTACATAAACTGAATTTTGAGACTCAGATTACTTAATTATGAAATGCTGATTGTTGTAGTTCAATTGTCTCTTCAGTAAAAGATATCAGTTGACTAAAAGTTACAATCATAAAACTAAGACTGTTTCTTCTTGGCTTACTACTTTCAGAGTAATGGTTGACATTCTCTTATATGAGACTCTTATTGTCTTGATCCTTAAGAAATCCATTATCTAGTGATTTAGAAAACAATATTGGAATCATTATTCCCTGTCCCTGAGCATACAGAATGTTGACCCAGGTGGAGCTGGGCTCACAAGAACTCACAAGGACACGTTAACTGGGCCCTGAGGTATAAAGACAATAGCTAGGATAATCTTGGAAAATATCATTTAGGATCCTTTCACATAAACCTTTCAACCAACACAAAAGATTTCCACTCCTACCTTTTTCGATTAGCATTTAGGGAATAGAAATTTGTTGGACCGGTGAAGACCCTCCTGACTGTCATTACTGAAACCTGTACCAATGATTGTTAAGAAAGACAATTCAAAATGTAGGATCACAGTTTCTAGCCAATCTGTTAAAAGGTGAAGCTTTCAATGGTTTTGCCCGTTTGTAATTTTGATATATACTGATGATTCTGTAAAGTTCATTGGACTGGGGGAGACATGTCTGTGGTAGCATGCTGGTCCACTTCCTGCTTTTCTGTAATGTTCTCTGGGCTCAGGCAGACATGGGTCTAGCAGCATGCTTGTCCATTTTCTCATTCTTGCCTATTCTGTAATATTGTCTTGTACTCAGGCAGACATGGCTCTGGCGGCATGGTTGTCCAATTTTCCACTTTTGCCTTTTTGAATGTATGCCAAATAAAATTTTCTTTTTGCTTTACTACACTTTGTGATTTTTTTCTACAACATTAGAAAAAACAAGCTCATCTGTGAAAGGAGATTTAAAAAGTGAACTCACTGAGAAGACATCAGACTTAATTTTCTGTCATGAGAGATATGCATTGTTGTTCCCTATACTTTCTTCTTTCTATATGTGTTTTAAGTAAGAATATTTAATGTTTAAACATATAAAAGAGTGCATTATGAATGTAAATGGGAAATCCTCTTTGCGGAAGGGAAACATATGTTTTCTATCATGTTCATCTCTGGTCTGTGTTTCCCATCCTTACCAAAAGTTTTGGAAAAGCCTGCCCTGAAATGTTCTGGGATAGCTAATATTAATCACAGCTCTTAGTTGAGACATAGTTCTCAGTTTGGTGACAATGATTGGTTCCAGGCTGAATCAATGATCCAAGATGGTCCAATTAGAGTAGAATTCTGAACAATTTAAATTATTAATAATTGATACTAGCTGGAGAAAGAATCCCTCTCCAATGGAAATGAATGTTAAGGGATGTTCTCAGAGACATTCTGGCAATTCTTCGTGATCAAGACAGAAGAGGTTATCACTTTGGGAGAAAATGTTCATTTCTAGGAAAAAAAAGTTTCCGCAATGGACAATTCAATTTTGCATAGTGAAAGCAAAATAATCTATTTAGAGAAAACACAACCAAAAAGTTGTTTTAAAGAATAAGACATGGTTTTCCTCATTGTAGATAATGATATCTATCAGCTGGTTATGTTACCTTTTAGATATTCTTGTACTTTTAATAGAAATTATCCTGTACTTGAAAAATACAGACTTAATGTCTTATTTTTTAACTTTAGTAATAGAAATAGTGTAAACTTAGCCCTACATCTAAATGGAGATGTTCTAGAAAGCCACATTATGATAGAAATAATACTTATTGTTTTCCTAAACATTATACTTTTTAAGTTAAAAAGTCTTAGATTTTAATACATAAATTGTGACAAAAGATTACATTAAAACAACATTTTCCAAGATTGGTTGATATGTCTGTTTAAACATGCCTGGAATTATTTTCTTTATCCTTAGACAACACATTCCTTGAATGCAAGTCTGTCACAATTTAGATATCATTAGAATAATTTACATTAAGAAGCCCTAGACGGATAATTTAATTAATGAATACACATTATATATGTAAGCTGGACTATATGAAGAAGAATGCAGTATTAGGATTGAAGGAAGACTTATTAACAATCTGTGATATGCAGATGACACAATCTTGCTTGCTGAAAGCCAAAAGGACTTGAAGCATTTACTGATGAAGATCAAAGACTACAGCCTTCAGTTTGGATTATATCTCAACATAAAGAAAGCAAAAATCCTCACAACTGGACAATAAGCAACATCATGATAAACGGATAAAAGATTGAAGTTATCAAGAGTTTCATTTTACTTAGATCCACAATCAACACCCATGGAAGGAGCAGTCAAGAAATCAAAAGATGCATTGCACTGGGCAAATCTGCTAGCAAAGATGTCACTTTGAGGACTAAGGTGTGCCTGACCCAAGCCATGGTGTTTTCAATCACCTCATATGCGTGCAAAAGCTGGACAATGAATAAGGAAGACCAAAGAAGAACTGATGCCTTTGAATTATGGTGTCAGCAAAGGATACTGCAATACCCTATGGACTACCAGAAAAATGAACAAATCTGTCTTGGAAGAAGCACAGCCAGGGTGCTCCTTAGAAGCGAGGATGGGAGACTTCGTCTCATGTACTTTGGACATGTTATCAACAGGGGCCATTCCCTGGAGAAGGACATCATGCCTGGTAAGGTAGAGGGTCAGAGAAAAAAAGGAAGATTCTCGATGAGATGGATTGACACGGTGGCTGCAACAATGGGCTCAAGAATAACACTGATTGTGAGGATTGTGCAGGACCAGACAGTGTTTCATTCTGGTGTACATAGCTGCTATGAGTTGGAATTGACTGGACGGCACCTAACAACTATATATATATACATATATA
>NW_004444065.1:6555748-6557861 GCF_000243295.1 Trichechus manatus latirostris
TATATATATATATATACACACATATATACACACACATCTTAACACTTAACATCCATCTTAACATCCTTCATGAAGTATGAAGTCCTGGAAGAAACATAGTAGATACCCTAGTGATCCAATAGCAGCTCTGGTGACTCAGCCATTTGTTGTCCTCTAGGAAATGAAAGTCTCATTCCACATTCCTTTGACAACCTCATGATTATGACTTTCTTCATCTCTCTACTCTCAGATTCTCTTTATTTCCTCCCTGTTTTTATCGCCCTGTCTCTGAGTATCTCACATTGAGGCTAAGATTTTATTGGATCAATTAATCACTATCCAGTATGGAGTGACTTTGTTGGGCTGAGATTTAGGTTATTTGTCTCTCTTATCTGAATCTATAGATGGCTGTCTTTGCCTAGGATGCAGATTTCTTGTCAAACTCACTGGCTCCATATCAAGAGTATTATATCAGAAAAAACACGTCATGTTACATAGAAATACCTGACTATGACTGTTACCATCAAAAAAGGATATTAGGCATAGTAGACATTTAGCACTACTGGAACTATCCAGCATCAGTGTTGCTTAATTTGAATTGTTTAGTATTTTGTATTACCTAGTTTTGCATGGATTGACACAGTGACTGCAATGATGGGCTCAAGCATAGCAGAGATTGTGAGCATGGCACAGGATCGGGCAGTGTCTAGTTCTGCTGTTCATAGGGTAGCCACGAATCAGATCTGACTCGACAGCACCTAACAAACTTTTGCATTAGGGGTAGGTAGGTAAGAGAATTACTGATTGATATCTGATCCATTTAAGGCAAGCTCTCATGAGTTAAATTTGAAAATCTCAATGTCAATCCCATTTTACCCAGACTCTCCTACGTTATGGTTATATGTGGCTGTCATGCTGTTATTTTGGTAAAAGATTGAAACTAGGAGAACATTTTGGAGATTTTGGCTCAGGAAAGTGTTTTTGATGCACATATCATAGTGCATAAATATTGTTTTACCTGCTTAATATATATCCACCATACACATTCTTGTTGTACTCATATCCATTGCCATCAAGTCGATTCTGACTCAGATACTCTAGGGCTCATCATACTCTTTAGCATTCAGGCCTGGTAAGAGTCACAATTAATGGTTCAGAAATGTGTTCATGTCCCCAAATGGGCCAGTGAGTACAGACCATGGGACTTCCATTAAAACTCTTTTGGAAAATAGTTCTTTCTGTATATTGGAATTAATAAAGCAGTAGAATATAAGTCTAGAGCTGGTGGTATATATCTGTGATGCCAAGTGGCAAGGATTTGCAATAGAAGCTAGTCAACCGCAAAAAAAAAAAAAAAAAAAAAAAAATAGGAAGGCTTACTCCAAAGTGCAAGTGTTAGAAAACAACAGACATAGTGGGATAACTTAGTCTTTATAGTTACCATTAACATACCTCGGCCAAAAGTAGCAAAAGGAGGGTGAAGTAACTCAGATATGCAGGAAGAGTGTAGTCAAGAGACAGTTTGTTGGAGGTGACCTTATAGGACATGAGCCAGGGAAATAAATACTTAGCATTACCCACTTTTTTCCTAAAATCTCCTACAGGACTGTACATTGAGTGAGCTCAATTATAAGTCAAATGGCTGAAAACGTATTGTGTGATCCACTCAGGTCAACCACTGAGACATAAATAAGGATGGTAGAAAATAAATCTGTACAGGTAAAGGCAAAATAGCCAGCAAGTATGAAAACTAAAAATGTATAGAGCTGCTCAAGATAAATCACAAAACTGGTCCTGATTCTTCTTTCACTCCTAAACATGAAAAAAAAGTCATACTGTTAAGCAAGTTTTCTTAGAAAATTAATTTTTAAAAGTATTTTACTAAGAGTAACTTATAATAAAATTGTAGTTTCTTCAAAATCTTAATTGTTGTTGTTAGGTGCGGTGGAGACTATTCCAACTCATAGCGACACTATGTACAACAGAATGAAACAAAGCCCAATCCTGGATCATCATCACAATCATTGAGCCCATTGTTGCAGCTACTGTGTCAATCCATCTCATTGAGGGTCTTCCTATTTTTCGATGACCATCTACTTTATCAAGCTTGATGTCCTTCTCCAGGGACTGATCC
>NW_004444065.1:6558122-6560844 GCF_000243295.1 Trichechus manatus latirostris
TCAGGCACACCTTAGTCTTCAAGGTGACGTCTTTGCTTTTTAACACTGTAAAGAGGTCTTTTGAAACAGATTTGTCCAATGCAGTGCGTCTTTTGATTTCTCCACTACTGCTTCCATGGGTGTTGATTTTGAATCCATGTAAAATGAAATCCTTGACAACTTCAATCTTTTCTCCCTTTATCATGATGTTGCTTATTGGTCCAGTTGTGAGGATTTTTGTTTTCTTTATGTTGAGGTGTAATCTATACTGAAGGCTATAGTCTTTGATCTTCATCAGTAAGTGATTCAAGTCTTCACTTTCAGCAAACAAGGTTGTGTCATCTGCATAACAAAGGTTGTTAATGAGTCTTCCTCCAATCCTGATGCACTGCTCTTTTTTATATAGTCCAGAGTCTAGGATTATTTGCTCAGCATACAGATTTAATAACAATGGAGAACGACTGCCTCTTGATCTGTGCATAGGTTCCTCATGAGCACAATTAGGTGTTCTGGAATTCCCATTCTTTGCAAAGTTATCCATAATTTTTGTGATCCACAGTCGAATACCTTTGCATAGTCAATAAAACACACGTAAACATCTTTCTGGTATTCTCTGTTTTCAGCCAAGATTCATCTGATATTAGCAATGATACCCCTTTGTTCCACATGCTCTTCTGAATCAGGCTTGAATTTCTGGCAGTTCTCTGTCAATGTACTGGTGCAGCCACTTTTAAATGATCTTCAGCGAAATTTTACTTGCGTGTGATAGTAATAATATGGTTTAATGATTTCCACATTCGGTTGGATCATCTTTCTTTGGCATAGGCATAAATACAGACCTCTTCCAGTCAGTTGGCCAGGTAGCAGTCTTCCAAATTTCTTGGCTTAGAGGAGTGGGCACTTCCAGTGCTGCATCCATTTGATGAAGCATCTCAATTGGTATTCCCTTAATTCCTGGACCCTTGTTTTTCGCCAATGCCTTCAGTGCAGCTTGGACTTCTTCCTTCAGTACCATCAGTTCCTGATCATATGCTACCTCCTAAAATGGAAGAACATCAACCAATTCTTTTTTGTATAGTGATTCTGTGTATGCCTTTCATATTCTTTTGATGCTTCCTACATCGTTTAATATTTTCCCTGTAGAATCTTTTAATGTTGCAACTCGAGGCTTTAATTTTTCCCTCAGTTCTTTCAGCTTGAAGAATGCCAAGCATGTTCTTCCCTTTTGGTTTTCTCACTCCAGGTATTTGCATATGTCATCATACTTTACTTTGTCTTCTTAAGCTGCCCTTTTAAATCTTCTGTTCAGCTTTTGCTTCATCATTTCTTCCATTCGCTTTAGCTACTCTAAGATCAAGAGCAAGTTTCAGAGTCTCTTTTGACATCCATTTTGGTCTTTTCTTTCTTTTCTGTCTTTTTAATGACCTCTTGCTTTCTTCACTATGATGTGCTTGATGTCATTCCACAACTCTTCTGGTCTTCAGTCATTAGTGTTCAATGTTTCAAATCTATTCTTGAGATGGTGTCTAAATTCAGGGGAGATATACTCAAGGTCATTCTTAGGCTCTAGTGGATTTCTTCTAATTTTCTTCAGCTTCATCTTGAACTTGCATATGAGCAATTGATGGTCTGTCCCGCAGTTAGTCCCTGTCATTGTTCTGACTGATGATTTTGAGTTTTTCCATTGTTTCTTTCCACAGATGTAGTCGATTTAATTCCCGTGAATTCCATCTGGTGAGGTCCACATGTAGAGCTGCCGTTGGTGTTGTTAAAAAAAGGTATTTGCAATGAAGAAGTCGTTGGTCTTGCAAAATTCTATCATACGATCTCCGGCATCTTTTCTATCACCATGGCCATATTTTCCAACAACTGATCCTTCTTCTTTGTTTCCATCTTTCACATTCCAATCACCAGTAATTATCAATGCAATTTGATTACATGTTTGATCAATTTCAGACTGCAGAAGTTGTTAAAAATCTTCAATTTCTTCATCCTTGACCTTAGTGATGGGTGCATAAATTTGAATAATAGTCATATTAACTGGTCTTCCTTGTAGGCGTATGGGTATTATCCTATCACTGCCAGCATTGTACTTCAGGATAGATCTTGAAAAGTTCTTTTTAACGATGACTGCAATGTCATTCTTTTTCAAGTTGTAATTCCCAGCATAGCAGACCGTATGATTGCCAAATTCAAAATGGCCAATGCCAGTCCATTTCAGCTCACTAATTCCTAGGATATCAATCTTTGTGCTTTCCGTTACATTTTTTAAAAATTTCAAATTTTCCCAGATTTATACATCATACATTCCAACTTCCAATTACTTTTATTATTGTAGTAGTTTAAATGAAGATCACATTTCAAGTTAGTCTCCAATACAAAAATTTATACATAGTTACGTGATCCTAATTTCTCTCCCTATCCTGTGACAGAACACTCTTCCTTTCCACCCGATTCTCCATGTCCATTCAACCACCTCCTAACCCTCTCTGCCTTCCCATCTCACATCCAGGCAGAAGCTGCCCATTTAGTCTCTTGTATCTAGTTGAGCTAAGAGGCACACTCCTCATGACTATCACTTTATGTCCCACAGTCCAGTCCAATCCCTGTATGAAAAGTTGGCCTCTGAAATTATTTTAGTTCTGGGCTGATAGAGAATCCAGGGGCCATGATTTCTGGGATTCTTCCAGTCTCAGTCAGACCATTAAGTCTGGCCTTCTTACTAGAATTTGAGTTCTGCACC
>NW_004444065.1:6561399-6563928 GCF_000243295.1 Trichechus manatus latirostris
TGTTTTCTTCTGTGTTTAAACCTTTTCTTGAGTTCTTATAATAGTGGTCTTATACAATATTTGTCCTTCTGTGACTGACTAAATTCACTCAGCAAAATGAGTTCCAGCTTCGTCCATTTTATGTTTCACGGCTTCATCGTTGCTCCTTACCTTTGCATAGTATTTCATTGTGTGGATATACCATAAATTGTTTATCCATTCATCCGTTGATGGGAATCTAGGTTTTTTCCATCTTTTTGCTATAGTGAACAGTGCTGCGGGTGTGCATATATCTATTCACGTGAGGGCTCTTATTTCTCTAGGATATATTCCAAGGAGCGGGATAGCTGGATCGTATGGCACTTCTATTTCTAGCTTTTTAAAGAAGCGCCAAATCGATTTCCAAAGTGGTTGTACCATTTTACTTTCCCACCAGAAATGCATAAGTGTTCCAGTCTCTCCACAACCTCTCCAGCATTTATTATTTTGTGTTTTTTGGATTAGTGCTAGTCTCGTTGGGGTGAGATGATATCTTACTGTAGTTTTGATCTGCAATTCTCTAATGGCTAATGACCGTGAGCATTTCTTCGTGTGTCTGTTAGCCGCCTGAATATCTTCATTGATGAAGTGCCTGTTCATATCCTTTGCTCATTTTTTAATTGGGTTATTTGTCTTTTTGTTGTTGAGGTTTTGTAGTATCTTGTAGATTTTAGAGACTAGACTGCAATCGGATTTGTCGCAGCCAAAACTTTTTTCCCAGTCTGTAGGTTGTCTTTTTGACTCTTTTGGTGAAGTCTTTTGATGATCATAGGTGTTTGATTTTTAGGAGCTCCCATTTATTTAGTCTCTCTTCTGGTGCTTGTGCTTTGTTACTTATGGTTCGTATTGTGTTTAGGCCATGTATTAGGGCTCCTAGAGTTGTCCCTATTTTTTCTTCCACATTCTTTATTGTTTTCAATTTTATATTTAAGACTTTGATCCATTTTGAGTTAGATTTTGTGCATGGCATGAGGTATGGGTCTTGTTGCAGTTTTTTACATATGGATATCCCGTTATGCCAGCACCATTTGTTAAAGAGACTGTCTTTTCCTCAACTAACAGGCTCTGGACCTTTGTTAAATATCAGCTGCTCACAGGTGGATGAATTTATGCCTCGATTCTCAATTCTGTTCCATTGGTCTATATATCTGTTGTTGTATCAAACCAGGCTGTTTTTAAACCCTGGCAGTATAATAGTTTCTAAAATCAGGTAGTGTGAGGCCTCCCATTTTGTTCTTCTTGAGTAAAGCTTTATTTTTTCAGAGCCTCTTCCCTTTCCATATGAAGTTGATGATTTCTTTCTACATCTCATTTAAAAATGCCGGTGGAATTTGGATTGGGATAGCATTGTATCTGCAGATGGCTTTGGGTAGCATTAACATTTTCACTATGTTGAGTCTCCTTATCCATGAGCAAGGTATGTTTTTCCACTTATGCAGTTCTCTTTTAGTTTCTTGCAGTAGTGTCTTGTAGTTTTCATTGTATAGATGTTTTACGTCTCTGGTTAGATTTATTCCTAAGTGTTTTATCTTATTGGGGGCTATTGTAAATGGTATTGATTTGGTAATTTGATCTTCGAGGTTCTCCTTTTTGGTGTAAAGTAATAAAATGATTTTTGTATGTTTATCTTGTATCCTGAAACTCTGCTAAAATCTTCTATTAGTTCCGGTAGTTTTCTTGTGGATTCTTTGGGGTTTTCTGTGTATAAGATCATATTATCTGCAAATAGAGATACTTTGACTTCTTCCCTACCAATTTGGATGCCCTTTGTTTCTTTTTCTAGCCTAATTTCTCTGGCTAGGACCTACAGCACAATGTAGAATAAGTGTAGTGATAGAGGGCATCCTTGTCTGGTTCCTCTTCTCAAGGGGAATGCTTTCAAACTCTCTCCATTTAGGATGATGTTGGCTATTGGCTTTGTATAAATGCCCTTAATTATATTGAGGAATTTCTCTTCTATTCCTATTTTGTTAAGGTTTTTGTCATGAATGGGTGTTGGACTTTGTCGAATGCCTTTTCTGCATCGATTGATAAGATCACGTGGTTCTTGTCTTTTGTTTTAATTATGTGATGGATTACCTTGATTGTTTTTCTAATGTTGAACCATCCCTTCATACCTGGTATAAATCCCACTTGATCATGGTGAATTATTTTTTTGATATGTTGCTGATTTTTATTGGTTAGAATTTTGTTGAGGATTTTTTTGTCAATGTTCATGAGGGATATTGGTCTGTAATTTTCTTTTTTTGTGGTGTCTTTACCTGGTTTTGTTATCAGGGTTATGCTGGCATCATAGAATGAGTTTGGAAGTATTCCATCCTTTTCTATGCTCTGAAATACCTTTAGTAGAAGTGGTGTTAACTCATCTCTGAAAGTTTGGTAGAATTCTCCAGTGAAGCCACTAGGGCTTTTTTTTGTTGTTGTTGTTGGGAGTTTTTTATTAGGTTTTCGATCTCTTCTTTCATTATGGGTTTATTCAGTTGTTCTACCTCTGTATGTGTTAGTTTAGGT
>NW_004444065.1:6564900-6578472 GCF_000243295.1 Trichechus manatus latirostris
ACCCTTTAATCATTATATAGTGTCCTTCCTTATCCTTTGTGGTGGATTTTACTTTAAAGTCTACTTTGTCAGAGATTAATGTTGCCACTCCTGCTTTTGTTTGAATGTTGTTTGCTTGATATATATATTTTTACATCCTTTGAGTTTTAGTTTGTTTGTATCTTTAAGTCTAAGGTGTGTCTCTTGTAGGCAGCATATAGGCGGATTGTGTTTTTTTATCCAATCTGCCACTCTCTTTCTCTTTATTGGTGCATTTAATAGCTTTCATTCAGCATAATTATTGATAGGTATGAGTTTAGTGATGCCATTTTGATGTCTTTTTTTGGGTATTGTTCACAATTTCTTTGTTCCCATTAATTTTCTGTGCAGAGTCGTTTTTCTTTCCATCTTTTTCATCATTCTTGATTTTGTGTTTTCTGAGTCTTTATTTTTTCTAGTTTTTTATTTTGATTTGAAGGATTGTTAGTTTCCTTTGTGGTTAGCTTAAGATTTACCCCTATTTATCAAAATGTATACCAGACTTTTATTTCTTTATATTGCCTTGACTTCCCCTCCATATGAAAAATCTATGGCTACATTTTTTAAGTCCCTCTTTTTTGTTTTAATGTCATCATTTTTTACATATTGATATCTCTGTTTCCCTATTTTCAATGTTTTAGCTTTGATGTATTTTCCTGACTTCCTTATCTTGGTTAATATCTGGTTGTTCTGTCCTGTGTTCTAGTCTTGGGTTGTTATCTGATGTTATTGATTTTCTAACTGGAGGACTCCCTTTAGTATTTCTTGTAATTTTTGTTTGGTTTTTGCAAATTCCCTAAACTTCTGTTTATCTGGAAATGCCCTTCTTTCACCAACATAATTGAGAGACAGTTTTGCTGGATGTATAATTCTTGGCTGGCAGTTATTTTCCTTCAAGTCTTTATATATGTCATCCCATTGCCTTCTTGCCTGCATGGCTTCTGCTGAGTAGTCCAAGCTTATTCTAATTGACTCTCCTTTGCAGATGACTTTTATCCTTAGCCACTTTTAAAATTCTTTCTTTGTGTTTAATTATAATATGTCTTGGTGACTTTCTTTTGGGATCTAGCTTATGTGGAGTTTGATGAGCATCTTAGATAGATATCTTCTCATCTTTCATGATTTCAGGGAAGTTTCCTGTCAACAAATCTTCAATAATTCTCTCTGTATTTTCTGTTATTTCTCCCCTCACCCCACCCCCTGCTCCCGTTCTGGTACTCCAATCACTCATAGGTTATTTCTCTTGATAGAGTCCCACATAACTCTTAGAGTTTCTTCATTCTTTTCAATTCTTTTATCTGGTTTTTCCTCAAATAAGTTGGTGTCAAGTGCTTTATCTTCAGTGTCACTAATTCTCACTTCTACTGCCTCAATTCTGCTCCTATGACTTTCTATTGAGTTGTCTAATTCTGAGATTTTATTGTTAATCTTCTGGATTTCTGATTGCTGCCTCTCCATGGATTCTTGCAGTCTATTAAATTTGTCATTATGCTCTTGAATAACTTTTTTAAGTTCTGCTACTAGTTTGTCTGTATGTTCTTTGGATATGTCTACATTTTGATGAATTTTCTTTCTAATTTCTTGAAGAGCTCTGAATATTAGTCTTTTGTATTCTGCCTCTGGTAATTCCAAGAAATTCTCTTCCTCCCAGAAATTTATTGATTCTTTAGTTTGGGAGCTTTCTGAGGTCATCATGGACTGCCTCTTTATGTAATTTGATATTGACTATTGTCTCCAAGTCATGAATAAGTTATTATAATTTTATTTTATATTTGTTTAGTGTGTCCTAGCTTCTTGTTTTGTTTAGTTTTGATATGCCCAAATAGGCTGCTCGTGTGTGCTAGTTTGAGTATTGGCATCTTTGAAGCTCTAACATCCTATAGTTAGGTCTGTAACTAAGTATGTGCATACAGGAGTCCATTAAATTTTCCTGTATGGATTCAGCTCAGTTGTCCAGGCAAGCAATCACCAAGTGTAAGTTGCAGGCTCTCACCTACAGTCTTAGAGATGGGTGATTGGTGTATGCACAGTTATCTGGCTGCAGTAAGGGTCACACACTGAGCAAGGCAGGGGGCAGATGGCTGCCCCTGAGTGTCTGAAAGGAAAGCATGTCCCAGTTCCCTAAAGCGAGCAGGTAGGTGAGTTTTGCAGCCGGACTATGAGTACCCTACTCTGTTGGCTGTAAGGACTGGGGGGCACCACTTATTCTTGGACCCCTTGTAGCAGTTGGCTAGGTGGAATGTGTGTAGCCACCAGTCTTCAAGCCCCTGATGCAGACAGGTAAGTTGCCTGCTTAAACTGCAGAGCAGCATCAAACATCACAAATCTGCCACTTCACAGCTGAAACAGTTGAAGTTAGACTTCAGGTGTTTACCCTGTTGTACTGTGGTAGTGAGGGCTTATGCTGTTAAGATGGGTCTACACAAGTCTATACAGGCGAGGAAGGCACTCAAAGTCTGCGGACACCTTATGCCTGTGCCTAGGCAAAGGAGCTGTGCCAACCCTGGCTTAGGAGAGCCAGTAGCTTATTTTTTCCCTGTTTGTTAATTTGTTCTCTCTCTAAGGCCCAGAGAATGGATCAGGGCACCTAGGGGATCTTCTTCCGGCCCAGGGGATTCGCAGATCGCTAAAGATTGAGAGCTGGGAAGAAGGAGATAAATGGGAGAGAAGTATTTCCCAAATGGATTTTTTTTTTTTATCCCCATGAAAGGCTACACATGTGTACTTATCTTTAGCCACTTGGGTGCTGCTTTTCACTGGTTTGGAGTGTCCAAGCAGAATCTCGGCTGCTGGATCTCTCTTGATGTGGAAACTGCCTCCGGAGCAAGCAAGTGGAACTGTATGCCTGCCACACTGCACCCTGAGCTGATCCAGGATGAAGGGCCGCAGCTCCTGCCATGTCAGGTCAGGCAACTCATTGCTGCTTCTGAACCATCTCTCTCTCTCCCCCTCCACTAAGTCTGATTCCTCGACTTTGCCTTGTTCAGGGCTCCTAGATATTCAAATACAATCCAAGTACTTGTTTTTTCAGGTCTTTGTTGTAAGAGGGATGTAGAAGGCTGTATGACTACTCGCCATCTTGGCCCCGCCTCCCAAGTTCCAATTATTAACGGATGTTTGAAACAGTTTTTCTCATTTTGAGTTTTGCCACACCGGCAAGTTAATGAAGGTCCCAAAATCTTGACTCCATCCACGTCATTAAAGTCTATTCTACTTTGAGGAGGAAGCTCTTCCTAGTCATCTTTTTGAGTGTCTTCCAATCTGAGGGGCTCATCTTCCAGTACTATATCTGACAGCGTTCCGCTGCTGTTCATATGGTTGTCACTGGCTAATTCTTTTCAGAAGCAGACTGCTATGTCCTTCATCCTCATCTGTCTTAGTCTGGAAGCTCAGCTGAAACCTGTCTGCCATAGGCAACCCTGTTGGTATTTCAATACCGGTGGCATAGCTTCCAGCATCACAGAAACATTGAAGTCCCCAGAGTACGTCCAACTGACAGAGCATGGGGGAGAATCTTAATTAAGAGAAAGAAAAAAAAAAAACAGAAAATCTCTTGGTTAAGTTATATCCAGACCAACCAGATACCTATAAAATAAGTCTGTTGTTTTTCTGCAGCCTCTTCAGCCTTCCCTCTGCTATGATTCAGGAATAATAGAAATCATTTACTATTCCACAAGCACATGTAGAGTTACTACTAATTGTTGGACATTGTACTGACAATAAAAAGATGAATAAGGCAAAAATCACCATTATAGGACTTGTGAAGGTGATGGTAGAGGAAATAACCAAAATAATACAATTTGAAAAGAACTCAGGAAAGAAACTGCCGGATGCATGTGAGAGACATTATCCAGGCTGACAGAGAAAGAGAGGTCTGCAGGAAACAAACGCTGAGCTGCGTCCTGCATTTCCCAAAATATAATTCACTCTCTCGTAGTTCAGTAGCTTTGCAGAGAGTATTCTTTTTACCAGGAATTTCTCTTATTCTCTATCTGTTGACTAGACTTCACATACTTCTTCATTTATGTTCGCTCTTCCTTGATTCTCTGTTTCTTGCCCTTCTCCAAGCCCTCATTGATTCCTGTGTGGTTCTACAGAACCTTGTTCACACCTGTTAGTATTACACTTACTGTACTTTAATGAGGCTGTGTGGTCAACTGCCTTCTTCTAGAAATACACAGTGATTTCCTTGAAAGTATATATCATGGCTAACCCATTTTGATATTCCAGAACCAAAGTACCTAACACATAGTAGGTATTCAAGTAGCATCTGTAAACAAAAGAAAGGTAAAGAGAGAAGGTAAAGAGTTCAGATGAAAAATGAACAAGTCTCTACCTCCTAATAAACCATTAAAACACAATTGTTTTAATAAATGTTTGTTTCACTCCTATATCACAATGTACTCTTCAATAATTCATTATCTCTTTATTTCATTTTTACCTCACTGAAATAGTAGTAATAATAATAATAATTCTTACTTATTTTACAAGAACCTCAGAGTTTATTCAGGGGAAATGAAACTATCTTGCACTCATTGGAAGATCTTATCTAAATTTGAGGACAATGATATTATTACTGTGTTATAATTTTTTTTTTTGTCAAAGGACCTTAAAGGATAAACCTCTTAATTTTTTCACTTTGCTTGAGCTGGAATCAAAAGTAATGAAAAACTATGTTTTGTAATCAGGCTTCAGAAATGAGGCTTCTTGGTTTGAAAAGAAAAACTAAGAAAACAACCTCACCTTTGGTATTTTACTTTGACCCATCAGCAACTCTCTACACTGCTGAGCAGTAAGACAGGTAAACCCCTTTCATTGCAGCATGCTGTACTCTTTTCTGAGTGCAGAAATCAAGTCTCTATTGGTTCTCTGTCCGAGTTACACTGTGCCATTTTTAGTCTCCCTGCCTGAAGATTATGCCTTTGGTCCAGATTTGATATGCATATGCAGGAAAATGAAATGATTCCCTCTCTTCATTCCTTGTTTCAGATGGCTTGAATAGGTTAGTGAAAGTTTCTGCTGTTCAGCTATATCCTATTAAGATTGCAAAATGGAAATAAACCAAAACTCGTGATAGCTTGTTGCAAAATGGATAAAGGGGGAAGGTTTATCTCCATGTATTTAGGACACACTTCCTACGCTATCCATAGGTGTTTCTCTCAAAATTTGTGTAAGGGACACATCTTGTGATACATAAAGGCAAAATCAAAGTTACTTCTTGAATAAAATAGATGATTATTTTTATTTGAGTATAAAGATAAAACACTTGGAGGATAGTTGTCATATATTCCTACTTGTAGAGTTCAGGTAAATTATATAAAACAGAGGAGACAGTTAAATGTTTGAAATTACTTTTATACCTGAGCTAGTCTGTATTTTAGAACAGATATTGAGATTCTGATGTTGTTAGTCTCTGTTGAGTCAATTTCATGGCAACCCCATGAATGCTGAGTAAAACTGCACTCCACAGAATGTTTAAGGCTGTGACATTTTGGAAGCAGATAACCAGGTTTTACTTCCAAGGCATCTTTGGGTGGGTTTGAGCTGCTAATAATTCTGTTAGTAGTCCAGTGCTTAGCCATGTGTGCAACCCAAGAATTATGATGATGATAAAGAATAGAAAAATCAGTATCTTCTACATTCTCTGGAATACAAAGCAACTAGCTGTGTTACTTCTTTCAAAACATGTTATTGAAATGAAGTAATCTTTCCATAAACACAAAGGACTACAACTTTCATTGCTAAACCATTTTAAGTATTTATGCATAATTCTTATATTTACATAATATTATGAAATACAGAATAATCCTAATATGTTAAATATCCTAATATGTTAAATATTAGGATTATGCTGTATTAGGGCAAATTTATTTTTAATACTGACTACCTAATAATTACCAAATATGCGACCATTTTAACCCGGGTGATTTGTATATATGTTGTTTATTCATATATGCTTTATAGACTTAATACTGGTTGTGTCCATATATACATAAAAAAACTTAACTAAGAATCAGCAAAGAAATTATAATTTTCAGGTATTTCCACTTAACAGTATTGACTTTACTATTCAAATAACACACAAGACTAATCTTGTCTGAAAGCTTTCGGTAAATTTGTTTCTGTTATCTATTGCTAGGTAACAAAGCACTCCAAAACTTAATGGCTAAAAACAGGGACTACATTTGTTTTGCTCTAGAATCTGCAGTTTGAGCAGGCCTCAGTGGGAACAGTTCATTTGTGCTCTATTTGGCATCAGAGGCTTAGAGACTGGGAACTGGAATCATCAGAGAATCACTCACTCACATGTCTGGTACTTGAAGCTATTTATCAGCTGGTGTTGCCACTAGATCACTCACATGCAGTTTTCCATGTAGCAGCTCGACTTTTTCATGAGGTGGTGACTGCGATCCAAGGGAGAGCCTCCCAAGAGAAACAGAACCATATGCAAGCTGTATTGTCTTTTGAGACAAGTTTTAGAAGTCATAAAGTATCACTTCTGCTGCATTCAATTTATTCGAAGCAAGGTACTCAGGCTAGTCAGTAAAAAAGCCGTTGCTCTTGAGTAGCTTTTGACTCTTGGAAACCCTATACATGTGGAGTAAAACTGCACTCCATAGATTATTCAAGACTGTGACCTTTTCAAAGCAATTTGCCTTTTTTCCCCAGGCCTTTCTTCCAAGGTGCCACTGGGAAGGTCTGAACTGCAAATCTTTTGGTTAGTAGTCAAGCACTTAAACATTGTGCCACTCAGTGACTCCTAGCCCATGCGCAAGGGTAGGGGAATTTAGCTTCCTTTTGTAAGAGCATGTATGATAGGATACATATGGGTGTGCCATCTTTGAAAAATATTATCAGTCACAATCTCTTCAGCTTGATTTGAGTCCATTGAACTATCTTAAATCTACCCCTCTATTTCATGTTTTTTGCCTTATTTTTGATCATTCAGCAAATGGAAAGAAAATTGATCTTGTTCCAATTACTTCAGGTGAGAAGAAAGTATTTCTTAGGCAAATGCAATAAAACTGTTTGTTGTCTATTAACATCATGTCTGAATTATATAATAGTTATTCCAAATAAAGGATGAACATAAGAATTAAGTTCGATAATAAAATAATATTCCTAGGATTGTAAGTAGATCAATCATTGTTCTCTGTAAATCAATTTTTAGTTTACATATTTTAAAAGGTTTATACAAGATGAACGGATAAACAAACTATGGTACATACACACAATGGAGTACTATGCAACTAGAAAGAACAATGATGAATCTGTGAAGCATCTCATAACATGGATGAAACTGGAGGACATTATGCTGAGTGAAATAAGTCAATCACAAAAGGACACATATTGTATGAGACCTCTATTGTAAAAACCCATGAAAAAGTTCACACACAAAAAGTAACAATCTTTGTTGGTTACCAGGGATGGGAGGGGTGGGGGGGAATACTAAATAGGCAATAGATAAGTGGTATCTTGGGTGACGGGTGAGACAGTACACAATACTGGGGAAGCCAGCACAACTTGTACAAGGAAAGGTCATGGAAGCTCCACAGACACTTCCAAACTCCCTGAGGGACTGAACTGCTGGGCAGAGGGCTGTGGGGGCCATGGTCTCGGGGAACATCTAGCTCAATTCGTATAACACAGTTTATAAAGAAAACGTTCTACATTCTACCTTGGTGAGTAGCATCTGGGGTCTTGGAGGCCTGTGAGCAGCCATCTAAGATACTCCACTGGTCTCATCCCTTCAGGAGCAAGGGAGAGTGAAGAGAACAGGAGACAAGGAAAAGATTAGTCCGAAAGACTAATGGACCACAGCTACCAAAGCCTCCACCAGACTCAGTCCAGTACAGCTAGATGATTCCCGGCTACCACCACTGAATGCTCTTACCAGGATCACAACAGGGTTCTGGATAGAGCTGGAGAAGGATGTAAAACAAAATTCTAACTCACAAAAAAACACCAGATTAACTGGCCTAAAGGAGACTGGAGAAACCCCAAGATTATGGTCCCCAGAAACCCTTTCAGCTCAGTGGTGAAGTCATTTCCAAGGTTCACCGTTCAGCCGGGGAGTGGACAGCCCCATAAAACCAAATGAGACTGATGGGGCACAGCAGTCCAGGGGCAAGGACTGGAAGGCAGAAGGGGACAGGAGAGCTGATGATAGGGAACCTAAGGTTGAGTAAGGATAGTGTTGATGTGTTGTAAGGTTGTTAACCATTTTCATAGGGCAACATGTATACTAACTGTTTAATGAGAAACTGTTTTGTTCTGTGGACCTTCATCTAGAGTGAGAATAGCAGCACAATTGGAAGAGCGTAGTTGATGTCACTGAACTATGCATGTAGAAATTTTTGAAACGGTGTATCTTTGGCTATGTATATTTTCACCAAAAACAAAGAGGGTTGAGAAGGGGGAGGGTTGACATGTCGTGGGGTTGTTAACAAATGTCATAAAACAATATGTGTATTACGGTTTCATGAGACTCTATTTGTTCTGTGGACCTTCACCTAAAGTACAATAAAAAAATTAAAAAATAAAAAAGGTTTATACAAGTGCATTTTGAGGCTGATGATGAAATTACTTTGATGTTAACATTATTTTCTCAGGAATATTTCAAACTAGCAATCTTCATTGTTTCTTATCACCTATAGCTATTGCAAAAGACTGCTTCCATATAAATGAATGAGAGAAGGCATCATAAAAGATTTATTTCTGCTCCCCTGGCTTTCTTATTTATTTCTAACATTCTGCCCATTTACCCTGAGCTTCCTCACATTTCAGAAACAGCTAGTCGTCTTTGAGAACAAATTGTGCAATTTGCTTCTGTCCTTAGAGAAAACGAATGGTTTAATGGGTGAGATGTCCAGAACAATAAGGAAAACTTGTGCTATGTATTTCCAACAGAAGAAATAGATCTTTTGTAAATAACTCCCAGCACAGCTTGGCAGGTCTCAGAACTGCACAGACTCTTTTTCCCCCCTCTACATAACTTTAAACCCTTTGAAAAGAAAAATGAACAATGCAATGTTATGCAGATATGTTGACTCACCACAAAGTCATGGAAACAATATTTATAACAACCAGAGTATTTCAGTTATATTTCTATATAATTTAGTGCATTCACACACACACACACACACACACACAGATTTCAACTTTAGAGACAGAAAATACTTCAGGTAAAATAAATACAACTAAATATATTAGAAGAAGAAAATATTCTCGTTAGTAAAATCAAAATGAATTCATTATAAAATTCAATAAATTATTATGATATGTGTTATGTCAGTTTTAACTATGCTTCAAAGTTACTACAGGGTGTAAGAAATTTTTAATTTTCATTATATTTGTAACACTCATAGTTTATATTATATAAGGTATACTATGTTAAAAACGTTTTCTTCTATGGTATGCCCTCACTCAACTCATATTCTAATACTAAATAGTTACATGAAAAATAACTTGAATGAAAATTAAATCTTCAACCAAATATATAGCTACTGAAATTGATTTTCTCCTGAGGTTTATTCTGTTTGCATATTGCAAAAGAGATTTAATAGAGTAAAACATATACCTTAATATAAAACTCAATTTCCATTAAATATTTGTTTATTTTTTATAACTTATTACTACTTCTTCTAAATATTTTTGAAACAAATTATAGTTTTAAAATGTAAAAACATGCCATAAAAGAGTGCAAAACTCTATTTACTGAGTTCATACCTCATATAACACTTATTTGATAGAAAATTTAAATATTTTAAAAAATTTATTTGTCACATATATTGTATGTAGATAATTTTATTCTCATTACACAGATGAGAAAATTGAAATGTGTAGCGGTTAAGCAGCTTCTTTGTCTCTCCCTTCTACCTCCCCTCCAAAACAATAGTTGTTTCAAGCAAATAAATTTAAGTGGTGATTTGGTGCAGTTAAAAGATAAAGTGAACTCTGATGTCCTGACACAATGAGAAAATAGTGGAAACATACTAAGCATCAAATAACAGCAACAAAACATATAATTTCCATATGGCATACATTGGTTGTATTTGCATTTTGAATTATAAAACGATCTGTTTGCTGAACATCTCTTCTCAACTTAAACCAAATAGTTTTTCTTACACTCTGATTTATCCTATTGTATAAATCTCACCATGAAACTATTTGATAGACTAATACTGTTCCTGATTTTATCAAAACTATTACAATGATATACACTTTAGTGATAAAAAAATCTCATTGATAATCTTCTTTTTTTACATGCTCTGAAACACCAGTTTGTCAATGATACTTTTAAAACTGTGATAATCCTACACCTTCACTCCAGAGAGTCATGCAAAGAGGTATAAAACATGTTAGGAAGCTTAGACTGTAAGAGTTTGAATAGACTCTCTTAAGATTCTCTCAGGTCTATAATCCAGACTTTCCAAAGACTGTGTGTTCATTTTATTGAAAAGCTGAGTTAATACATTAGGTCAATTCATTTTTATATGTGAACCATCTCTAGTACAACTAAAATTTATGTAAAATTCTCTGTGACATTCTAAAACAAGTTTTTTCAGATATATTTTTAGTTAGAGGATCACATTTAGAATATAATCATGGCTGACTCATTGGTTTCGTCCTACAAAAATATCATGCTAGGAGTTCCCGCAAAATGGAGCTCTAGGCAGAAGCACCATGCCGTCCCTCGACAGCAAACATCTGAAAAACTAAGCCGAACAGAGAATACAACAATCCTAAAACCCTAAAACATCAAATGAAGAGATAAAGAACTCAGCCAAGCACCAAATGGAGTGAGAAAACTGACAGAGAATGGAAAGCGAGGAGAGATTCATGCAGAGGTACTCTACCAGCTAACACAGCACGGATCCACCTTCTTGGACTCCTATCGGAGACCAGCAAATGGGAGTACGAGAAAGCAGCCTCACGTAGCGTTCGGCGGGAGAGAAAACAACTGGTAATTTGTGGTGTGTGCTTTCCTACACCCTAACCCTCTTTGCCCCGGCTCTGCCTCCTCTGCTTCCCGTGGCCACGGTCTCTTGACTGGGAAGCACCACCGGCTGCTTGGATTCCACACACCCAAGCAGGCGGCTCTCTAGGTGCCATTTGTTGGCTGCTAGTGTTGCTTATTTTTCTGTTTCTTTTGTTTTCTCACTTGCTTCTCGCCACCTCCCCCTCCTTTCACTCGAGTGCCTGGCTCCGTGCGCCATCTTTGCTTCTTTCTGAAGGGCTGCAGAACGCCGGTAATTTGTGATATACGCTTTCCCACTCTCTACCCTTCTTCACCCACACTCGGCCTCTTCTGCCTCCCGTGGACACAGTCTCTTGTCCAGAAACACCAGCCTACACTGGCTGGCTCTCTGAGTGGCATTTGTTGGCTGCTGGTGTTGCTTTTTTCTTTTTTCTGCTGCTTTTGGTTTCTTGCTTGCCTCTCGCCGCCTCCCCCTCCATTTGCTCGAGTGCCTGGCTCAATGCACCATCTTTGCTTCTTCCTGAGGGGGTGCAGCGCTCCATTCGCGTGTGGAGCTGCTAGCTGGTCTGGGCTACTGCTCAGGTGGGATCCAAGGGCTTTTGTTCTTTTGTTCATTTTAAGTTGTTCATTTGTTTTCTTTTCCTTTTCTTGAGTTGGGAGCCCTTTCTGGCCAGGCAGAGCTGCGTGGCAAGGAACTCCCCTTCAGCTTCCACAGACATGCAGAGGGATCCCTGAGAGCATTTCTTGTATCGTTTTTTTCTTTTTTTTTCTGATTTTCTTGGGGGAATTTCTTGTTCTATTTTTCTTATTTGTTTTGTTCTCTTTTCCCTCTTTTTCCCTTTTTATCTTTCTTCATTGCTCAGTTTCTCATCTCTCTATATCTTCCTTCTCTTTCTGATCCCTGAATACCAGGCTTTGTATACCTCTATGCCTTCTAGCTAGGCTGTACTACAACACCTGAGAGTGACTTCCCCAGACCTCATAGCTGCATTGGTGTGATCCCTGGGAACTTTGTGGTTCTTTAACCTTTCTGATTTTTATTTATTCAT
This sequence comes from Trichechus manatus latirostris, assembly GCF_000243295.1. NCBI lineage: Eukaryota > Metazoa > Chordata > Mammalia > Sirenia > Trichechidae > Trichechus > Trichechus manatus. The sequence goes on from NW_004444065.1 coordinate 6,576,949, forward strand.
TCTTTCCTTCCTCTTCCTTTCTGTTTTTCTCCATTCCATAATCTCTCATCTCTCCACTCCAGCGGCAAGCTCCCTTAGCATTATTTTTGTTTGCTTGTATGTTTTTGGCTTCTGTTCCTCTCTCCTCTCTCCCATATCCATCTTAGCTCCACACATAACAATCTCCCTGCTACATACTGCCTACTTCCACCATGCGCTTGACATCACACCACCAAGCAGGACTAGCACGGCCTACAGGAACCTACCCTGCACTGATTACCAACCCACTCTGGTGGCTGTAATAAGTGCCACAAACAACCCATCCCAGTAACTCCTCTTCAGCTAGACCTGCTCTGCTGTACCATATCTCAGTGACTGACCCTGCCAGTTGGAGAAGGAGGTGAAAAGTATTGAGCGCACAGATGAGCAAACAACAAAAACCACAGTCTGCCTGCTCAGACATAGTCAAATCTTTTTTTTAAAAAAGGGATGACACAAACAAATCTACAATTAATAAATGAGAAAAATAACTACTGAATGCCCCGAAAACAGCAGACAATATCAAAACATTTACAAAAATAGGACGGGTTGGTTCCAGTAGGCGTCCAAAATAAAACACCAGATGACTCTCCTCTGGAAGAAAATGCACTAGAACTACCTGATAGGGAATTCAAATCTCTAATACTAAGAATTCTCCAAGAACTGAGGCAAAAACCTTACAAACATGAGGAAAAAAACAGACAAATTCATCGCCAAAACAGACAAAAAATTGGAAGAATTCAAGAAGATGATGCAGGAACAAAATGCCAAAATAAATTCACAACTCGAAATTATACAAAGACAACAATTAGAAATCCACAAACATAAACAACAACATTTCAGAAATGGATGATGTCATAGAAGAGCTGAGAAGCAGATTTGAAACGGTGGAAGACAAGATCAGTGGAAGTGAAGACAAACACTTGGATACAACTCTGTTTCAGGAAAACTCAGAAAAAAGAACAAAGACAAATGAAGAGACCCTGAGAGTTATGTGGGACACAATTAAAACCAAAAATCTACAAGTGATTGGAATACCAGAACAGGAGGAGAAAACAGAAACAGAGGATCATTGAGGAACTGCTGAGAGAAAACTTCCCCAATATCATGAAAATTGAAAAGCTGGCCATCCAAGAAGCACAAAGAACCCATATAAAAGAGAGCCCAAAAGAAAATCACCACGGCATATCATATTCACACTCGTCAAAACCAAAGACAAACAAAGAATCCTGAGAGCAGCTCGTGAAAAACAAGAAGTCACATACAGAGAAGAAGCAATAAGACTAAGCTCAGATTATTCGGCACAAACCATGCAGGCAAGAAAGCAATGGGATGGCATATATAAAATATTGAAAGAAAAAAATTTTCAGCCAAGAATAATATATCCTACCAAACCCTCGTTCAAATTTGATGTTGAAATTAGGTCATTTCCAGATAAACAGAAATTAAGGGAATATGTAAAAGTCAAACCAAACTTACAAGAATTATTAAAGGGAGTTCTTCGAT
>NW_004444065.1:6583297-6589378 GCF_000243295.1 Trichechus manatus latirostris
AAAAAAAAAAGACCAGATTTACTGGCCTAAAGGAAACTGGAGAAACCTTGAGAGTATGGCCCCCAGAAACCCTTTTAGCTCAGTTGTGAAGTTACTTCCGAGGTTCACTGTTCAGCCTGGGAGTGGACAGCCCCGTAAAACCAAATGAGAGTAACGAGGTACAGGAGTCCAGTGACAAGGGCCAGAAAGCGGAAGGGACAAGGAAGCTGGTGATAGGGAACCCAAGCTTGAGTAAGGATATTGGTGATGTGTTGTGAGATTGTTAACCATTGTCATAGGGCAACATTTCTAGTAACTGGTAAATGAGAAACTATTTTGTTCTGTAAGCCTTCATCTTAAGTGAGAATAACAGCACAATTGGAAGAACGTAGTCAATGTCACTGATCTCTGGATGTAGAAATTTTTGAAACTGTGTATCTTTGGCTATGTGTATTTTCACCAAAAAAAAAAAAGTTTGAGAAGTTAGACGGTTAATATGTCGTGGGGTTTTACCCAATGTCATAAAACAACATGTGTACTACTGTTTCATGAGAAACTCTCTGTTCTGTAAGCCTTCACTGAAGTACAATAAAACATAAAACAATAAAATAAAAATCATGCTAGAAAAAATTTCACCTTTATCATAATACTCTGATCTATTACTCTGAAGGCATGTGTATGTTTTAGATAAGGACGACACTGAGTGTAAAAGATATGATTATCTAGACTACGTTTTGGTTAAAGAATAATTCTATCCCACAAAAGTACAGATTTCAGAGAGAATGAAAAGGATTTCACAGGTAAAACAGCACACAGAAAACTCCAATCTCAAGTGCCTGAGTAGAGATTCTGGCACAATGACATTAAAGTTGAACTTTTATTTTTTTAACCATTTTGTTACTATACTTTTATTCAAAAAAAGTTTAATGCTAGGTGTTTTCACTAATTATGACATATTGATTCAAAAAAATTTGGAATTTTTGATATGAGTTATAGATTTTGAGGGATATGATCTGGTAATACAAGCCACCAATAACCCTAACGGTCCTGTGGCGCAACCAATCTGTGGTATGACAACATACCAATAAGAACTAAATAGTTTATTGCTAGTGCTTTTGTATTAGGTTGTATGCGGAACTTCTGATTTTCCAAATTTAACAGAGAAAAACAAAAACGATCCCATTAGGGCTCCCTAACTATCACACAGGAAACCCATAATCATGCTTGCAAGTCTTATCTCACAGAAATAAAGGAAAAAAAGGCAAATGTTTACAAAACTAACATATCCAGGAAACATCACATAATAGAGTGCTCAAACTACACTACAATGAGGCTTCAACTCCGGTTTGCTGAGCTTCAGGTATTTCAAAAGGGACCTACCTTGATGTTAAATGCATTAGAACCAGGTACTACCTAAGAGGTCCAGATGCATAAAAAGTGACTGCTATACTGTCACACCAATAGTAACAAAAGGGTTTTAAAATGCTTTTATCTCTTGACAAATGACTATTATTCACATTAATGTTAAATAAAAAGGAAAGTATTAAATTAACTTACCGGTCTGACAGAGACTGGAGGAACCCCCGAAACTGTGGCCCCTGGACATTCTGCCAAACCAGAACTGAAACCATTCCCAAAGCCTATTTTTTAGAAAAAGATTAGACAAGGCATGTAAAACAAAAAATAACACACATAAGGAACATCTTTCTTAGTTCAACCAAATATACAAAACCAAATGGCCAACTCCTGTCCCAAAGAAAGACTAGAAGGCAGGAAGGGGCAGCAACTGGACGAATGGGCACAGGGAATGCAGGATGGAAATGGAGAGTGTGCTTTCACATTGTGGGAGTTGTAACCAATATCACAAAACAATATGTGTATAAATTCTTGAATGAGAAATTAACTTGAGCTGTAAACTTTCACCTAAAGCACAATAAAAATTTTTTAAAATAAATTAACTTGTCAAACTATGACTGCACGTGTACTCATATTATTATTTCTGATAAAGCATTTATCTTTACGATGGAGTCACTAGTTTGAAAATACAATAATATCTTCTTTCTTGTCTATCTCCCTTCTGATTACTGCACCTGCTGTCTGGGTTCCCCAGCTTCTGAGGCTGCATGAATTGGGAGAGTTCTCCACCCTGATCCATGGATTTGGGGCGTTCTAGCCTCTACAATTGCATGAGCTATTTCCTTGATATAAATCTCTCTATATATGTATTTATGCACTTTACTGTTTTTTTTTCTCTAGAGAACCCAGCCTAAGACAAGGACAATCCACCATGAGGGCATAACCATAATAAATATCCATGCAGCCAATGACAGGGCTCCAAAATACATAAAACAAATTCTAACAGCACTGAAAAGAGAAACTGACAGTTCCACAATAATAGTAGGAGATTTCAACATACCACTCTCAGTGAAGGACAGAACATCTACCAAAAAAACTCAGCAAAGATACAGAAGATCTAAAGGTCACAATAAACCAACTTCTACTCGTAGACATATATAGAACACTCCACCCAACAGAAGAAAAGTATATATTCTTTTCCAGCACACATGGAACATTCTCCAGAATAGACCACATCTTAGGCCAAAAAGCAACCCTAAACAAAATCCAAAACACTGAGATAATACAAAGCATCTTCTCTTATCACAAAGCCAAAAGGTAGAAATTAATAACAGGAAGAGTAAGAAAAAAAATCAATTACATGGAAACAGAATAACACTTTACTTAAAAATCACTGGGTAACAGAAGAAAACAAAGATGGAATAAAAAAATTCCTAGAATCAAACAAGAGTGAAAACACATCATACCAAAACCTGTGGGACACAGAAAAGGCAGTCCTCATAGGACAATTTACAGCAATAGAGGCACACATCAAAAAATAAGAAAGGAGGGCCTTATGCTGAGTGAAAGAAGTCAATCACAAAAGGACAAAGACTGTATGAGAACACTCATAAAAACTCATGAAATTGCTTACACACCTAAAGAAACAATTTTTTTATGGTTATGGGGGGGGAGGGGAACAAAAAACACTAGACAATAGATAAAAAATTATATTTTTTATTATATATATTTAAGTCAGGAAAGGTGTATATCAGGGATATATCCTTTCATCATACTTATTCAATCTGTATGCTGAATATATAATCCGAGAAACTAGACTCTATGAAGAGGAATGGGGCATCAAGATTGAAGGAAGACTTATTAACAACCTGCATTATGCTGATGACACAACCTTGCTTGCTGAAAGTGAAGAGGACTTCAAGTACTTACTGATGAAGATCAAAGACTACAGCCTTCAGTATGGATCACACCTCAACATAAAGAAAATAAAAATCCTCACAACTGGACCAATAAGTAACATCATGATAAATGGTGAAAAGATTGACATTGTCAAGGATTTCATTTTACTTGGATCCACAATCAACATTCATGGAAGCAGCAGTCAAAAAATCAAAGGAAGCATTTCATTGGGCAAATTTGCAGCAAAAGACCTCTTTAAAGTGTTGAAAAGCAAAGATGTCACTTTGAAGACTAAGGTGCATCTGCCCCAAGCCATGGTGTTTTCAATTGCCTCATATGCATGCGAAAGCTGGACAATGAATAAGGAAGACTGAAGAAGAATTCACACCATCAAATTGCAGTGCTGGGAGAGAATATGGAATACACTATGGACTGCTAAAAGAAAAAACAAGTCTGCCTTGGAAGAAGTACAACCAGAATGCTCCTTAGAAACAAGGATGGCAAGACTACATCTCACATACTTTGGACATGTTATCAGGAGGTATCAGTCCCTGGAGAAGGACATCATGCTTGGTAAAGTAGAGGGTCAGTGAAAAAGAGGAAGACCCTCAACAAGATGATTGACAAAGTGGCTACAACAATCGGCTCAAGCATAACCATGATTGTGAGGATGGTGTTTCATTCTGATGTACATGGGACTTACTTAACGGCACATAACAACAGCAGCGCACAATAAATAAGTGGTAACTTTGGTGAACAGTAAGACAGTATACAATATTGGGGAAGTTAGCACAACTTGATCAAGGCAAGTTCATGGAAGCTTCATAGAGACATCCAGACTCCCTGAGGCACCTAATTACGAGACTGAGAGCTGAAAACCATGGTCTTGGGAGTTAGAAAAGAAGAAGAAAAGGATAAAATCAAAACTTTAGCTATACAACTCGAACAAATAGAAAAAGAACAGCAAAGGAAGCCCATAGCCACCAGAAGAAAGGAAATAATAAAGATCAGAGCAGAAATAGATGAAATAGAGAATAGAAAAACAATAGAATCAAAGAAACCGAGAGTTGGTTCTTTGAAAGGATCAACAAAATTGACAAACCATTGGTGAAATTGACAAAAGAAAAATACCCCAAATAAGAAATGAAATGGGGGACATTACAACAGACCCAAATGAAATAAAAAACATCATAACAGAGTACTATGAAAAATTGTATTCCAACAAATTTGAAAACCTAGAGGAAATGGACAAATTTCTAGAAATACACTATCTACATAAACTAATACAAACTGAAGTTGAAAATCTGAACAGATTCATAACAAGAGAAGAGATTGAAAAGGTAATTAAAAAAAAAAAAAAAAAAAAACTCCCAACAAAAGCCCTGGCCCAGATGGTTTCACTGTAGAATCCTACCAGACTTTCAGAGAAGAGCTCACACCAGTACTACTCAAACTCTTTCAGAACACAGAAAAGGAAGAGATACGTCCGAATCAATTCTATGAAACCAGCATAAAACCTTGCTACCAAAACCAGGCAAAGACACCACAAAAAAAAAAAAAAAAAAGAAAGAAATTAACAGACCACAATAAGTTCTGTCCAGGGTGGCTAAACCTCTGATAGACAATGAGGGAAGACTCCAAGAAGACAGATAAGTAGAGAGTGGGAACCCCAAATTCTCTATAGAATATCTGCCTAAATCTCTTATTGACAAATAGAACAAGTATGCATGGGCAACTTAAAGCAGCCCAGCTAAGGATAAATGGACTAAACTGAAATTTGAACCACAGCCCAAATGACAAAGTTTGCAGTTTGAATCTAACCATGCTAACTGCATACTAAAACAAAACACAAATCTACATGCTTCAAAAGAGTATGATAGAATCCAGAGTCTACATACATAACATTTACAACTTCCAGTATGCAATAAAAAATTTCCCAACATGAGAGCCAGGTAAATATGACCTATTCTCAAGAGAAGAAGACAATCAAGAGAGACCAACTGTAAGATAACACATATGTTGGACTTAGAAGTATTTTAAAGCATATTATTAACTATACCAAAATAAAAAAGGAAAATATGACCACAATGAATATGAAAATTGAAAATCTCCGTAGAGTATTAGGAAGTATAAAACAATAATCAAATGGATATTTTAGGACATAAAATTACAATTCCTGAAATTATTTTTTATTATACTTCAGGTGAAGGCTTACAGAACAAATAGTTTCTCATAGAACAGTAGTACACCTATTGTTTTATGACATTGGTTAACAAGCCCACAACACGACAACCCTCTAACGTCTCAAACTTTTCTTTTGGTGAAAATACACATAGCCAAAGATAGACCATTTCAAAAATTTCTACATGCACAGTTCAGTGACATTGACTACGCTCTTCCAACTGTGCAGCTATTCTCACTTAAGATGAAGACTTACAGAACAAAATAGTTTCTCATTTAACAGTTACTACACACGTTGCCCTATTAAAATGGTTAACAATCTCACAACACATCAACAATATCCTTACTCAACCTTGGGTTCCCTATCACCAGCTTCGTTGTCCACTTCGGCCTTGGGACCCTTGTCACTGGACTCCTGCACCTCATTAGTCCCATTTGGTTTTACAGGGCTGTCCACTCCCAGGGTGAACGGTGAACCTCACAGATAACTTCACCACTGAGCTAAAAGGGTGTCTGGGGACCATACCCACGGGGTTTCTCCAGTCTTCTTTAGGCCAGTAAACCAGGTCTTTTTCTTGTGAGTTAGAATTATGTTCTACATCCTTCTCCAGCTCTGTCCAGAACCCTCTGTTGTGATCCTGGTCAGAGCAGTCAGTGGTGGTAGCC
>NW_004444065.1:6594101-6596544 GCF_000243295.1 Trichechus manatus latirostris
TTTTTTCTTTCAAGGTTTTATATATGTCATCCCATTGCCTTCTTGCCTGCATGGTTTCTGACCAATAATCTGAGCATAGTCTTACTGTTTCTCATCTGTATGTGACTTCTTGTTTTTCAGAAGCTGCTTCAGGATTCTTTGTTTGTCTTTGGTTTTGGCAAGTGTGAATAAGATATGCCTTGGTGATTTTCCTTTGGGGTCTTTTCTATATGGGGTTCGTGGAGCTTCTTGGACAGCCAGATTTTCATCTTTCATGATATTGGGGAAGTTTTCTGTCAGCATTTCTCAATGATCCTCTCTTTGCTTTCTGTTTTCTCTCCCTGTTGTGGAATTCCAGTCACTTGCAGATTTTTGCTTTTGATTGTGTCCCACATCACTCTCAGGGTCTCTTCATTTTTCTTTGTTTTTTTTTCTGAGTTTTCCTGAAAAAGAGTTGCATCGAAGTGTTTGTCTTCAATTCTACTGACCCTGTCTTCCACCATTTCAAATCTGCTTCTCAGCGCTTCTATGACACAGTCCATTTCTGAAATCTTATTGTTTATCTTTTGGATTTCTAACTGTTGTCTTTGTATAATTTCTAGTTGTGAATTTATTTTGGCATTTTGTTGCTGCATTATTTTCCTGAATTTTTCCATTTTTTTGTCTGTATTTTCCATGAATTTGTCTATTTTTTCCTCAAGTTTGTCAGCTTTTTGCCTCAGTTCTTGGAGAATTGTGAATATTAGAGTTTTGAATTCCCTTTCAGGTAGTTCTAATACCTTTTCTTCCACCGGAGAGTCATCTGGTGTTTTATTTTGGATGCCTTCTGGAACCATCCTGTCCTGTTTTTATAAATGTTTTGATATTCTCTGCTGTCTTGGGGGAATTAAGTAGTTATTTTTCTCATTTATTGATTGTAGCTTTGTTTCTTTTGTCCCTTTTTTTAAAAAAAAAATTGACTATGTCTGAGAAGGCAGAGTGTGTGTTCTTTGTTCTTTGCTCTTCTGTGGGGACAATACTTTTCGCCTCCTTCTTCAACTGGCAGGGTCACTCACTCAGATATGGTATGGCAGGGCAGGTCTAGCTGAAGAGGATTTACTGGGATGGGTTGTTTGTAGCACTTACTACAGCCACCAGAGTGGGTTGGTAATCAGTGCAGGACAGGTTCCAGTAGGCCATGCCTGTGCTGCTTGGTGGTGTGATGTCAAGCGCACAGTGCAGGTAGGCAGGATGCAGCGGGGAGATTGTTATGTGTGTAGCTCAGATGGATATGAGAGAGAGGAGAGAGGAACAGGAGCCAAAAACATACAAACAAACAAAAAAGAATGCTAGGGGAGCTTGCCATTGGAGTGGACAGATGAGAGACTATGAAATGGAGAAAAACAGAAAGGGGAGGAGGAAAAGAGTAAAAGAATGAATAAATAAGAATTGGAAACGTTAAAGAACCACAAAGTTCTCAAGGATCCCACCGGTGCAGCTATGAGGTCTGGGGAAGTCGCTCTCAGATGTTGTAGTACAGGCTGTCTAGAAGGCATAGAGGTATACAACACCAGGTATTCAGGGAACAGAAAGAGATGGAATATAGAGAGAGACGAGTAACTGAGCAATGAAGAAAGACAAAAAGGGAAAAAGAAAACAAAACAAATTAAAAAAAAAAAACATTCAAACAAGAAAGGCCCCCAAAGAAACATTAAAAAAAAAAAAAAGTAAAAAGAAATGCTTTCAGGGATCCCTCTGCACATCTGTGGAAGCCAAAGGGGAGTCTCTCTGCCATGCAGCTCAGCCTGGCCAGAAAGGGCTCCCAACTCAAGAAAAAGAAAAGAAAACAAACAAACAATTGAAACCAAATAAATGAACAAAAGCCCTGGGATCCCACCAGTGCAGCAGTCCAGACCAGGAAGCAGCTCCACACTCAAAAGTAGCTCCGCAGTCCCTCGGGAAGAAGTAAAGACGGCACAAGGAGCCAGGTACTTGAGCAAAGGGAGGGGGAGGTGGCGAGAGGCAAGTAAGAAATCAAAAGAAGCAGAAAAAAAAGCAACACTAGCAGCCAATAAATGGCACTCAGAGAGCCAGCTAGTTCAGGCTGGTGTTTCTGGACCAGAGACTGTGTCTGTGGGGAACAGAGGGGTTCAAGTGTGAGTGAAGAAGGGTAGAGAGTGGGAAAGCGTATATCACAAATTACCGGAGCTCTGTAGTCCCTCAGGAAGAAGCAAAGATGGCGCACGGAGCGAGGTTCTCGAGCGAAAGTAGGGAAAGTGGGGAGAGGCAAGGAAGAAATAAAAAGAAGCAGAAAAAAAGCAACGCCATCAGCCAACAAACGGCACTCAGAGAGCCACCCATTCAGGTGTGTGGAATCCAAGCAGCCGCTGTTTCCCGGTCAAGAGACTGTGGCCGTGGGAAGCAGAGGAGGGCAAGTTGGGGTGAAGAAGGGTGGGGGGTGGGAAAGCATATATTGCCAATTACC
>NW_004444065.1:6596775-6617789 GCF_000243295.1 Trichechus manatus latirostris
TTGCTGTGGAGGGACGGCGTGGTGCTTCTGCCTAGAGCACCTTTTTGCCAGAACTTCTGAATTATTTTTTTGATATGTTGCTGATTTCTATTGGCTAGAATTTTGTTGAGGATTTTTGTGTCAATGTTCATGAGGTATATCAGTTTGTAATTTTCTTTTTTTGTGGTGTCTTTACCTGGTTTTGGTATGAAGGTTATGCTGGCTTCATAGAATGAGTCTTGGACTAGTCTATCCTTTTCTATGCTCTGAAATAACTTTAGTAGTAGAGATGTTAACTCTTCTCTGAAAGTTCAGTATAGAATTCTCCAGTGAAACTGTCAGGGCCAGGGCTTTTTTTTTTTTTTTTTTGGAGTTTTTTAATTACCTTTTCAATCTCTTCTTTTCTTATAGTTTATTTAGTTGTTGTATCTCTCTGTGTTATTTTAGGTAGGTACTGAGTTTCTAGAAATTTGTCCATTTCCTCTAGGTTTTCAAATGTGTTAGAGGATAATTTTTCATAGTTTTCTGTTATGATTCTTTTAATTTCAGTTGGGTCTGATGTGATATCACCCATCTCATTTCTTATACGGGTTATCTCCTCCTCTCCTATTTTTCTTTCATCAGTTTGGACAATGGTTTACTGATTTTGTTGGTCTTTTCAAGGAACCTGGTTTTGATCTTGTGAACTCTTTCAATTGTTTTTCTATTTTCTATTTCATTTAATTCTGCTCTACTTCTTATTTCCTTTCTTCTGGCACCTGAGGGCTTCTTTTGCTGCTCTGTTTCTACTTGTTCCAACAGTAGGGTTAATGTTTTGATTATTCCCCTTTTTTCTTTTTGGATGTGTGCAATTATTGCTATAAACTGACCTCTGAGCTCTGCTTTTGCTTTGTCCCAAAGGTTTTGCTAGGATATGTTTTCATTCTCATTGGATTCTATGAATTTTTTCATTCCATCCTTAATTTCTTCTATAATGAAGTAGTTTTGCAACAAGGTGTTTTCAGTTTCCATGTTTTTTCCTTGCTTTTTCTGTTATTCATTTCTACTTTTATGGCTTTACAGTCAGTAAAGATGCTTTGTAGTATTTTGATGCTTGGATTTGGTTAAGGCTTGCTTTATGGCCTAATATGTAGTCTATTCTGGAGAATGTTCCATGTGCATTGGAAAAGAAATTATACTTGGCTGCTGTTGGGTGGAGTGTTCACTATATGTCCATGAGCTCAAGGTGGTTGACTGTGGCACTTAGATCTTCCATGTGTTCATTGAGCTTCTTTCTGGATGTTTTGTCCTTCATCAAAATTGGTGTGTTGAATTCTCCTACTATTATTGTGGAGCTGTCTATCTCTCCTTTCAGTGCTATTAGAGATTGTTTTATGTATTTTGGAGCCCTGTCATTAGGTGTATAAATATTTATTATAGTTATGCCCTCCTGGCGTATTGACCATTTAATCATTATATAGTGTCCTTCCTTATCCTTTGTGATGTATTTTACTTTAAAGTCTACTTTGTCAGAGATTAATATTGCCACTCCTGATCTTTTCTGAGTGTTGTTTGCTTGATATATTTTTTTCCATCCTTTGAGTTTTAATTTGTTTGTGTTTTTAAGTCTAAGGTGTGTCTCTTGTAGACAGCATATACACGGATCTTTTTTTCCCATTCTTCCATGCCCTGTCTCTGTATTGGTGCATTTAGTCCCTTTGCATTCAGTGTAATTATTAATAGGTATGAGTTTAGTGCTGTCATTTTGATGTCTTTTTCGTTGTTGACAGTTTTGTTGTTCCACTTAATTTTCTGTGCTGAGTTTTTCTTTATGTATTTTTTTTCATCTTTTTCATTGTTGATTTTCTATTGTTGAGTCTTTATATTTTTCTTGTTTTTTATTTTGACATGTGGGATTGTTAGTTTCCTTTGTGGTTACCTTAATATTTCCCTTATTTTTCTAAGTTTAATCCAGTCTTTTATTTCTTTATGTTGCCTTGACTTCCTCTCTGTATGAAAAATATATGTCTACATTTTTTAGTCCCTCTTTTTTATTTTAATGTCATCTTTTACATATTGACATCTCTGTTTCCCTATTTTCAGTGTTTTAGCTTTGATTTATTTTTGTCACTTCCCAATCTGGGTTGATATTTAGTTGCCCTGTCCCATGTTCTAGTCTTGCTTTGTTATCTGATGTTATTGATTTTCTACCCAGAGGACTCCCTTTAGTATTTCTTGTAATTTTGGTTTGGTTTTTGCAAAATCCCTAGCCATCTGTTTATCTGGAAATGCCCTAATTTCACCATCATATCTGAGAGACAGTTTTGCTGGATATATAATTCTTCCCTGGTAATTTTTTTTTTTCTTCAAGGCATTATATATGTCATCCCATTGCCCTCTTGCCTGCATGGTGTCTGCTGAATAGATCAAGCTTAGTCCTGTTGACTCTTCTTTGTAGATGACTTTTTGTTCATCCCTAGCCTCTCTTAAATTTCTCTCTTCAACTTTGGTTTTGGGAAGTTTGATTATAATATGTCTTGGTGATTTTCTTTTGGGATCTACCTTATGTGGGGTTCAATGAACATCTTGGATAGATATCTTCTCATCTTTCACAATATCATGGAAGTTTTCTACCAACAAATCTTCAACAGTTCTCTCGGTATTTTCTGTTATCCCCCCCGTTCTGGTACTCCAATCACTCGTAGGTTATTCCTCTTGATAGAATCACACATAATTCTTAGGGTTTCTTCATTTTTTAAATCCTTTTATCTTATTTTTCCTCAAATAAGTTGGTGTCAAGTGCCTTATCTTCTATCTCACGTATTCTGACTTCCATTGCCTCAATTCTGCTCCTATGGCTTTCTATTGAGTTGTCTAATTCTGAAATTTTATTGTTAATCTTCTGGATTTCTGATTACTGTCTCTCTATGGATTCTTGAAGCCTGTTAAATTTGTCACTATGCTCTTCTCTAATCTTCTTAAGTTCCTCTTTTGCTAGGTCTGCATTTTGCAAGATCTCCTTCCTGATCTCTGGAAGAGTTCTATATATTAATCTTTTGTATTCTGCCTCGGGTAATTCCAAGAAATTCTCTTCCTCCAGAAAATTCCTTGATTCTTTACTTTGGGAGCTTACTGAAGCCATCATGGATTGCCTCTTTATGTGATTTGATATTGACTGTTGTCTCTGAGCCATAAATAAGTTATTATATTTATTTATTTTATGATTGTTTACTATGTCCTAGCTTCTTGTTTTGTTTTGTTTTGATATGCCCAAATAGGCTGCTTGTATGAGCTCATCCAATCATCAACACCCCTGAAGCTCTAACATCCTGCCACCTGGTGGCCAGACCTGCCAATAAGTATGTAAGCTCAGGAGTCCACCCACTCCTATATGGATTCTGCTCAGGTGTCCAGGTAGTTGGTCACCAAGTGTGTGGTGCAGGCTCTCACCTACAGTCCTAGGCAGGCATGGTGATTGGTGTAGGCACAAGCATCTGGCTGCAGCAGGGGGTCTCACACGGAGCAAGGTAGGGGCCAGTGGTCACTCCCGAGTATCAGGGAGAAAATCATGTCCCTGTTCCCTAGGGTGCTTAGGTGGATAGGTTTTGCAGCCTGACTATGAGCACCCAATGCTGTTGGCTGTAAGGATTGGGAACACCATTTATTCTTGGGCCCCTGTCACAGGTAGTTAGGTGGTGTGGGTGGAGCCACCAGTCCTCAGGCCCCTGATATGGGTAGGTGAAGACCCTGCTTAATAGGTAGAGCAGTGTCAAATGGCAGGAACCTGCCACTTCAATGCTGAAACAGTTGAAGTTAGACTTCAGGTATATACCCTGTTGTACTGTTGTAGTGAGGGCTTACGCTGTTGAAATGGGCCCACACATGTCTCTGCAGGGGAAAAGCACTCAAATTCTGTGGACCCCTCATGCCTGTGTGTAGGTCAAGGAGCTGGGCCTACTGTCAATTCCTGGCTTAGGGGTGCCGGCAGATTATATTTTCCCATTTGTAATTTGCTCACTCTCCAAGGCCAGGAGAATGGGTCAGGGCACATGATGGGTCCTACATCTGGCCCATGGAATCGGCTATTTCTAAAGCCAGTCCCAGACCCAGTGCAGAGCAGGGAGCAGGGAAATAAATGGGAGAGAAGTTTTTCCCAAAGCGGGGTGTTTTTGATCTGTGCAGTAGGCCAGATGCAAGTACTTCTCTTTCACTGATCGAGGGCTGCCTCTCACTGGTTCTGGATGGCCAAGTAGACTCTGTGCAGCTGGGTCTCTCCTGGAGTGGAAAATGCCTCTCGTGCATCGCTGCTTGCCTGCATCACTATGCATCATGACCTGATCCAGCCTGAAGGGCTCAGGCTCTCACCGGGTCAGGTCTGACAACTCTTCATTGCTTCTGAACTGTCTCTTCCTGCCCCTGTCACTGAGTCCAATTCCTCAACTTTGCTTTTGATGTTCAGGGTTCCTAGATTTTTCATATATAATTGATTCATTTGTTTTTTCAGGTATTTGTTGTAAGAGGGACCATCTAAGTACTCTGCCATCTTGGCCCCACCTCCAATATTTTAATATAAAATAATGATATCTGTCATCTGAGATAGTGAACATAGAGAAAAGTTAATTCATACCAAAATTAATACAAATTAACAATAAAAGTCACTTGCATATAACATATGCAGATGACACAAACTTGCTTGCTGAAAGCCAAGAGGACTTGAAGCCCTTACTGATGCAGGTTGAAAACTATAGCTTTCAATATGGGTTTCACCCCAACATAATGAAAACAAAAATCCTCATAACTGGACCTATAAGTAACATCATGATAAATGGAGAAAATATTGAGATTGTCAAGGATTTCATTTTACTTGGATCCACAATTAATGCCCAAGGAAGTAGCAGTCAAGAAATCAAATGACGTATTACATTGGGCAAATCTGCTGCAAAAGACCTCTTTAAAGTGTTAAAAAGCAAAGGTGTCACGTTAAAGACTAAGGTGTGCCTGACCCAAGCCATGGTATTTTTAATTGCCTCATATGCGTGGGAAAGCTGGACAATGAACAGGATGCCCGAAGAATTGACGCCTTTGAATTGTGGTGTTGGCAAAGAATACTGAATATACCATGGACTGCCAGAAGAACAAACAAATCTTCTTGGAAGAAGTATAGCCAGACTGCTCCTTAGAAGTGAGGATGGTGAGACTTTGTCTCATGTTCTTTGGACATGTTATCAGGTAGAACCATTCCCTGAAGGACATCATGCTTGTAAAGTAGACAGTCCATAAAAAAGAGGAAACCCCTCAACAAGATGGATTGACACAGTGTCTGTAACATTGGGCTCAAGTGTAGCAATGATTCTGAGGATGGCACACGACCAGGCAGTGTTTCATTCTGTTGTACCTAGGGTTGCTATTACTTGGAACTGACTCAATGACCTCTAACAAAAACAACAATAGAAAAAATTTTCTATATATGATAGTCTATAATATATAAATCTAAAATACTTTGCAAATAAAATAACATATACAAAGCTATAAAATATTATTAAAGAACATAAAACAAATCTGAACAAAAGAAGAAATACAGCATGTGGCTGACAGATTTCACTATTCCATATTTATTATGTAAGTTTAAGACAGTTAAAATAAGAATCTTTTTAGATTTGGCTTTGTTATTTTTTAACTTGATGAGTTGGTAAATCAGACTGATGTGGAATAATAGATGTATAAGAATAGACAATAATGTTAAAAAGGAAGACTATATACTTATTATATATTACAATTCATTTAAATAGTTCATAGTTAAAGCAGATGATTTAATAGCTACAGTGCAGGACTTATTAAAAAAAAGACTGGAATCTTCAAAATCATGGCATTGCAATGAGAACATTTGTGAATGTATTTTATGTAACAGTTGACATTCATAGCTCATACATCTGAAATCATAAAGCTTCAACACTAAGAATTGCTTTATCAACTTCCAAATTACATATGTGCCCTTTTGATAGTCCTCTAATGGAAAACTAAAGGAAATGGGGAACTTCCATTTCTTGCATATTTGGAGAGTACATGTGAAAAAGAAAGTCACTAGCATATAAATCCATATCAGGCCAAGTCACCTTGACAATGTAAAACTTCAACATTGAATCACGGACTTTAGGTACTATGGTCTATGCAAAAATTCAAGGTTAGTGAAACAAATTTTATAGTGCAGTCTCTTGAATAATTAAATGGTAAATAATTATTTTAGGTTGGATTTCCACAAAAGGTGACAAGGCTTTAAATGTAAGTATTGATTTGGGAGCTGGGAGCAGTGGTGGTACAGTGGTAGATTTCTCACGTGAGAAACCTGGCTCCATTTCTGGTCAACACGTCTCATGCACCACAACCACCTGTCTGCAGTGGGAGTTTGCATGTTGTTATGATGTTAGATAGGTTTCAGTGGAAATTCCAAACAAAGACAGACTAGGAAGAAAGGACTAAAGATCTACTTCAAGGAAAAAAAAAAAAAAAACAGCCAATGAAAATCCTGTGGGGGTCAGATCCTCAAGTGATCATGGGGATGGTGCAGGACTGAGCAACATTTGTTCTGCTGTGCTTGGGTTCACCATGAGTCAGGGTGACTTGACAGCAACTAAAAACAAAAACAATTGATTTGGAAAGTAACTCCTGGAAACACTGGTAAGGTAGTGGGGAAATGAGATAGAGAAGGCAAGGAAGCCAGTGCAGGATAGTTAATAAGCAGATTACTGCTGTGAGCAACCAGTATTCAATCTCACTAGGGACTTCTTGAAAAATGAATATAATCTGGCTCTGAGTTGTTCCACTAAGGGCAATGAACCTGAAGAATTTATCAACTAACTCTCATCTGTCACTTTTGAGCGATATTCCCAGAGTCGTTAACTCCCTGGCATCCCTGGTTTGCTCTACGCATGGGCAAATAAAGTTATTGATGCTTGCAGTAGAAGCCCCAGACATGTAAGGGGATATGGTCTTACACGACACGTAAAAGAACAGCGACTACTAGGGAATATGCATGAGTCACTGATATCATCTGGTATTCACACTTTGTAAGACTACTTTGCTGACGATATTTAGAATTCCAAAAATGCAGTCATATTCAGTCATTTTCACAGTGCCCAAAAGATAGAATCAAGAACATTCCCACCAAAGGGAGCAGCTTCCTTGAATTTGAGAAAAAGGTGCAGCACATAGAAATTTAGACTTTGTGCTAGATACGACATTTCAAATTAGTGTTAGAAATATTTCATTATTTTTAAAAGAATGCTAAGAGGATTAAAACAAACCAGAGCTGTTGCTGTAGAGTTGATTTTGACTCATAAACCCCATAGGACAGAGTAGAACTGCCCCACAGAGTTTCCAAGGAGCGCCTGGTGGATTTGAACTGCTGATCTTTTGGTTAGCAGCAGTAACACTTAACCACTAGTCCACCAGGGTTTCTGCTAAGAGGGATTAGGTAATAATAATAATAATTATAAAAAACCCTTGCGTTCAATTCAATTCCAACTCATAGCGACCCTATAGGACAGAGTAGAATCACCCCGTAGGGTTTCCAAGGAGCAGCTGGTGGATTTGAATTGCCAACCCTTTGATGAGCAGCCAAGCTCTTCACCACAGCATCACTAGGGCTCCAGGTAATAATAGAGATAATTACTTTTATTGCTGCTCAAATCCATTTCCCTTCGTCTTGTAAAATTATTCCATCTTCTTTTCCATTTTATTCTTATGCAGCTCAAGAAGTGGTGCACGAAGCTCAAGTGGGGAAGCCGGCGATTATGTGATCTCAGCGTGGCCATCAACATCTCATGACCCATACTATGTTTGCTTTGAGAATGAGCATAGGACTCAATTCAAGTCAATGAAAATCAATATCAGTAATTCTGTTTAAACTGCAGAAAGAAAAACGTCTTCTACACTAGATTTGAACACAGGAGCTGCAAAGTTAAGCTTCGTTAACCAAATTTTTACATAAGCCTGAAAGTGAAGCCTAGGCAAAACTAAGAGATGGAAAAAAATACCAGGATCTGATGACATTGTTTGAATTCTAAGATGAAGTACAAACCGAGGTCAGACCTACCACTGAAATTTTTAGTGACGTAAGCTAATAATGTTCTTTTTATTGCTAAACAGTTTAAATTGGGTTTTAAAAGAGTCCTGTTTATAACATTACTATATGGGATAAAATGAAATTAGATCCATTCCTAGAACAATATATTTCTAATTCTCCAGTTTCTAAATTGCAGATTAAATGATAAATCTCAAACAACCAAAAAAAAAAAAAAAAAAATTGTACATCAAATAAATCAAAAAAAGGACTAGAAAAAATATACAGGAATATTTCTATAGTTAGAATTACTGTAAATCCATTCATACCCTGACTCTAAGGACAAATATTACATTTTAACAAATACTATGTATCTGTTAAACTTCCAAAGATGTTATGAATAACTCTGAAAGACCAGTAACAACTGAAGAAAATATTTAGAAGGAAAATTTGCTAATTTCACTAGGAAAAAAAGCTTTTATAAATCAACAAAAATAGACTGGTAGCATAGTGGTTAAGAGTTCAGCTGTTAACCAAATTGTCAACAGTTCACACCCATCATGCACTCCTTGGAAACCTTATGGGGCAGTTCTACTCTGCTCTATAGGGTCACTATGATTCAGAATCGACTTGACAGCAATAGATTGTTTTTTTTATAAACATAGAAATGAGAAATTTGTATAAAATGAAACAATGGCAGGTATAATATAAATATAATATAAATAGATGCAAACAAGTAATAATCCGCTAAATTTAAAAAATTATGATATTTTTTAATCTATTAGATTTGTGAAGAGTAAAAAATACACACACATACAATTGTGAGAAGGATTTGATGAATAAAATAATCTCACTTCTAGAGGGGGTATAATTTTCTATAGCCATTTTGAACAATTTAGCAACATATATTTCAAAATATAAAATGCTTATAATCTAAGTAAGCATGTCTATATTTAAAAAATTATATGGAAGTACTTGCAATAATTAAAATATATTTGTTTCAATATTGTTGATAAAAACAAAATTGTTAAAAAACAATTAAATGCTTAGGCATAAGTAAAGTTTACCAAAAATAGGAAGTAGAAGATAAAACAGTAGCAAGGCATTATGCTTAGTGTGGAATACTTGTACCAGAAAGCAATATACACTTCCATGTAAATAAGAAAAAGTAAAAATAAAAACAAAAGACAAATGACATTGGTTGTGAAAAATCTGGGAACATATTATAGTTTTGTGTGTTGTGAAATTATAGCATAATTTCCTGTTGCTACTAGCCTGTATTAACTATAATAACCAAAAATAAATTAATTAACTAATTAAAAAATAAAGGGAATTTGAGCACATTAATCTATGCCAACATAATTTCTTTTCACAAAAAGAACAGATACTTTGATGTTTCAATTGAAGTTACTTGTCCTAGTGAAAGCACTAGACCTGTAGTCCAACAGAAATTAAAGCAAAACATTTTATTGAAGGAATAATTTCATTTTATAAAATGGAGAAACACATGGCATTCAAACAGACTGCAGCATGTGTTCTTCCTTGCAGGGAAAAAACAACAGAGTTTTTAACAGGCAGAATAAACAAAGGCAAACTGTTTCACATCAAAAAGGGCACAGAGGAAAGGAGAAACTTACAAGGGGTTGTCAAACTACAAACTTTTTTAACATCAATTTCTAGCCTTACACAAATCTCTTATTCCTGATACAGATTGACTAAGGTAAAATTTCTAAAGTGAGATGTATAATCATTCTTGATGTGAAGATTTAGTGATGGATTATAGGCTGAGTCAAATCTAGTTGGAGTCCTTGAAATGTAAAGTCGACAATTTAGTTAGGAAAGAGTGATGATTAAATTAGCTCTAAACCTGAGGTCTTTTGAAATGTAAACATTGCCCATCCAGTTAAGAGGGAGTGAGTTAGGACCTAGGCATCCACTGGGTGAATTCCCTGAAAGCAGTAAAGATAGAAAATTTATTTACATAAATTAAAGCCCAAATCTCTGCAGTCTTTGTTACAGAAGTTAAGAATTTTACAACTGCCATCTGCCTCCTTGTTTTAACAAACTTAGTCTCTACCTAGTTTCAAATTTACAAAGAACTAGCAGAAACACAGTGAAAAAAATCCCAGTGAGCAAAGATTTAATCTGGGAGTCAGAATGTGGAGCTAAGAATTGATATATACCTAATCTTAGCTATAAAGTTATTTACAGGTTCTAACTTAATTTAACATATCAGTTCTATCATCTAACCTAAGGTTGACCAAGGGGCCTTCTTTTGGGCCAGCTGCGTAAACTTTCTTAACAGGAACCAAGCAAATCCTTATCCAGGTTAGAAATTCTGAGTTCTGTCTTCTTTGTTTTTCAAGCAGTAAAACTTTTACAGAAGCCTGAATGATTTCTTTAGAATAATAGAAATGAAAACCTTAGTTTAATTCAGAATGGAGTTTTTAATTTGGGTCTAAAGTCACCCAATTCAGGTATGCCAGAACTTCAGTTTCTACCATTCACATCCACATACTTAATGTAACTAGTTGTACAGTGACTAACTGTCATTCTTCCAAAATTATAAGCTCCTTGAGAGCAGAGATCATATTATGAATATATGTGCATATAAAACCTCAAATCAAGTATTTGTCACATATAAACAGTAAATAATTTCATTAAAGATAATTTTAATGAAATGTCATTTTGAAGATTTGATAGCTATTTAATAATTATATACTACATAATGTTTTTATTTTATGAGCTAATTCACAAACATACTTTAAAAAGATAAATAGCACTAAAAGTTTATAAGAAAAACAAGATTCTGCTATTCCATTTCTCACTCAGTCCTGCCCTTAAAGGCAATTACTTTCGTCATGTTTATATGATCTTTTTTTGTATTTATCTTTATTTATAAAGAAGTCTTCCACAAAATTTCTTTATC
Source organism: Trichechus manatus latirostris (assembly GCF_000243295.1). NCBI lineage: Eukaryota > Metazoa > Chordata > Mammalia > Sirenia > Trichechidae > Trichechus > Trichechus manatus. Next base: position 6,607,722 of record NW_004444065.1, read on the forward strand.
TATTTAAAAATTGTATTAATGTTACATTTTGATCAATGAAGATTTATCTTACACCAGTCATATATATTCCCTCATGTCATCTTCCTAATGTGTGTGTGTATGTTTGTGTGTGTGTGTCTGTGTGTTTTCCTCTGCTGAGCGAATTAATGAACCATGTTGTTGTTGTTTTTCTTATGACAAATTGGGTTTTCTGGTATCAATAACTCCTGTAGGCCTTATTTACTCAGCATTCTATGTACACATATAGATGTATTTCCACATATTTAACCAGATTTATAATTTGAGTAAGCCCCAAACCCATTGCCATCAAGTCAATACCAACTCATAGCAACCCTATAGGACAGAGTAGAACTGCCTCATGGGGTTTCCAAGAAGTGGTTGGTGGATTGGAACTGCCAACCTTTTGGTTAGCCGCCTAGCTCTTAACCACTGCACCACCAGAGCTCCAATTTGAGTAATTTGTAATTTATTTATTTAAAAAGTATTTATTAAGTGATCACTGTTGCCAAATGACCATGTCTATTTTTCTTCCTAAAAATTTTCCTCATGAAGCCCTTCATCAACTGTTCCAAATCGGACTAACTGCTTTGGAGTCAGTCTACACACTTGCTATCTAAGATTGCTCTTTACATTTTACTGGGTTTGATTCTCATTTTTCTATTTTTTTCCTCTTTCTCAGTTGCCTCTTTCACTTTGCTGGAAGTCACCCTTTAATATTTTCCTAAGGAAAAATGACTAGGACATAAATATATTTACATCTATCTAAATGTATAATCTAGAATGAACTTTTCATCTTCACTGTATCCAATTCCTACTCACTCTTTAGATTCCAGAACAAAGCTCAAAAAACTTTGAGATTTATCACAACCTTATTTATCTCATTTTTCTCTAATCTCCTGTAAAACTATCTGCATCACTCATCAGCTAAGAATTGTTAGTTTTGGATATTAGTCATGGCCCTGATAATTTGGACTGTTTCCTGACTTATTTACCTTGCAGAGTAATTGTAAGAATGAGATAATAGGAGTGAAAAATACCTGTAAACCTTGACATGCAATAACTTTTTGAAGTATTAAGTTGATTGTTACAGTGTTAGGGTGGCTATTCTTTCCTCTCTGCTCAGGTTGAGGTCCAATATGTTTTGCTTCATCTTTAAACTGGAAGTCATCACACTGTTCCCCTACTGGCCTTTAGGGGTCATTGGTCCTCAGAAGCTTACAGGTAATCAGCAATTGTGAAGAAGCATCCTTGCTCAGGTCCAAGGGTGATGCCAGGTAGTGAAAAACTGAAATTACCATCATATTGGTAGATAAATTCTATAGCATACAGAAGGCTTCCTCAAACAGTGGCTTTATAACTGACTATGGTGAATTCAGGAGCACTGGTGGGGCAGTGGTTAAGAACTAGGCTGATAACCAAAAGGTCGGTGGTTTGAACTCACCTGCCACTCCATGGGAGAAAGATGCGGCAGTCTGCTTCCATAAAGATTCCAGCCTTGGAAACCCAATGGGATAGTTCTACTCTGTCCTATAGGATCACTATGAGTCAGAATCGACTCTATGGCAGTGAGTTTTGTTCTGGGTTTATGGTGAATTCAAACTGCAGTCTTTTTAAGAGCGCAACAGCCTGATGATTGCCTACATACAGAAATCAGATGGCCTTTCTTGGGCATCAGCCACCTCTAGTTCCCACAAGGCTGACTCACACTGGTCCTTTAAACTCTCCACAGGTCTAACAACTTCCAGTCCTCAGGCAAGTCCTGAAACTTATCTCAGGATGAATGTTGACTTTGGCTGTCTAAAGGACCCACAGCCCAATCACTTTTCTTTTTCTATCCTATCGCTATGGCACATCCTTCTTAAACTTTATACCCAAGAGTACAAAAGCCTCATTTTGCTCTCTTTTACAACAAGAGAAGCTGATTTCTCGTCAGAAAACAAAAAAAAAAGACCAAGAACATATAAGGATAAAAGCCTCGTCAGCCTCCTCTATCCATTCCCAAAAGACTTGACAGAGGGACCCTGCTTTCAAACACAACTTTGTCTACTTCAATCTGAAAAAACAAGTCAGGTAGTACTACTGGGCCTTTTTATTTATTATTATTCCCCATTTCACATGTTCATTTGAGTGAATAGGAGCATGCATGCTTGAAAAAGAAGACTATGAAGCAGAAAAGCAAGGAATATCATGTACCGAAATACTGGCACAGAATTATAATAAAGAAACCAAAGTTTCTAACATTTGTATACAACAAGGTATGACATTTTGAAAGAGTTTATGGCACAGTAAACTCAAAGCAACCCAAGAACCTCTGTAAATATTTGAAAGTACCCCATGAGTTCAAAATGTTCTCTCTACTTAATCATATGTAACATGAAATGCACACATGTAAAGCAATAAGTAGGAGTCTCTGAATGGTGCAAATGGTTAAACACTCAAATACTAACAGAAAGATTGGCATTCCAAATCATCCTAGAGACACTTTGGAAGGCAAGTCTGGTGACCTGCTTCCAAAGGTCACAGCCTTGAAAACTCTATGGACTAGTTCTATTCTCTACACATGAGGTCGTCATTAGTTGGAATTGACTCAACAGCAACTAACAACAATAAAACAATAACTACAAAAACAACAAAAGAGCTGTTATATTAAATGTAAATATATTTAAAATGAAGCCAAAACACACTCACCACCATATCTAAAATATTTATATGTTAAGAAGTTACCTATTCTACTCAATTTTGAATTGACAGTTCAATGTACTTTTCTTTAAAATGTTCACTCAGTCATCTAAGTTGTCCATTTGAAACTGTGAGTAACGTATGTCATCACAGCACACTGCAAAATAATAAGTTTGGTGCTAAAGCACGAGAGATATTGCACTGAAAAAATTCATTCATGAACACATCCATTCATCATATATTCATTAAGCATCTACTTTTGTTAGGTATTGTGTTTAATAATGCTGCACTGAAGACATTGGCAAAAAACAAGGCTCCAGGAATTGATGGAATACCTACTGAGATGTTTCAACAAATGGAGGCAACCCTGGAAGCACTCACTTGTCTATGCCAAGAAATTTGGAAAACAGCTACCTGGCCAATTGACTGGAAGAGATCTATATTTGTGCCCATTCCAGAATAGGTGAGCCAACAGAATGTAGAAATGATCAAACAATATCATTAATATTACACACAAGTAAAATTTTGCTGAAGATGATTAAAAAATGGTTGCAGCCTTACATCAGCAGGGAACTGTCAGAAATTTAAGCTGGATTCAGAAGGGGATGTGGAACAAGGAATATCATTGCTGATGTCAGATGGATCTTGGCTGAAAGCAGAGAATACCAAAAATATGTTTACCTGTGTTTAATTGAATACACAAATGCTTTCGACTGTGTAGATCTTTACAAAATATGGATAATATTGCAAAGAATGGGAAATCAAGAACACTTAATTGTGCTCATGAGGTACCTGTACTTAGACCAGGAGGTAGTCATTCGAACAGAACAAGGGGATACTCATGGTTTAAAATCAGAAAAGGTGTAGGTTAGGGTTGTATCCTTTCACCATACTTATGTATGCTGGGCAAAATAATCTGAGAAAATGGATTATATATTAAGAAAAACACAACATCAGAATTAGACAAAGACTCATTAACAACCTGGGAAATGCAGATGACACAACGTTGCCTGCTGAAAGTGAAGAGGACGTGAAGCACTTATTGATGAAGATCAAAGACTACAGTCTCCAGTACAGATTACATCTCAACATAAAGAAAACAAAAATTCTCACAACTGGACCAAATAAGCAACACCACAATAAATGGAGAAAATATTGAATTTGTCTAGGATTTCATTTTACTTGGATTCACAGTCAACGTCTTCAAAGAAGTCAAGAAATCAAACGACACATTATACTGGACGATCTACTCTAAAAGACCTCTTTAAAGTGTTGAAAAGCGAAGGTGTCACTTTGAGGACTAAGGTGAACCTGATCCAAGCCATGGCATTTTCAAATGCCTTATATGCACGTGAAAGCTGGACAATGAATAAGGAAGACCGACGAAGAATAGATGCATTTGAATTACGGTGTTGGTGAAGAATATTGAATATATCATGGACTCCCAAAAGAATGAACAAATCTGTCTTGGAAGAAGTACAGCCAAAATGCTCCTTAGAAGCAAGGATGGTGAGACTTTGTCTCAGGTACTTTGGATATGTTATCAGGAGGGACTAGCTCCTACAGAAAGACATCATGCTTGTTAATATAGAGGGTCAGCAAAAAAAAAAGAAGACCCTTAATGAGATGGATTGATGCAGTGGCTGCAACAATGGGCTCAAACACAGCAACAATTGTGAGGATAATGCAGGCCCAGGCAGCGTTTTGTTTTACATAATGTCAGTATGCTTCAAAGCCCACTGGACAACACCTAACAACATTGTGTTTAAAATTGTTAGCCAAATTTATTTTTACTCTTATAGGAGTTTAAGGAGCCCTGATGGCACAGTTGTTAAAGCTCTCAGCTGCTAACCAAAAGTTCAGCAGTTCAAACCCACCAGTCACTCCACAGGACAAAGATGTGGCGGTCTGCTTCTATAAAGATTACAGTCTTGGATATCCTTTGCGGCAGTTCTACTTTATCCTGTAGGGTCGCTATTGTTATCGAACCCCGGAAGGTGGGTGCTTGTCTGGCATCCTTAGACTTACCAATTATGTGGACACTGGCCTTTGAGAAAGAGAAAGTAACTTTATCGCAGTGCATAGGGCAAGGAGCTGAAAGGAAGTTCCTCAGATCCTGCTCCTTGAGCTATGGGGAAGCAGAGCTTATACATTATTTGGGCAGCAAGATGGTGGCTGCACAGGCGTACTGGGAGGGAAAATTCTAGAGGGTGATCAGGAAAGAGGAGATGACATGGTTCTTATTGGACTTCTGGCTTTGGAATAGGGTCCAAGTTATGACTTTCCTTCTCATTCATTCCACCTTTTGCTGTGTCTGCTGTTGAAGTCAATTAGTGGTCACAGCTGCCCTTGTGTGCATGCAGGGCAAGCCAAATCTGGCTTGAGCTAGTTTAAGGACTACTGGAAATTTACTAGCATTCATAGGGTCAGGTTGCAACCCCCCACTGAGTTGTAGCAATTCCTTAATCTTAAGGGATGAGGGTCAGTGACTCATCTGGCGATGTCCTGCTTACATGGGGCAGAGTTTTAGGGACCTAGGAACAGGCAAGGAATGATTAGCTCGTTGAGGTAGCAGGCAAAGAAGACTTAAAACCAAAGAAACAAGGGAAAGATTAGTCCACAAGTACCACAGCGTCCACCAGACTGAGTCCTGCACAACTTGTCCAAGGACACATCCAAACTCCCTGAGCGACCAAATTACTGGGCTGAGGGCTGTGGGGACCATGGTCTCAGGGAACATCTAGCTCAACTGGCGTAACATAAATATATGCCAGGCAATGAGCTAAGTGGTTTTCAGTTTATCTTAGCCACCTGGAAGCGAAGTTCCTTGACCCAAAATCAAAAGCTAACAGAGCCAAGATTTGAACCGTAGCAGACAGTCTCCAGGACCCCTCTGTTATACTGCCAGCAGAAGCTTTACTAGCTTTCTCCTGCTGCCAGACCCCTTCATACACTCAGAGGTTTTCGCTTCAATCCAATTAACAACCTCCCAGTAAACACTGTATATATGCTGATGTCTTCCAACTTAGCACCAGTCCTACTCACCAACTTCTGCCACCTTGCTCCACACCTAAGATTTAAGAAGGTAAAGAGAATGGTCGATCTTAGGTGCTAAGAGAAGCAAAAGAAATTGCCTGGTATAAGCAGAACACACACCAATAACCACTGAAGTGCAAGTCGGCCTTACCCCCCTGGCCCAGGAGACTGAAATAGAAATGGAGCAGGGAATGGGGAGCCAGGATGCAAAAGTGTTTAAGCTAAAGATAAACTGTTACCTAAGATACTTGGAAACACTAAGTTTTTGGACTCTTAAGTATCATCTGAAGTACTACATCCCCCGACTGCCGTAAGGAAAGTTCTCCAGTACAGCATTTCATAGGGGCTCAATTGAAGCCTGCTTCTAGGGGCCACCTGGACTCTCAACAGGGCAATGTAGCAGCTTGATCCAGGGCAGGCAGGTCTCTTAGAATACAAATATTCACCCACATTGCCCACATTAGCTTAGGTTTCTAATTAGACCTTTTAAGCACACAGTCAATGCAGTAGTTACTGTGGTCTCCAGGGTGCATGCAGCTTCCACTGAATTCCTAAATGTCCTGACTTTGGATACAAAGGCTCCTCTGTTATCACTTTGCCAAATCTAGGAATAATTTCATTGAGGAGAGTTTTGCTTACCTCGGATGCCTTTTCCATCTGGAAGGGGAAGACTGCTACCCATCCTGTAAAGGTATCTACTTGAAACCTCCTGTAGCCGTTAGCATAACTGCTAAGTCCACTTGCCAGTCTTCTCCGGGTCCATTCCTACAGGCTTGTACACCAGGCACAGGAGGTGGTGGGCCTGTTTTTGGATTGTTCTTTGCACAGGTGCCACATTGTTGTACTACTTTATGGATAGTCTTTCATAGATCATGCTCTTTAATCAGTTTGGCTAGCCAGTAAAACATAGCATCCTGACCGAAATATGTGCGCTTTCTCATCCGCTGCTTTTATTATCAGGTACATCAGGTGTTCTGGTATTAACACCTGTCCTTAGAAATTGTACATCCACCATCTTCTGCTCTCTTATTAAGGTAAAAACCCCATTCACAAGCTCTGTTTGTCACTGGGGGTTTTCTGGTAGCTTCTGGTGTCTGATGCAGTGTATAACTACCACCTCTTTTGACCATAGTACATTATTCAAAGAAAGGCATCTCTAGTAGGCTTTCTTTCCTCCAGTCCCACCAGCCAAGATGATTTTTGCTGTCGTGGGCCTGCCAGGGTTTGGGGCGAGGTAAGAATGGTGACCGTCTCACCAAGCCCTGAAGCTGTGTGCCACCTCTGCCTGTGTTTGGCAGCTCTCCACCCTGCCAATGAAGCCCACCAAGGGCTGGGACTGCAGACTTGTCCCTGCCAGGGCTGGCTGGAGAGTCCCCTGTGCATCTGAGATAGCAGCAGAGGCCATGTTCTCCAGCTCTCTGATCTATTGTGTAAGCTGTCCTCCCACCGTTATTGCAACCCAGGGTTCCTCATGGGTTGCAGGGGAGCCCCTGGGCCCCATCAGTCCAAGTCATTGCATAACAGCTGTAGGAGCTGTGTTATGGGTTTCTTGCTCAGACTGGATTGGCCTCAAGGAACACTCTCATTTCCAGTGGCCTTGTTGTTTGCAGTAGGCACACTGTCTGGGGCCTAGATTTAGGGGGCCTTGGGTTGGCCACCAGCCCTTTTGCAGCCCACGAGGACTTATCCTGCACAAGGACTGCCTAGGCAGCAGGTTACGTCTGATTGCTGCTGCCAGGAACGTGGCCTTTTTCCTTGTACCTGGTCCTGATTATTGAAGACCTTAAAGGTAATCTCAACAAGTTGTTAAGTATTCTTTCCTAGACCTCCTTCTAACTTTTGAAGTTTCCACCTGATGTCAGGGACACTCTGGCTGATGAGGGTAATATTTATTAACCAGGCATTCTTTGGGTCTTCAGGGTTTATATCAGTAACTGCCAGTATGCTTCATACATTGGTTCTAGGAAGCTGGAGGGATTTTCCTTGGGGCCTTGTTGTACATCCTGAACTTTCCTAAGGCTCTTCTTGTTTGTGGGCCTGTGACCCTAATACTCCACACCATGTTTTCTCCTTTTCAAAATGGGCAACTGAGAGCTTGACATAACTAACACCATGATGACCCTGTAAGTTTCTTTTTTTTTCCTTCTTTGCATTCTCCCCTTTTACATACCTTTGTTAATGGTTTTGTTTTGTGCATATCTTTGTTAATGACTTTGTTTTATGACTTAAGATACCCCACAAGAAGATGTGGGATGTCAGATTTCAGAGACTTGTATCTTTAGCCTGATAAGGAAATGTCTGGTTACTTATCTCTTTAGTATGATAGAGTCTCTTGTAATTACCTTGGAATGAATAACAACACTTCTAACCATTGTAAAAATCATATATAAGCGCTAATGTAAAAATGCCCTTTGGGACTCCCTAAGGACAGCCTGCATCGCTGTTAGTTCCCCGGTGGTGTATACTTCCTAAATTAAGACTTTCTCACTCTTTCTGATTTGGAGTATGTTTCATTGGCTCTACTGCTCCAGGGCATGGACCCTATTCAGATAACATGCTCCTTGCTGTAAACCAACTATCAAACAGGTTTTTTTAAATAATGTTCTACCTGTCCTGCCCCCAGTTGTTATCTGTGGCAGGTACATTCTGGGCTGCCGAGAGTCTAATACAATTTTGAAGGTTGAGGTTATGCAACCTGTTGGCCTCTTGGCCTGCCTTTTCTTCAGTTCCTCTGTAGTTAGGTGGAGGATGTAGTTAGGTGAAGAATGGTGTATGGACTCTGATAAACTCTCTAGACTGGCTTTTGTGATCCAGTCAGTAGGCATTTGTCTCAGCGGAAATTGCCCTGAGGGGACTTGGGTGGATCCTTGGCCAAACTGCACCCTGCTACAGGTGTGTGCTGGGAGACTATTCCCTGGGCAGGACCGGGAGTTTCTGACTCACGAGAAGTCAGTGAGCAATTCGCCAGAGGAGTGGCAGAGGGTTCCGTCAAAAGGGTAGTGGCTAGAGGTCGGGAAGCAGGCTTACACATCCAGGTGGAAAAGGTATGGATAAATGCAAATCTGGGTGGGGCTCAGGTTTCCACCTAAGCCCCCACTCTATACACAGGGCTACAGGCTTGAAACAAAAAGCCTGTGTTTATCCCAGGCAAATCCTAGTTCCCCTTTTAGCATATCCAATGAAGGATTGGCTGAAGGCAGAGTTACATGTTCTCTGCAGTACATTCAGATTAACAGCATAATCCTAAACACATAACCCTTTTTAAAACATTCCAGATTTGTCTTCTCTTCACACCTTATCTTCCCATTTATATGCATATGGCCTTGGGTCTCTGGATGGGTGGAACCAGAAGACACTGGCTTCCTATCAATCATCCCGTTTATCTGGCCTGGTTTTTGCCCCAGGCTTCTCCAGGAGGGGCTTTTCTCTCCTTCCTTTTTCCTCTTCACCATTAGCTTACACTGTTTTTGTAGGTTTTTATTTTGCCAGAGAGGCATCTCTCTCTTTTGTCATAGTTAAGACTCACACTCACACACACACACACACACACACACACACACTCAGAAATAGAACCAGAACCAGAACTTAAAGTTAACGACAAACTAGGCTGCCCATTCTCTGTCATCAGCTACGGGGAGTGGTGGGGCAAGATAACTTATCTTAGTAGAGCTTCAAGCTCTTCTAATCGGGATGTCTTAGTCCTACTTCAATCCTGCAAATACCTCCCCACCTCAGAACCAGAACTGCGATCAACCAGAAACTAGGGTACCTGTTCTCTGCCGTTGGAAAGGGGGAGTGGCGGAGTAATAAGCATGATCTTAGCACGGCTTCAATCCTCCCAATGAGGATGTCTTACTCCTATCTCAATCCTCCAGATACCTCCACACCTCCAATCACAAGCACTTAACAGTTAACAAGAGAAATTCCTAGGGCACTTACTGATGAAACTCCATACCAGAGTAAGTGTCTAATTCTTTTCTTTTTTTTAAATCTCTGAATATGCTTTTATTCTTCTTTTTTATTGTAGTTGCTACTTTTTATTTTTATATTTTATTGTACTTCAGGTGAAGGCTTACAGAACAAATAGTTTCTCATGAAATAGTAGTACACATGTTGTTTTATGACATTGGTTAACAACCGCACAACATATTAACCCTTTAACTTCTCAACCTTTTTTTTTTTTGGTGAAGATACACATAGCCAAAGATACACCGTTTCAAAAATTTCTATACACAGTTCAGTGACATTGACTACACTCTTCTAATTGTGCTGTTATTCTCACTTGAGATGAAGGCTTACAGAACAAAATAGTTTCTCATTTAAAAGTTACTACAAATGTTGCCCTATGACAAT
>NW_004444065.1:6625823-6682421 GCF_000243295.1 Trichechus manatus latirostris
CTGAGTTCTTTATCTCTTCATTTGATGTTTTAGGGTTTCAGGATTGTTGTATTCTCTGTTCGGCTTAGTTTTTCGGATCTTTGCTGTGGAGGGACGGCATGGTGCTTCTGCCTAGAATGCCATTTTGCCCTGGCTTGTTGATTTTACTGGACCTTTCTAAGAATCAGCTTCTAGTCTTGTTGATTCTTTCTATTGTTTCCTTGTTCTTTATTTCATTTACTTATGCTCTTATCTTCATTATTTCCTTTCGTCTGGTGCTACTTTTATCGCATTATGTTTGGATAAAATTGTTGTTGTTAGGTGCCGTTGAGGCAGGTCCAACTCATAGGGACCCTATGTACAACAGAACAAAACACTGGTTAGTCCTCACAATCATTGTTATGCTTGAGCCCATAGCTGCAGCCACTGTGTCAATCCATCTCATTGAATGTCTTCCTCTTTTTCACTGAAACTACTTTACCAAGCATGATGTCCTTCTCCAGGGACTGATCCCTCTTGATAATATGTCTAAAGTATGGGAGATGCAGTCTCGCCATTCTTGCTTCTACAGAGCATTCTGGTTGTACTTCTTCCAAGACAGATTTTTTTTGTTTTTTTTGGCAGTCAATGGTATATTCAATATTCTTCACCAACACTACAATTCAAAGGTGTCAATTCTTCTTCAGTCTTCCTTATTCATTGTCCAGCTTTCACATGCATAAGAGACAATTGAAAACACCATGGCTTGGGTCAGGTGCACCTTAGTCTTCAAGGTGACATCTTTGTTTTTTAATACTTTGAAAACGCTTGGTATTATTTTGATTTTTTAAAAATTTATTGGGTCCTGTTTTGTGGTCTATGATGTGGTCTATTTTGCAGAATGTATCTTGTGCATTGGAAAAGAATATGTACTTTGTTGCTGTTAAGTGGAGTGTTCTGTATGTGTCTATGAGGTAGAGTTGATTTTTTGTGGTGTTTAGATCTTCTCTATCTTTGTTAGAGTTCTTTCTAGTAGTTGTCCTTCACTAAAAGTGGCATATTAAAGTATCCTACTATTACTGTGGAATTGTCTATTTCTCTTTTCAATGTTGTTAGAGTTTGTTTTATGTATTTTGGAGCCCTGTCATTGGATGCATATATAGTTATTTTGGTTATGTCTTCTTAGTGTATTGATCCTTTAACCAGTATATAATGTCCTTCCTTGACTTTTTTGGTGTATTTTGCCTTAAAGTCTGTTTTATCATTAATATTGTCATTCCTGTTCTTTTGGTTATTGTTTGCTTGATATATTTTTTCCAGTCTTTGATTTTTAGTTTATTTATATCTTTGTGCTTAAGGTGTGTCTCTTGTAGACAGTATATTGATGGGTTGTGTGTGTGTGTGTGTGTGTGTGTGTGTGTGTGTATGTTTTAATCCATTCTGCAACTCTTTGTCTCTTTACTGGTGCATTTAATTCATTTACATTCAGTGAGATTATCAATAGGTACGAGTCCACTGCTGACATTTCATTATGCATTTTTTTTGTGGTTTTGACAGTTTCTTTGTTCTACTTAATTTTTGTGCTGAGTTCTTTTTGTTTGTGGATTTTTTCGTTTCTTTCATTGCTGTTGATTTTGTGTTTACAGAGTCTTTATTGTTTTCTTCTTTTTCATTTTAATGAGTGGTTTATTAATGTTATTTATGGTTACCCTAAGATTCACCTTTGTTTTCCTAAGTTTAAAGCAGTCTTTTTTTTCTTGATTTTGCCTTGACATCCTCTCTATATGGAAGTTCTATAACTACTTTATTTATTTTCCCTTTTTTGTTTACAGATTGTCATCATTTACAGATTGAACTCTCTAGTTCCCTGTTTTCATCCTTTAGCATTATTTTGTTTTTAAAATACTTTGTCTGGGTTGGTATCTATGTGATACTTTCACATGTCTTAATCTCAGGTTATTGTCTTATTTTATTGGTTCTTTGTCCATAAGACTCATTTTAATATTTCTTGTAATGTTTGCCTGGTTTTTTTTTACAAATTCCTTTAATTTCTGTTTATCTGGAATTGTCCTAATTTTGCCATCGTATTTGAGGGACAGTTTTAATGGATATATAACTCTTGTTTGACAATTTTTTTTAATCAAGGTTTTATATATTTCATCACATTGCCTTCTTGCCTGCATAGTTTCTGCTGAGAAGTCAGAGCTTATTCTTACTGGCTCCCCTTAGTAGATTATCTTTCATTTTTCCTTAGCTGCTCTCAGGAGCCTTTCTTTGTCTTTGGTTTTAGAGAGTTTGATTTAATATGTCTTGGTGATTTTACTTTGACATCTATCCTGTATGGGATGTGTTGTGCTTCTTGGATGGATGTCTTCTCATCTTTCATGATATTAGGGAAGCTTCTTGCCAGCAAATCTTCAAATATTCTCTCCGTGCTTTTTATTGTCTCTTCCTGTTCTAGGATTTTGATCACACATACATTATTCTTCTCAACAGTGTCCCACCTAACTCTTAGGCTTTCTTCATTTTTCTTTACTCTTTTTTCTCACTGTTCCTCAAGCTAGTTAATATCAAGGTATTTGTCTTCCTTTTCACTGATTCAGTCTTCCATTGCTTCAAGTCTACCTCTATGTCCTTCCTTTGAGTTGTCTATTTCTGAGATTTTATTGTTAATCTTCTGGATTTCTGATTGCTATTTTTGTAGTTTCTGATTGTATATTTTGTCATTTTGTTCTTGTATTGTTTTTCTAAATTCTTGTAGTGTTTTGTCTGTGCTTTCCTTGGTTTTGTCTATAAATTCCTTGTTCTGTCTGTGTTTTCGTTTGTCTCTTTCTTGATCTCTTGGAGGACTCTATGGCTACATATATGTCTTTTGAATTCCTTATTCTGTAGTGTGATTACCTCTTCTACCCCAGTGGGGTTTTCTGGTTCTTCATTTTTGTCCTTTGCTTGAGTCATCTTGCCTTGCTTCTTTAGGTGATTTGGTATTGTCTGTTGTCTCTGAGGCTTTAAATTGTTATATTTATTTATTAATTGTATATTTGTTTGCTGCATCCTGATTTTTGTTTTGTTTTGTTTTGTTTTATTATATCCAGGCAGGCAGTGCCAGCATGCTACTCTGATTGGTAGTCTGGCTACACTTCAGCACTTGCCACCTGTCTCCAGGTGCATGTGACAGCAGCTGGATGTGTGAGCCCGGGGCCTTTGTTCACTGGCCTTGCTGGGTGGCTGATAATAGTCTGGGCAGAGACTGGCTGCCATCTGCCATTGGTCTAGTGGTGCAGTAGTGGGAGGTGATCCAAGCAGAGTGGGTGGGATAGAAGGTGTTGTGTGTGTGTTGTGTAACCAGAGGGGTGGTATTGCCATTCACTGGGTGGGGGGTGGGGAGTAAGTGGCAGATGGGAGCATTTGTGGTTGTGCTGGCTCTGCCTCATGTTGGGCAGGGGGAGGGAACAGTGGCTAGCAGGCATATGTGCATTTGTGCTGCTGGTACTTCTCGCCGGGTGGGGGGGGGGCAGGCAGGAGCAGCGGCCAAGCATCCATAGGGTCACACCTGCACCTCTCATCAGGCATGGGGTAGAGGGGAAAGAGTGGTGAGCACATTCATGGAATTGCCACCAGCACCTCTCACCAAGCTGTTGGAGAGGGAGGAAGCAGCGGGTATGCATGCACATGGCCATGATGCTCACATCTTTCACTGGGCAGGGGAAAGGGAGAGAGAGTGGCACGCACATGCATGCACTATCACAGTACCAGCATCCCTTGCCAGGCAAAGGGAGTAGGGGGAGCAGTGGGTAGATGCAAACAGGGTCATGCTGCTCGGGCCTCTCACTGGATAGGGTGAGGGGAGAGGGAGCAGTGGGTGGGCACACCAGTAGTTGCACTTCCATTGCCCATTGCTGAGCCCAGCACTGGCTTAGGGTGGGCTTGTGCACATGGTGGGCATGTGCAGACTCCACCACTCTGTGAGCCCTAGGGAGGGGTGTCGGTGGTAGGCAGGTGTGTGCAAGGGAGGACTTCTACCTCCATTCATCAGGTGGGCAAAGGGTGTGGTAGATGAGGCTGGGGAGGTTGTGGAAGTTTGTGTTATGGTCCCTGGTCAGATGGGGTGTCCTGGGTATGGTGCCCTTGCTGCTTCTGATCAAGTAGGTGGGGCAGGAGGAGTGAGCCCCTCCAGTTAGCAGATGTGGGTGCCCAGGCACTTCATGTCTGCTGCAGCCAGCAGTCAAGACCTGCTCTTGACAAAGTGTGAGAGGGTGGCATCCAGGGTCCATTCAGGTGGGAGATCTCCTGCCACCAGTCTGCATCTTCACTGTTTCATGTGCACCACTCATACCTGAGATCGGAGACCTCTGCTTGTGGGTATCCGATTCTGGATCTCAGCTCTCTCCTCACTCTTGCTTCTCTCCGAGTATGTCTATATACTTTCTCTGTCTCTTAGGGACTGTCATGGGGTTGCCTCTGTGTGTTCCTCCCTTGGGGTTGCTTCCGGATTTGTCTTAAAATGGCCATGTTGAGCTAGGGCAGTTGGTAGAGCCCCTCCATTTCATATTACTCCTCACTGCATTTGTTCAATTTTTCCCTCCACTTGGTGTTCGATTCTTTATCCTTCCTTTTTGATGTTCAGGGTTCTAAGATTGTAGTCTGCATTTGTTTCACTTACTTCTTTGGGTCTTTGCTATTAGGGTACAGTAATGTGTGTCTGACTAATCTGCCTTCTTGGCTGTGCCCCTAAAAATCCCCTATTTCAATATCTTAGGATCCCCTTCCTCATGAATTCCTATAGTACATATAAGCCAGTGCCTACAGTTCATTTGGTGTATAAGACATTTCCTCCAGGAGCAGAAACTTTACTACTTCCAGCCTGCATTGTGCTAAGACTTTACCCAGTTAAATCTAGAGGCAATAAAGTATGGCATGGGTGAATAATAAGAAAAAGAATCTTCAAAAGAGCTCATTGCATGGTCATGCAAATGGAGGTTGTGACCTTCTGATAAGTGGGAGGGTGCTCCTTACACTGACTTGCAAGGTACAGGGATATTTGATAGTTTAAGATTTTTGGAATCATACACTCAAATGTTCTCACTCCAGATCTTAGGATGCACTATTTTTCTATCATAGTCCTGATTCTGACATCAGAGACCTGTTGAGGTTCTGCCCTTAGTCTTATTTGCAGTTGTGTCACCTTTACAATTAAATCCTCATTGTAGAAGATGGGAGTCTTCAAAAAACTCTCTTTCAAAGGATATTTTTGTTGGTACAGAATTCTGGTTGACAGTGTTTTCTTTCTTATTTCAGCATTTTCTAAATGTCACTTTAAAGTCTTCTAGTTTGAGTTGTGTCTGAAGAGAAGCCTGCTATAATTCTTACCTTTGTTTCTCTATATGAGATCAGGTAAGGACAGAAAAGGCCTTCAATGACAAATAATGTCTGTTAAAAATTTTATCTTGAAGAAGAATGGTGCAATTGTTTGCTTTCTCCTAATCTGTCCACTTGTAGCTGTCTTTCAGATCAGCCAATTAGAACTAGAATCCTGGGAATGGGTGGTAAGAGACCAGGTCAACTGTCAGATGGCCTCATCCCATAAGTGCTGCCTAGGAACCAAAATCATTGAACATACGTCATCAAGCTGTGACCGAGCCCATTTCTGAAGTGAGAAGTCCATCAGCCACTTCCATGCAAGAATCCTACCCCAACCTCTTTTTTGAATATATATGAAGTTAATGTATATGTATGACTTCCCCTTTCCCACGTGATATAAAACTGCACCCCCAGTCCTTTGGAGAGAGAGTGCTTTTGGGGAGGATCCCTCCTTCTCTCCTTACTCGCCGCTGGTAATAAACTATCCCTTGCTTTAAATCCGCTTGACTCTTAGTTTATCTTAAGGAGAGTTAATGAGAGTGCAAGCGGCAAAACCATTGCATTCAGTAACAAATTTCATGGCACCCCAGATGGGACCCTCCTTGGGGTCCCCCCCGACTTAACTATCAGAGTAGATAGACCTTTCCTTGATGGGCTTGTGGCCATCTTAACTCTTTTGTTCAGTGCCCCTCAGGCTTAGTAAGTTCAAACTCTGAGAGTTTACTTTCAATTTGGCTCGAGAGAAAGCTATAGAATTTTTGTGTGTGCGTGCGTGTTTTTCCCATATTGTCTGTTTCTGGTTGGTGCACCCTGAATCTAGGAGGTTGGCATAGACATCTCTATTCAGATTGAGATATTGAAACCCCTCCAGCCTGGCCTGGCTCTGAGGAGTGGACGTGGAATTCTCCGATCGGCACCCGATTGAGAGAGTGAGGTTAGAAATCCCTCCATCTGGTTTTGGGAATAGAGGGTATCTGGAAGATTGAAGTGGAGGCTGAATTCCACTACGATCATCTTCGTTCCCCTTTTCCTCTCTCGCTTGTCTGGTGTGTGCGCTCTGTCTTATGTGCATGGTATATTGAAATTGATTGGTGGAAAGAAATTCAGGTTAAATTAGAACATACCTAAACATTCTGGGAGTTTATTGATTGGGCTAAAGAAAGAGATACATGAGGAGAGCAGATTTTCAGTCTAGACTGGGATTTGGATGACAATACAGGGAACGCTCTGGACGGAGTGTTAAGATTTCAAAAATAGGGTTTCTCCAGAAGCTGGGAAAACTCTAGGCTGCAGCATGAGAGACAATAAATTCCTATTGGACTAGGAAGAAAAAGCTGTTGGGTACTAACCATCCATAAAAATAAAAAGCTAAGTTCTTGGGAACAGTTAATTGGACTGAATGGGAAATCAGGAAGGCATATGAGGAAATTCACCCCTAGGGTGCATTCTTAAACATTGGCAACTTTTTTTCTTATGATCAATTAAAGAAAAAGAAACTTATAGTTTTCTGTAACACTGCCTGGCCTCAGTATACTCTCACTGACAAGGAAAAGTGGCCTTTGTATGGGTGTCTGAATTTTAATACTGTTTTACAGCTGGATTTATTTTGCAAGAGGATGAAATCCCCTATGCACAAGGCTTTATGGCCCTCTACCAGAATAAGGGACTTACAAACAAAATGCAAATTGACTCGCGCAGCTCTACCTACTGAAGTTCAATCTAAAAAGCCTCCAAAGGAATCTGGGGAACCAGATCTTTTGGAGGATCCCCTCTTGAATCGAGGTCTGGTGCTGACCTCACCAATGTCTCTGCCTGAACCTCCAGTGTACCCCCCTCCCAGCTCCCCTTTCCCCACTGTTTCTGATCCCATCCTCAACATTCCTTCTGCCCCTCCTTTCCTTACTTCTCATTCAGGACCCATAGCCGCTTTGATGACGGGTCCCAGCAAGCTTCCCTCTACCCCTGTGGTCCTTCGTCCTCGTCCTCGTAAGCTTTATCCTCCTCTCCCAGATTCTAAGAAGACCTCAGGGGGGTGGTACTCTCTGCCAGAGGTGGTAGATGGATGGGGAGAGGTGGTCTGGGTACAGGTCCCCTTTTCTGTTTCAGATTTAAGTGTGTGTAAAGAGAAACTGGGTAAGTTTTCAGAAGACCCAGAGAAATTTAGAGAAGAATTTGTTAAGCTTGGTCTTAACTTTGTTTCTCAGTTGGCAGGATGTAATAGTAGTTCTGACCACCTGCTGTTCTACTGATGAGAAGAATAGAATACCAGCTAAGGCAAGAGAGCATACTGACAGCTTTGTCCCCACCAACCCCAAGCACAACGTTTTGAAGCCAGGGGATGAGGCATTTCCTGGAACCGATCTATAGTGGGATTACTAGGACTGACTGGATTGGGCAAAAATGAAGCATTTTATAATCTGTGTGGTTGAGGGAATGAAAAAGTGTGTCCATAAACCAGTTAACTATTTAAAGGTCAAAGAAATAACCCGAGGAAAAGGTAAGAACCTTGCAGCCTTCTTTGATTGGCTGACAGAGAAGTTTAAGAAATTTACCAACATAGATCCAGAAGCATCAGAGGTCACCCCTCTGCTGGGTCTGCATTTTGTAACCCAGAGTGCCCCAGACATTAGAAGGAAACTTCAAAAGTTAGAGGCTGGCCCCCAAACTCCATTGTCCAAATTAGTGGAGGAAGACTTTAAGGTTTTTTTTTTTTTTAACAACAGAGATAAGACGGAAGAAGATAGAAAGGATAAGAGGATGGAAAGAAAGTCCCAGTTGTTGGCCGCAGTTATTCAGGGGCCACCTCGAAGTAACCCCCGGGGGCCCGGGCCATCACAGGTAAGCAGCCGACCTGACAGAACTTCGAACTGCCCTTTAGGACCACCAGCAAAGCTGGGGCCCCAACAGTGTGCATATTGCACAAAAGAGGGACACTGGAAACAGGAGTGCCCAGATTATCCTCAATTGAGAAGGCTGGGACGCTACCCCAATCGTGACACCAACTGCCACAGCTTTCTGAGTGACCAGGCCCAGAAGACCGCCTGACTCCCGTGAAACAATGACAGCCAATCTCCATCACCCTTGCAGAACCTCAGGTTACTTTAAAAGTGGCAGGTAGGAAAACTGAATTTTTACTTGATACAGGAGCTGCCTACTCTGTCTTAAATAAACCTATTGGCAGACTCTCTAATCAAGATTATGTGATAACAGGAGTCTCGGGGAAGTCCCAGACTAAGAAGTTTAACGTCCCTTTATCTTGTGAGGTAGGTACATGCATCCTATCTCAACTCTTTCCTATACGTACCCATTATATCCGAGAGTTCTGTCTCTTTACTTAGTAGGGATTTATTAACCAAATTAGGGGCTACTGTTTTTCTCTCGGTGGATCAAGTCACTGTAAAAATAGGTAGAAGTCAAGGGGCAGGACTCCTAACATTCCTTGAGACAGGGGGTTCTACACAAAGGACATCTAATATCCCTCAGTATATTTTAACCAAAGTGAACTCATTAGCTCGGAATGTAAACCAACCAGGAAGGGCCAACAGTGCTAATCCTGTTGGCTTGAACTAAAACCTGGAGCTGCTCTCCCTTGGCACAAGCAATATCCACTTAAGCCAGAGGTGAGAGCTGAGATTAAACCAGTGTTAGAAAACCTCCACAGACAAGGACTTATTAAGCCTTACCAGTTCCCTTGCAACACTCCCATTTACCTGTCAGGAAGCCTAATGGCGAATACCACTTTGTGCAAGATTTAAGAACAATGAACAAGGTTGTAGTAACAATTCACTCACTGGTCCCCAACCTGTTTACTCTGCTTACCCAGGTACCCGCTGCTGCCACCTACTTTACTGTACTATGTTTAAAGGATGCTTTCTTTTGTGTACTCCTGTACCCCGACTCCCAACAATTATTTGCTTTTGAATGGGAGGACCCAGATACTAGAGCAAGAACACAGTTTAAAAATACAGTCCTTCCCCAACGTTTCAAAAACTCTCCCTATCTGTTTGGTTCAACCTTAGCTAAAGACCTTAGAGAGAGAATATTAGTCCAATATGTAGATGACTTATTGATAGCTAGTGAAGACCAAGATAGCTCAGACAAGAATTCTATAGAGACCCTGAATCATTTCGCAAACTGAGGTTACAATGTTTCTCTTGAAAAGACCCAGATTACACAAACAGAAGTGAAGTATTTAGGGTTTCAGCTTTCTCCTGGTGTCTGACAACTACTGCCTAGCCATAACTTTCCTTCCAGCTCCCGCCACATGGAAACAACTATGAGGCTTCATAGGTAATGCCGGGTTTTGTAGAATCTGGATACCCAACTTTGGCTAACAGCAAAACCTTTGTATGAATCTCTCTAAAAAGGGAAGAAAACCAGCTCTTAGAATGGGCTCAAGAATGCCAGACAGCTTTTGAAACCAGGGTAGAGCCCCTGCATTAGGCCTTCCAAACATAACGTAACATTTCAGACTACACTTTCATAAGAGACAGGGACAGGCCTTGGGAGTACTCACCCAACAGACTGTCCCTCTTACTAGGCCAGTCACCTATTTCTGTAAACAATTAGACCCAGTAGCACAAGATTGGCTGGGCTGCTTGGGAGAAGTCGTGGCCCCTGCAATCCTAGTAAAAGAAACATCCAAATTTACTGTAGGACAACCTATGGAGGTGCTGACACGCGATCACGTTCAGACTGGTTTAGAAGTTAAAGGAGGGAATTGGCTTTCAGGAGGCAGGATAAACAAATATGAGGCCGTATTATTAGATTCTCCTGAAGTGACTTTAAAGGTTTGTCAAGTTTTAAATCCTGCCACACTCTTACCTGCTACGACCTCCAAAGACCACAAGCTAGCTTATAACTGTACTGAAACAATAGACCAAGTTTATTTCAGCAGGCCTGATTTGAAAGACAGTCTTTTAGAGAAAGCAGATGAGGATTGGTTCAGTGATGGAAGTAGTTTTGTAGAACGAGGTATTCGCAAAGCAGGATATACATAGTGAGTTTACATGACATTATAGAAGCTCGGCATTTACTTCCCCAAACCTCTGCACAAAAAGCAGAGCTTGTCACCCTCACTCGAGCACTACAATTAGCAAAAGACAAGAAAATTAACATATATACAGATTTTAAATTCTCCTTGTCCATCATTGACACTCATGGGGCTATTTGGAAAGAAAAAGGGCTTTTAAACTCAAAGGACTCGCCCATTAAATATGGTAGTTTCATTTTGGAACTTCTAGAGGCAGGACAACAACCTGCTGAAGTGGCTGTTATACACTGTAGGGGACATCAAAAAGAGAATATCCCAGTTTCACGGGATAACAGCAAAGCAGATACTGTAGCTAAGAAAGCAGCTCAGGTACAGTCCCCAGTAACTCAGATGGCTCTAATTCCTGACATTAGCCTTTCAACCCTTAAACCCCAGTACAACTCAGAAGATACTCAGGATGCAGAAACTCAGAGATTTAAGAAACAGATCGATGGTTGGTGTCAGAATGAAAATAAAAAGCTCTATGTCCCCGGCAGCCAACTCTGAAAAGTGGTTAAGGTGGCCCATGAGGCCAGTCATTATGGCGAAGAGATGTTACATCTTCATCTTAAAACTCTAATATAGGGAAGGAACTTGAAAAAGGTAATACAACAGGTTTCTGAAAGTTTCCAGATATGTTTAAGAAACAATCCAAATACTCACCCTATACCTCCTCCCTTGATAAAACTTGTACATCGGGGAACATACTCAGGGGAGGATTGGCAGGTAGATTTTACAGTGATACCTCCATGCCAAGGATTCAAATACCTGTTGGTTTTTGGAGACATCTTAACAGGATGGGTAGAGGCCTTTCCTGCCAAGACTGAGAAGTCTATCGAAGTATGCAAATGGCTTCTAAAAGAAATCATACCCAGGTTCTTCCTGCCTTGGTCCCTCCAAAGGGACAATGGCCCTGCCTTTATGGCTAAGATAACTCAGAGTTTATCCCAACCCTTAAACTTCACATATAGGCGCCACTCAGAGTGGAGAACTCAGTCCTCAGAAAATGTTGAGAGAAGGAACCAAACTCTAAAAAAGACCCTTGCAAAATTATGCCAAGAAACTCAAGAAATCTGGATTAAAATTTTACCCATTGCTCTGATTAGAGTATGGGCTGCCCCCAGAGAAGCTCTAAAAAGCCCATTCAAACTGACTTATGGAAGAGCTTTTCTCAAGTTAAATGATCTTTTAGATCAAGAGACACAACAAACATTAAAATATATCATTAATCTGGGAGAAGTACAGAAAGCACTCCAAGAATATGGCAACCAGATACTCTTCAAACCTACAAAAGGTGACTTGCTCAATTTCCAGCCAGGAGACTTAGTACTTTTAAAGACTTGGCAAGAAGGGAGCCCAGGAGACCAACTGACTGAAAAATTGGTGGGCCCATACCAAGTATTGTTAACAACCCCCTCTGCCCTCAGATTAGAAGTAGTTACTCAGTGGCTCCATTACTCCCTGGTCAAGTCTTTTTCTCCACCTGGACAGCCTGAAAAACTCCCTATAAGGCAAGACTCCTACACCTGTGAACCGGTTGAAGGCCTCAAGTGGCTGTTTAAAAAACAGAACAAGGATCCATAGATAAGTATCATGAAAATAAATGTAGAAGAAATATTGGGAGTTGTCTTTACCCTGGCCGTTCTCTTAATCTTTATGTTAGCTGCAGCCTGTCTGATTCCCCTTTTTGGACCAACTTATGCACCTTAGTATATGCTTTAATGAGTCGGTGCTGACACTAGGTGTGGTAAAAATCACCACCTAGTCTTACCATGGGAAGTCCTAGTTGGAAACTCCTTACCCTTCTTAACATGGCCACAGCAAGCTTAGCTGTTCCATTAACCCATTCAGCTTTAACATCCAGTAATGCCAACTATTTAATTAATGCTTCCCAAGCCATTGCTTCAGGAAACAATTTAACACATTGCTGGATCTGTTATCAGACCCCAACTTTTGAACAGGGAGCCCAGATCTCTGGGCACTGTCCACCTCCATACACAATATTAACCTGATAGCCTTTGGAACAGCTTTCGGGACAAAGAAACCCTTTCCTATATCTTCATTTCAAGTATCTCCCATATCTGTACTTTGTGAAAGTAACTCCTACTTCCAAATTTGGGACTTGTTAATGTGGACCAGTTTTGTTCCCAAACTAGTACAGGCCCCCTCAAGTGTCCTGGGAATGTTTTTCCCTTCACACAACGATTAACAGCCTCTGAGAGGCAACAACCCAGTGCCTCCAAAGGATAAATGAGGATTTTACTAATTTCAGGAATAAAGTCAATAAAATCCAGAACAAAAATAAAATATACCCGTTATGAACCTACCCTGGTTGCAACCCACTGAATGCAGTCGATGTTACACTATCACCACTTCAAGAGTCCTGGCTAAAACCGATCCTTAATCATACTAGTTTGTTTAACAGTTTGACAGGTATTAACTAGGTATGTCTCCCAAAAGGACTGATGTTCCTTTATGGCATCAAGCTGTTACATGAAAATAAAATATGTACCACTGGGTTTGCTCATCCCAACTCAGACCTCATTCACATATATAGAGCCCCTCATTGGGTAGAAAGAGGAATAAGGCTAATAGTAGCAGCGATAGCAGCCCTCATTGGAACCATCACCAGAACCACAGCCAGGTTCCTGTATCAGGGATCAGGAATATCAAACATCACTGCAATCATGAAGGCATTTGCCCAAGATTCAGGGGAAGGAATTAGAGCACTCAACCTAACCCTAAATTCACTGGACAAAGTAGTCTTAGATCATCAAATTGTTCTGGACTTCCTTCTGGCTGAGCAGGGCGGAGTCTGTACAGTCACCAACACTAGCTGTTGTACCTATGTCAATACTACAGGACAGGTGGAATTTAGAGCAAAAAGTCTACTTGACCAGGCTGAGTGGCTTCGTAAGTTTAACCAGGGATCAGGAGCCCAAGACATATGGTAAGCAGTAAAAAATGTGCTTCCCTCTGTCACATGGTTCCTACCTCTCCTGGGACCCTTATTTGCTGTTTCACTATTGCTCCTCTTCAGTCCCTGTTTATTCAACTTGTTGGTCAAGTTCATTACTTCTGGACTTCAAAAGTTTCACCTTCAGATGATGGTTGCTCAAAGATTCCAACTCATTCCACGCCAAGATCAAGAGGAAGCAGAGCCACCCTATAAAGGGCCTTTTGAGATGCATAGAAAATACAATAGTTTAGCCCAGGCAGCAAGAGAATTCCACTTCTCTAATCAATAGAACCCTGCATCCCTTATCAGCAGGAAGCAGCTTCAGAAGAAGAGACCTCCATCCCTAAACCCCTCAAGAATGAGGAGTGTAAATCTCTCAGGGGGGAGTTGAGACCAGCTAAGGACATGAAAGGCCTTAATGACAAGTTATGTTGGTTAAAAATTTTGTCTAGAAGAATGATGTAAATGTTGTTTGCTTCCTTCTAATCTGTCCGCTTGTAGCTGTCTTTCAGATCAGCCAGTTAGAATCCTGGGCATGCGCAGTAAGAGACCAGGTTGACTGTCAGATGGCCTCATCCCATAAGTGTTGCCTAGGAACCAAAATCACCAGACATATGTCATCGAGTGGTGACCAAGCCCATTTCTGAAGCGAGAAGTCCGTCAGCCACTTCCATACCAGAATCCTACCCTGACGCCTTTTATGAATATGTATGAAGTTAATGGATATGTACGACTTCCCCTTTCCCGCGTGATATAAAACTGCACTCCCAGCCCTTTCTTTGGAGAAACAGTGCTTTCGGGAGGATTCCCCTTCCTGTCCTTACTTGCTGCGAATAATAAACTATGCCTTGCTTTAAATCCACTTGACTCTTAGTTATTCTTAATGAGAGTACAAGCGGTGAACCCATTGCATTCGGTAACATATATACAATGTCTTTTTTTCTCTAGCTGCATTTAAGGATTTGTCTTTTTACTGTTGTTCACTTTTTTTCTTTTAAGATGCCATCATCATATACAGTACAGTAGAGAATGAAGTAAATGGTTATTTTTGTTGTTCTTGTTGTTGTTTACTGTTTTGGATAATCATGCTTTGCTTTCTTCTAGGGATTTAGTGTGAGGTTTATCTTAATCTATTCAGGAGCTAAGATGGATTTGAGATTTATATTTTTTATGGCCAGACCAGTTCTCCACAATCAAATTTCTTTAGTGGCATCTTGTGTTTAAGATACGGGTTGGTATGCCCAAGGTTATTTCCTCTAAGTCTGCTCAACTCAACTTTTTTCTTTGTACTGTGGCTCACAGAGAATATCTGTCTTTTGAATATTCCCTCTTGTATTTGATGATTATTTTCAAACAGAGAACGTTAGCCTGATAGTGAGGGTGGCATTATCTGATATTTTGGTTCAGGCTGGGTCTTAGGCATTCCTCTTCTAAAAAGAAAATTCAGTTTTTTAAAAAATGCTGTTTTTCCATGTGACCTTATGATTTGGCAGATATCCTTGAGCATTTACAATGTTCTTTCCTCTTATTCAGCTGGAATGCTGGGCTTAGCACATATTTCTGTCACTCTCTTGTTGATAGAGATTTTTTCTTGGTCTTTTCTAAGATCTCCAGTGGGTTTCCACTAGTACACTAAAGAAAACAATTTTTGCCCTTCTCCCCAAGTAGTACAGCTTTTTTTCTCCCCAATACCAGAGATTAAAAAGATTGGTTCAGCTGCTGCTGCTATTTATCTTCAGGCCAACACCACAAGAAATACTATGTCAGGATTCTATGTAATCACAATTCTTGCAACATATTTTTTATTAACATTTTTATTTCATTTAAAAATTCTTGTTCATATGTTTGATTTGAGAAAATCAGAATATACATAAACTTCACAATTTGAGAATCTCATCACAGCCTATGAACATTTTGTTTGTGAGATAATCAAAATTCCATAGAAGCATGATCCATTTCTTTAATGGGAGATGTATCCAAAAGTATCTGTGAAATCTGTCTGCTCCTCGGGAACAAATCCACTCAAGCATATGATTCCATTTATATAACTGCTTATATAGCCTAGATCTTATTCAGAGTCTAGAGGTGAACCATTGTTTGCATCATCATTGGAATTTCTATGAGCAGTTTTAATCTAAGATTTTATTTGTTACCCAAAACTCCTTTCCTTATTTTAATTCACAGTTTCTGGCCTTTGGTGCTTATTGTGTAATATCTCTTCATATTTTTCCTCTCATGAAACAGATTTCATTAACTACAAGTATATACTTAAAGAGCAATTATGTTTTATTCATTTCTTTGAGAAACTCAGTTAAACATAATTATCATCTGTAATTATATTTCCTCATCTACATGATTATTTTATACCCTCAGGACTTATTGATCTGTCTTAGTCCTTCTGGTATTATTGAATGTCTCATTATATATTAAATAATACTAATCTTATCAAAATACATTAGTGTGATATTATAATATCTGATACTATGAATCACAAGTTATTTTCTTAGTAGTTATTTTTAATAGTAGACATGAGTGTAATTTAATTATGTGAATGCACATAGCTAATAGAAATCTAACCTGATAAAGTATAATACATAGACTACATTGTAATGTTAATCATTTTTAGACTTGTGCCACAGTCTAATATGTTCATTATCCTGGGTGAATATACATTCAAGAGGTTTCATCAGAGTTAAATTTCAGAAAGAAATACAATTATTAATTAACAATGCTAAATACAGCATTAAAGTTCTAAATTACTTGCTAAAATGACAAAACCACACATTTCAGTTTATGTATTCACTCTTAATTCCTAATTAATGTATGTAAAAATTAAAGAAGTTGCAATGTTTAACGCCACATCCATATTTATAAATAACTCTCTTCCTTTACTACTCCAGATTTTACTAGCTGTTATACAAATATCTACAAGTATTGGAAGAGATTCCTTCTGTTCCCATTTTGTTGTTAGTAGATCACTCTTGTTTTCACTCTATATTTTGCTCATCTCATATATAATAAACATTTAAAAATATTTTTGGAAAATTGTCACTGGGCACACATGTATAATAAAGAAATAATTAATGTATACTATTTTGAGAGCTATATAAATAATGTAGGTATTATTCTGTGAATGTGGTTTAACTGTCTACCATGTATGACAAGCCATGCTAGAGAGTGGGAATAGGTCTTAGGCTGTGTTCTGTAGAGAAGCAAAACCAGTAAGGCGTATAAATATATAAAGAGAGAGATTTGTATCAAGGAAATGGCTCATGTGGTTGTAGAAACTGGAACATCCCAAGACTGTGGGTCAAGATATAGGCTTCTCCTGATTTATGTAGCTGCAGGGGCTGGTGAACCCAAGGTCAGCAGGTCAGAGAACAGCGCTGTTGTTCACAGACTGCGAAGATCGAGGAATCCTAAAATCAGCAGGCAATACCACAGATAAGCTTCTAGCTCAACTACTAAGAACCAGAGGTCAGATGAACAGGAGCCAGCTGCAGGATCCAGAGCAAGCAAAAACCCATGAGCCTTGCCAGAATGTCCACTTATATTCCATGCAGGCCATATGCCCAAGGAAACTCCCTTTCAAATGATTGACTGCTCACTGCAGATCTCATCATAGAGGTGATCACAACATCATACAACTGCCAAACCACTGAGAATCATGATCCAGCCAAGTTGACACACAACCCTCACAGTCCACCACTTGTCAACTTGGCAACTTCTCCCTAAACCATACATGATCTCTGACTAAAGACATTTATAAAGTCATGCTTGAGCCTAACATGATACAACAAACACACACACAACCAAAAATGCACTAGCTCTGTTTACATCTTATATTTTATAAGTGAAGAAAACAAAAATATGTAATGCACACATACAAAGCAGAAATAACAATTACAGTCCTCACCGCTGCAACTGGTCACGTGGTCATAACTGGTATTTAGAGCTACCTTTTTCCACCACCCATTCCATATTCCTGTTTGTACTTATTAGAAAAGTCAAGAAGATCTTTTGGAGTGTTGCATGCCTCCTCCTGGTTCACACTCTGTATTTCACCTTTTAGGGCTCACTGGGATTTAAGTCTGGTTATAGGTCTAGAAGCCAAAATCTGTAGTAGGGAAGTGTTTTGAAAACACTCAGGATTGTAAAACACCTGCCTCAGGTGATACCCCACACAATGACTCAGACAAAGGCTGTTTTAGACACACCTGGGTTAATCTCATTAGATTGAGGTGGAAGGACTAATGATTTTACTGGGGAGGGTGCTTTAGCAAATATGGTTTAATCTCTTCAGATGGGAGTGAGAAGGCTGTTTCTGTTAGCAGGAGTGATTGAACGGAATTTAGGGGCTCAATATCTCCAGCTTCCTGATTGTCTGCTCATATGTCCCCGTGCCAAGTTTCAGAATCCTATTTCTTCCCAATTAATGCCCTCACTTTAAGTTTAGACACCTCTCAAGGTTGACAATAGAGCTGGCGTGTGTTGCAATTCAGCCACCCTTACAATAAGACTCTGGGTTTGGTTTTTGGCAATATCAGCTCTGTTACTACAAGAAATCAGGCTTTGTTTCAAGGCACAAGTGGAAACTTTGAGGTCTTTATGCCATACTTGAGCTTTGACTCTGAAGCCCTGAGCTTATCTCTTTCTTTCACCAGTTTGTCTGGCAAAAGTAGGGCCAACCAACCAGCTTCCTTATACTTCTCGTTATGACAAAATGAGATACTAAAAAAGGTATCACACATGCAATCACCCAGAGCCTCACCTTTCACAAATATTTGATCTATTGGTGGTTATTTTGCATATTTGTATTACCACCTCACACCATGGATTAGCAGAGTCATCGGCATCTTTAAGACTAACCAGACTTGAGAATCAATTTAGAAAATTCATCCTTACAATTTTGTTTCTCTAGAACCACTCTTAGTACCAAATGTCTTAGGCTGGGTTCTCTATAGAAGCAAAATCAGTAAAAATGTACATATATATACATAGTGAGAGATTATGTCAAGGAAAATCACTCACGTGATTGTTGAGGCTGGAATGTCCCAAGTCCATGGGTCAGGATACAGGCTTCTCCTGACTCATATAGCTGCATGAGCTGGCGAACCCAAGATCGGCAGATTAGAGAGCAGGGCTGTTGCTGACAGGCTGCAAAGATTGAGAAATCCCAAGATTGGCAAGCAAGACCACAGGTAAGCAGCTAGTTCAAGTCCCAAGAACCAGAGGTCAGACAAACAAGAGCCACCTGCAGGATCCAGAGTGAACAAAAGCCCACGAGCCTTGCCAAAAAGTCCATTCATATTCTACGCAGGCCACTTGCCCAAGGAAACTTCCTTTCACTTTATTGGCTATTCACAAATGGTCTCATCATGGAGGTAATCACATTATATCAAATTTCATTGTGGAAGTGATCACAATATCATATGACTGCCAAAACACTGAAAATTATGACCCAGCCAAGTTGACACACAACCTTAACCATCACAGAATACAAAGATGATTACTGTTAAGTTTTCTTTTCAAGGACCTCAGTGCTAAAGAGAGCTATAAACATTCTCTCTATTAAGAAAATATGAACTACCATAAAACTGAACTTATTGAAAAAAAGTCTCTTGTTGTTATTTTTATTAGCATTTGAGTGCTACACTATATTCACTTTTTCCAATTAAAAAGAAAAGAACTTGATATAAATTTGCCATAATGCACTGGAGCAAAGAGATGCAAAGCTACTTTAAAAAGCTCAAATACCTCCCAAGTAACTTAAATGCCACAGACTTTTAAAGGACTCTCTAGGAAGAACATATTTATAAATAGTTAGAGGAAGATGGTCTACCATTAAACTAGAATTGTAAAATTAGCATAAGTAACACTGTTATGTTTAATTTTGTCAGTTTGGCTAAGCTATGCTGAGTAGTTTGGTCAAGCACTAGTCAAAACTACTATCCATGGATTTACAGAATGCCTTGTCTACCATGCTGGTATTCCACACAGCATTGCCTCTGATCAAGGAACCTTTTTCACAGCAAATAAACTGTCATAATGGACCCATGATCATGGAATTCATCGGTCTCACCATGTTTCATGTCATCCTGAAGCAGTTGGCTTGATATGATGTAATGACCTTTTGAAGACTCATTTATGGCACCAGCCAGATGACAATACCTTGAAGGACTAGGGCAATGTTGTCTAGGAGGCTGTATATGCTCTAAATCAGCATTCAATATATGACACACTTTCTCCAATAGCCAAGATTCACAGGAGTAGAAATGGAAGTGGCATCACCCACTACTACCCCCAGGGATTCACTTGCAAAATTTTTGCTTCTTGTCCCCATGACCCTGTTCTCTGCTGGTATGGAGGTCTTAGTTCCAAAAGGAGGAATGCTCCCACCAGGAAACACAACAATGATTTCATTAAACTGGAAGCTAAGACTGCCTTCCAGCCATTTGAGGCCCCTCATGCCTCTGAATCATCAGACAAAAAAAGGGGTTACTCTACTGGCTGGTATGATTGATCCTGGTTACCAAAGGGAAACTAGACGTTGCTATACAGTGGAGGTAAGGAAGAGTATGTTTGAAATACAGATGATCCCTTAGGGCGTCTCTTAGTACTACCATGCCCAGTAATAAAAGTCAGTGGAAAATTGCAACAACTCAATTAAGTGAGGACTACTTATGGTCCAGACACTTCAGAAATAAAGGCTTGGTTCACCCTACCTGACAAACATGTCCAGCTAAAGTATTTGCTGAGAGCAAATAAAATATGGAACACATAGTAGAAGGTAATTATAAATACTATGTACAACCACGTGACTAGTTGCAGACATGATTACTGTAATCATTCTGTGTATTTCTTTTTTGTTATAAACATGTATGATTATATAATACATGTATATATTTATGAATATGAATGTTATATATAGAGAGAGCAAATATCATATCCTTTACTTAACATATAACATAAGATGTATTAACTTCAAATCATAGTATTTAAGTTAAAGAATATTAAGGAGAAGAGTGAACATCACACAAGACTACACATCTTTTATGGGAAAGGGGTTAGTGTATTTTCAGTTGTACACAGAATAGTTGTATCATGTTAGGCAGAAGTATAATTTTATTATTGTCTTTATTTAGAAATTAAGTATGGTGTAAGGAGATGTGTATGGGTGTTAAGTTGACAAGTGGTAGACTGTGATAGTTCATTTTATGCGTCAACTTGGCTAGGCTATGGTGACTAGTGGTTTGGTCAAACACTAGTCTAGATGTTGCTATGAAATATTTACATGTGATTAGCATTTAAATCGGTTGGTCTTCAGTAAAACGGACTATCCATAATGTCAGTGGGCCTCATCCAATCAGTTAAAGGCTCCAGGAGCAAAACCAAATGTTTACTGAGGCATGATTCTGCCTCCAGATTATAAATAGAAATTCTGACAGAATTTTTCTTGCTTCCCCACAGCCTGACCTACCAAGTTGGGGTACAAAAATGCCAAAATTTCCACCCTATTGCCTGACGAATATATCTTGGACTTGCTGGTCTCCATGATTATGTGAGCCAATTCACATACATACATACATATATGTATATATACACACATATATAAACTGGTTCTGTTTCTCTAGGGAACCCTGACTAAGACAAGCACCTATTCCAACAATATCAAGGGATAGGGTGTCCTGCAAGTAACTAAAAGTATCACATTCCACTGAAATGACTATGATCATTCCTTAATGTGGAGTTTGACACTGATTCTATTATAAATTTAATCTATCTAATCTCATTTGTTCTTATTCCAAGGTTACCAATTTTAGCTATTCCAAACAAAATAAAATACACACTAATCATTGAAAACGTCACCAAGAGAATGTGGTTTAATTTACAAAATATCAATATTAGTCTCTGAACACTCAGGAATAGAGTTTTAAAAAATTTAAACTGACTAAGACTTCGTCAGATTCCATTTATTGTCTCAACTTTGATTTTATAGTTTTGTATGAACCTGAAAGTTTACATATGAACAGGTGGACAATATGAGACATCAATAACATGGCAGATGTACAGAAAACTGTAAGAAGGTAACCTGGATCTGACTGGGGAAGATATGGTACTCTAACCATTTTATACATACAAAGATCCTACTTTTATATTCATGACATTTCTTACAGAGGAGGAGAAAGAAATTTTTTGGGGTGTGAGATCCTAAATCTTGAAACAAAATAAAAGCTCTAACTTTGGCTAAAACTCTATATCTGGATTTAGCTATAATCTCACTGAATTCACATTTGTAATTCTCAAAACTGAGAATTCTCAAATAGTGAGTGTTTGCAGGAATAGGGAGGGGTTGTTGACTTTATTTCCTTGAGATGAATCTTCATTACCTACATGTATCTTCATTACTACTTATGTGTCCTGTGGATCACCCACTCAGAAATGGTGACTAGACCCCTTGGGGTCACCTGCATTTTTGCCCAAATTTCCATCAACATAATTCACCAGACTACATTGCCACCCTTGCTTTTTACCTGTCAGCTATAGGTTCTGCTCTGACATTTATCCCCTGAGCCTCCTCTGGTGGCTGTTCTTTTTCGATTCCTTGCTTGAAGTTTCTTCTATGCTCTACTAGCCTATGGGAAATACTGTAAATGTCACAAATAAAATAGCTAAGTCATTTATCCACCTTCATTATACAACAAGATTACCAGTTCTAGTATAAAAATATATCATTCCAAGCATTGATTTTATTCCTTAGAAGTGTAGGAACTGAGAACAAGTAAACTCCTGAGATTTAGTTCCTTCCCTAGTAAAATAGGATAAATAATAACTTTTTTCTAAATAATCTGCCACATTAATGTGTCACCATAAATATAGCTCTATCCTTAGAAAATATAAAAAGCTTTGTTCAATATCAGGAACAAAGTGAGTCAATAGTAAATTTACACCAAGCCACTTAAAAAAAATTCTATCATCAGGATGTTTTCTGTACTTTTGGTTATTGGTCATAAAGTGGAAAGTGTTCCTATATAATTGACTTTTTAAATAAGGTATTTTACAGGTAATATACAAGGCAGTTAATTTATATTCTACTTCCAAAAAGGAAATGAATAGATAAGCCATAAAATGTAATACAATAAGATCAGATATTATTAATAAAAATAAAAGGCAACTTGTAAGGAGGAGGAATGAAAATATATCAAAGTATTTTGATAGCAGAATTATATAACAATTAAGTACAAAAGTAAGCTCCGATTTGTATAGTAACAAATTGTCACCATGAAGTATTGACTCTATTTTTTAATGAATATCAATAGTTATTTGTCAAAAAAAAATTAAATGTCATTTAGATGTTAATCAAATGTATTTATTTCACAAGGATTTCAGTTATATGTAATAAGATGCTCAGTTGAACTTATTTATGAAGTTGCTAGCAGTTTGTACAAGTGAAGTCTCAGGAGATACTATAGTGTAGAGTGCACTAGCCATGGTATTTCAACTGCCTCATATGCTTGCAAAAGCTGGACAATCATTAAGGAAGATTAATGAAGAGTTGATGGCTTTGAATTATCATGTTGGCAAAGAATATTGAGTATACCACGGACTGCCAGAAGAATGAACAAATCTGCCTTGGAAGAAGTACAGCCAGAATGCTCCTTAGAAGTGAGGACCTCAAGACTTTGTCTCAGGTACTTTGGATATGTTATCAGGAGGGACCATCCCTGGAGAAGAACATCATACTTGGTAAAGTAGAGGGTCGTCAAAAAAGAATACCTGAACAAGATGGATTGACACAGTGGCTGCAACAACGAGCTCAAACATAGCAACAACAATTGTGAATGTGGTGCATGATCAGGCAATGTTTCCTTCTGTTGTACATAAGGTCACTATGAGTTGAAAACAACTCAATGGCACCTAAAACATAAAAATAACAGAGTGGTTAAGCCATGAGATTTGTAGCCAAACTTCCTAGCTTGGAAAGCCAGTTCTGTCCCTCATTATCTGTGCAAACTTGAGAAGTTATTGGTACTCTATGTCTCAGTTTTCTCATCTGCAATGGCCCTAAGAAAGCCAACATTGCAGTGGTGTTTTGAGGAATAAATGCCAAGTGCTTAGAGCCGTGCCTTTATGTAGTCACTGTTCAATGTAAGTTTTGGGACTTTGTTTTGTTTTTAATTAAATAAAATTATCCTGGAGCAGATTTATTTTAGAAAAGATCTCAATTTATGTTCCTCAATAAAGCAAATGTATATTGATTACCCACCTAATGTTCTGAGGGAAAAAAAAGAAAGACTTGTGAGATCATCTTAAATCTGGATGCAGATGCAGCAGACTACGTATTACGTGTGTAAGTGATATAAGATACATGTATCATCTTGATTTTGCTTTAGAAGAAAGAGAAGAAATTTTTTCACAGTAAAGAGAGATGACCCATGTATGTGTACCGGCATTTGCATGTGTGTACGTGTGTATGTGTGATGCGTAGAGGTTAGTGAGGTGGTAGAGTGTATAGTGACCTCTCCCTTTTTTGCTCCTGCACATGCCATTTTTAAAACTGAGTTATTGAGACCATGCTTACTGGAAATGTACTATGGACTAAAGTGACAGCCTAATCCATCCTATCATGTCTATTCTTGGTTGTGATCCTGGGCACCCAAGATACTGGAATTAATTTAAGAAAGCTCAGAAGAGCTGTCACATTAGTAGTGCTCTGGACTGGAGGGTCCAGAGCTGGCTACACTTTTGTATCACTTAGGGACTGTGATGGTTAAGATTGTGTGTCAACGTGGCTGAGCCATGATTCTCTGTGTTTTGGCAGTTATATAATGTTGTGATCACTTCCATGTTGAGATTTGATATATGAATCACTCTCACAATGGGATGTGCTATGAGCAGCCAATCATTGAAAAGGAATATCCTTGGGTGTACGGCCTGCATCAAATATAAGTGGACATTCTGGCAAGGCTTCGGGGGGGGGGTGGTGCTCACTCTGGATCTTGCAACTGGCTCCTGTTTATCTGGCCTCCAGTTCTTAGGTTGTGGTCTTGCCTGCCAATCTTGGGATTCATCGATTCATCGATCTTTGCAGGCTGTGATCAATATCCCTGCTGTCTGACCTGTTAATCTTGCATTCACCAACGCTTGTGGCTATGTTAATAAGGAGAAGCCTCTATCCTAACCAATGGACTCAGGACATTCCAGCCTCTATAACTGCATGAGCCATTTCCTTGATGTAAATATATATATATATATACAGCTTTACTGATTTTGCTTCTCTCGAGAACTCAGCTTAAGACTTGCAGTTTTTATCAATTAGATGATACTATACCACTCAAAATTTGGACTTAATTTATCTAGAGTCGGATAGAGTCATTTCTATGTTCAAATGTCTCGGTATAGTCGTGGTGACTACACTTCTCTGGATGTCTCAGCACACGCTTAGAAGGAATGGGCTCTTTCAACTTTCTACTTTCAACAATGGAAACCTAAAATTATTACTTTGGACTGAGTAAGTGAATACCAGAAATCTTTGTGAATATCTACTATGCTGTAGAATAACTATCTGTACTCTCATTAATGTAAAATTGAGAGATTTATTGAAAAAAAAAAATAGAATCACCTCGAGTGGTGGATAGAATGAAATCCCTGTAGTGGAATCCAGTAATCCAAAATGGTAACTCACCAGAGATGTTTTATAAGAGGAGAGCAAAGGATATGAAACATATTACTTGATAGGTATTTTCAAGCTTAGTTCATCAAAAGATATTACTCGACTGGTAATAGATAATTTTAAGGTAGGACTTCCTGTGACAGGAACTCGTAAGACAGGATTTCCTTTGATGGGAACAC
Organism: Trichechus manatus latirostris; assembly: GCF_000243295.1. NCBI lineage: Eukaryota > Metazoa > Chordata > Mammalia > Sirenia > Trichechidae > Trichechus > Trichechus manatus. The sequence goes on from NW_004444065.1 coordinate 6,650,987, forward strand.
ATAAGGCAGGACTTCCTGTGAAGGGAAATCATAAGACAGGTGACGTACATTGAATTATGTCCCCCAAAAAATGTGTGTATCAATTTGACTGGGTCATGATTCCCAGTATTGTATGATTGTGTACAATTTTGTAATCTGCTGTGATTTCCTTATGTGTTGTAAACTCTATCACTATGATGTAATAAGATGGATTACTAGAAGTTATACTGATGAGGTCTACAAGATTAGATAGTGTCTTAAGCCAATCTCTTTTGAGATATAAAAGAGAGAACCGAGTAGAGAGACATGGGAACCTCATACCACCAAGAAAGCAGTGCCGGAGCAGAACACATCCTTTGGACCTGAGGTTCCTGTTCTGAGAAGCCCCCAGACCAAGGGAAGACTGATGACATGGACCTTCCTCCATAACTGACAGAACGTGTTTCGCTAGAGCTGATGCCCTTAATTAAGACTTGTAGCCTACTGGACTGTGAGAAAATAAACTTCTCTTGTTAAAGCCATCCACTTGTGGTATTTCTGTTACAGCAGCACTAGATGATTAAGACAGGACTTCCTGTAATATAAGCTCATAAGGCAATTGGCTTAGAAAGATATATATCTATCTTTCTTAGACTGGTTACAATGTGGTAATTACAAGGGTACATTAAGGGAGGGGGTACAGTGTAGTTACATGATTACTATGCACTCCTCTCTTAGAAACAACCTGGAAAATGGCTGCCACTAGTGTGTAAATGGAACTAGCAAATAAGGAATCACACTCAATCCTCAAATTGGACATTTCAGATCTTATCAGGCACCTCAATTTTTTTTTAAAATTCCATTACACATTCTCTCCTTTTTACCAAGGACTTCAAGAGAAATCTTTTGATCAGTTCACTAACCACTATTCTGAAAGAAGGTTTTCTTCTGCATGGACTTTGAGCATATGTTTATTCTATATGGCTGCTTATTTAATTAGTCTTTAAGATCTCAGGTACTATGCATGTGAAAAGGTTGTTATTATTGTTAGGTGCCATCGACTTGTTAGTGACTCCACACACAACAGAAAAAAACCCTTCCCAGTACTTCTTTCAAGAGTGATTTGTTCACTCTTCAGGCAGTCCATGGCACATTCAATATTCTTTGCCAACACCCTAATAAAAAGGTGTAAATTCTTCTTTGGTTTTCCTTATTCTTCAAATGTATATGAGGCAACTTAAAATATTATAGTCCAGGTCAAGTGCATGTCAGTCCTCAGTGTGGTATCCCTGATTTTTAACATTTCAAAAAGATATTTTGCAACAGATTTGTCCAAATGCAACATGCTGTTTGATCTCCTAGCTGCTGCTTCCAGGGGCGTCTACCATGGAGTTAAGAAAAATGAAATCAAACTATAAATAGCAACCGAACATTGTGAAAAGGTAGCTGGGCAGTATTTGACATCTTCACAATGCTATAGATTTAGCCTCTTGATTTTGTGGTTTTATTACTTAAGGGTTAGTACAGAACAGGCGACATTAGAGGAATAAGCTGACATCTGATGTCTTACTCAAGGAGTGGACTCAAGTCTGTCTGAAATATAAGTACTGTCAGTGTAAGTTATTCTTTTCATAGGCATTAAACAGGTCTTTTGGGTAACATTTGTCAAAAGTTTCACAAAACATTTAAAAGTCTCTATGATTATTACAATGAGTATTATTAATCCAGTTGACAATATAGAATTAATCCATGATTCAATGCCTGAGGGTAGCCAACTGAAAATATCTAGAAAAGGGGAGAGTGAGGGTTAAGTTATATGAAGCCAAGCAGCCTTCTGATGAATTAGTTTAATATCTTGTTCCACGTCTCCTGAGGTGTTAATCCAGGTGCAGCAAGAGGTGTTAGCTAAAGCACAGACCCTTCCTTGCTGGGCTAACAGGAAATCTATGACAATTCAATCATCCAAAACTACTTTTACAGGTGAGTTCAGTTATTTTTCTTGAGCAGTATAGCATTGGCAACATCATCTGCTATTCCTTCCATGGTTCTGGAGATGTTATGGATGGTATGTTCTAAATATCCTACTCCATATCAAGGGAATAATATCCACAAAAAACCATAAACTAAACCAGGGAACTCCTTTAAGGGGTTCCCTCCATCTCTCCTGTGCTCATGTCTGGACTGTTTGTCTCTCCTCCTTTCTAATAATTTCAGGTGGTCAGTCCAGTGTAAACTCTCATAAGAATGTACGTCTAAAAGGATTACCATATCGTCTAAGGTACATTGGTCTGTCATATTCCAACCATCCAGATAGGATAAAGCCCACATATAGGACTCATTGTTTAGGTTTGAATTGGTAAAAATTAGGTATTTTGGATCCTCCACATAAATATACATATTCATATGGGGCACGTATTTACCAGGGATAGGCATAGTTTGATTTGTCTGTTCAAGACAATTCTCTGTCAAAGAGTTGTTGCAAATAAACAGTCATCCTGACCTAAGCCAATTCCACATTTGAACACAAAAGACCTTTTTTTCCTTTAGACATGCTGTTAAATTTCCTGAAAAAGCCAAGTTCTAATATCTGGGAGGGGCATTATATGAAATTAAGGGCTGATTTTTGCAATCTGAAGAGGAGATCCAGTGCATTTTGGAACACTCTTTAACTATAATCCCAGTCAGATTGACACATGGGACTTGGGGTTGAGTTGGTATCGCAGGAAGATGCCACAGTCTGACACTTATGGCTCACCTAGAGGTAATATTAAAAATGATGGTAGCAGTGGGAACAAAGTTATAACTCAGTATGAGAGTACATAATTCATTTGAGTTCTCATGTACAGTTTTGGGTAAAGGATGACAGATCCAGCATTCAATCAGATTTGTGGATTGTGCAACTGTCTGAGTGAGTTTAACAAAGGCATTTTCATACCAACAATTAACAGGAGCTGTGATTAACAGTAGTATGGGCAGAAAGTTTAAGAAAGACTTCATAGTGGAGATACACAGCCCAAAAGAAATAAACAAGGGCTACTAGCATATAAATAATAATGATGACAAAATATTCTCTAAAACTGGTGCTATAAAAGAGGTTTGGATTTTCAGGGGAAGAACAACACATTAAAACAAGGAATAGTAACCCACAGTTGGAGTCCAATGACAATAAAAAGGATTAGGATAATTGTAAAACAAATCGTTAGTACCTCTACAGCTAAAATTTTTTATCCTAAAAATTCAAGTTTATACATATAAAAAGCTATTTCAAAAACAATGGCAAGTTATAAATTTAAATTAAGCAAATTTAGATAATTTAAAACCATCAAAATACCCATAACTAAAAACTATGATCCCAGTGACTAAGAAAAATACAAAAAATGTTAAAGCCCTCATTTAAACAACTTATTTCAAAGACAACAACTGGAATAATATAATCACCAAAACTACCTGGATATAATTCCATGATCATACATAACAGCTGTCTTATACTGAATTATGTCCCCCCAAACAATGTGCGTATCAGTTTGGCTGGTCCACGATTCCCAGTATTGTGTGATTTTCCTATATATTGTAAATCTTGCCTCTATGACGTTGAGGGAGGATGGGTGGCAGTTGTGTTAGTGAGGCAGGACTCAATCTACAAGATTGGATTGTGTCTTGAGGCAGTCTCTTGAGATATAAAAGAGAGAAACAAGCAGAGAGACAAGTGGACCTCATAGCACCAAGAAAGCAGTGCTGGGAGCAGAGCAAGTCTTTTGGACCCTGGGTCCCTTTGCAGAGAAGCTCGTAGTCCAGGGGAAGATTGATGAGAAGGCTAACAGAGAGAGAAAGTCTTCCCCTGGATCTGATGCCCTGAATTTGGACTTTTAGCCTACTTTACTGTGAGGAAATAAATTCCTCTTTGTTACAGTCATCCACTTGAAGTATTTCTGTTATAGCAGCACTAGATGACTAAGACAATAGCTAATAATACAAAGATATCAAAAATGATAAAGAAGAAAGCAGCCAGTCCAACTTTTACTGCAGGCTGTATAGGCAGTTTCAGGTTAGGTCTGAAGATCTTGGGAAATCAGTCTATCCAGCATCATCTGCTTCTCTTTCCTGGTGACATATGAATTTGAATTTCAAACCTTTATGAGGCTCAGCCGTCCATTCAGGAGTCAGGGCTTTCTTCAGCTGGGATAAATGAATCCAAGCTTTAACTCCCTGTAATTTAGTGGCATAAGGATTAATGAGAAGGATCAAATAAGGTCTTTTACCTCAAAGTTCAAGAGAATCTTTTAATTGGTTATCTTTTCCAGTAAACATGATCTCCAGGTTGAACATTATGTAATTTAAATTTTTCTTGCGTTTGATTATCAAAAGCTTCTTTAACCTGTGTACAGTATTCTTTAGAATATTGGATCAAAGATTTACAATATTGAAACAAATCAGATTGAAATAAATTTGAATCAAGGCATGTTGCCCAATAAGGGAGGGTCATTGGCTGTCCAGTGATAATTTCATAACTAGTCAATTTGTGAGGCCAAAATGGAGTAGTTCTTAAATTTAAAAGGACTAGAGGCTGCACCTTAGTCCAAGGCAATTGAACAGACTTGGAATGTTTGGTTAATTGAGTTTTTACTATGCCATTAGTTCTTCCAATTAGACCAGAGGATTGAGGGTGATAAGGACAATGAACTCTTTGAAAAATGGGGAAGATTTTACATATTTTCTCAGTTACTTGCCCATTGAAATGGATGCCTCAATCACTACAAAGGACACTTGGGGTTCCCAAGTGGGGATAATATCCTCAAGAAATTTCATAGCCACAAATGTAGCAGTAGCTCAATGACTGGAAAATGCTTCTACCCAATGAGAAAAATCTTCATTACTAAATACAAACTTTTAACCACTTGAGAGAGGGGAGTTGGATAAAATCAATCTGCCATTCAAGCATTGGTCCTGATGGCATAGAAAATCTTCAGGTGGAGCTTTATAAGGTTTACCTGATTTAAACTGAGAGGAAATCAAACATTGGGAAGTCATTTGTTCAGCAGTTTCATAAAATGTCCCCGCCAATATTTCTTTAAAATTTATATCATCTTATCTCTTTCCAAAAGTGTATTCATGTGCAATACTTCCAGTACAGGGGCTTGCAGAGATTTGGGGAGAACTAAGTTCTTGTTGGGTCCCAACCATATCCCAGAGGTGGGGCACTGGGAGTAACTATGTTTCTTTCATTTCTCAACCTCCTCATGTAGGGTTGATTTCTGATGTTCAAATAAATCCTTTAAGGCAATTCCTCCAGGCCTAGAGGGATTCTCTACAAGCATGTTAAAATATTGTTCATTACCTGAAACAGTCCCCCAATGTAAGGAATCATACATAACTACTAAAAGTTTATAAGGAGTATTAACAGAATTAAAACAAGGCGGGGGGAGGATGGTGATCTTTAAAACCCTGAGAAAAAAGCATGGTCTACAGTGACAGAAAAATCTCACCATCAATGGGCTTCTAAAGCCCTGATTAGTTCATCTGTCATTATTCCTATATTAATATGCCAGTGATTTCTAACCATAAGAACATGTAAGCATTCTGGCAAAATTGGATTTTTATTAGGCCCGATCCAGAGTCCAGTGATTGGAGCCTGATGACAGCTGGCCTGTTTCCATTCTCTAATTTCCTCAGGAGGGGTTAATTGTTGGTGTTTAAAAAGTGATTCTGAAATTTCTTTCAGGTCAAATTCTGGTGGATGACATTTTACAGGTGCCATATGTACAGGTACCCTAACTTTTATTATTATCTATTCACTCTTTTTCATTATGATCACGAGTGGAATTATCATGGTTATGAATGAGGGCGGCATCTTTAAAGGGTGATTGGGAAGCGGTTTGTTTAGCTGTTCTGTCAGCTAAGTCATTTCCTTTAAATTGCTGTGTTCCTGGAGCTTCTCTGCGTTGGTGGTCCTGGATTTTTATTACAGTAATCTCAGAGGGGAGCAAAAGGGCCCCTAAGAGGTCTGCTACTAAGGACCCATTTTTAATTTGAGACCCAGAAGAAATTAGGAATCCCCTTTTTTTCCATAACATACTAAAATCATGAGCAACTCCAAGACATTCCTAAAGTCTAAAAATGATCACTGACCATCCAGACACCAGCTTGCAAGCCTTCATGAGTGCAATTAGTTCAGCTTGTTGAGCTGAAGTAACTTCAGGAAAAGCGCCACTTTTAAGTATCTTTGTTGAGCTAGTCATAGCATATTCTCTCTGGTCATGAGAGTTTGTAGGTTCAGACTTTAAAATATGAACTAAATCAGGATTTGATAAAGGGCTTTCTTGTAAATCTGGTCTAGGAGACAAAGCTGTTCAGTAAGATTTAAGCCATCATAGGGTAAGTGGTCATTATTATTAGGTAAAGGTAACAATGTAGCTGGATTCAGACAGGTTATAGTATGTAACTGAATATTAGAAGTGGCCACAAGGAGAACTTCATAAGAAATCAGCCTGCTGGCCAACAGGTACTGAGTAAGCTCTGAATTTAAAATGGCTGACACCACATGAAGGATATAGACTTCAAGAAACATTCTTAAAACTATACCTGCTGTGGTCTCAACTATTCCAGTGGTTGCAGTGCCTGCTCTAAGGCAAGGGGGATAGCCCCTTGTGATGGGGTCCAGCTGGACACTTTAATAATCAATGGGTGTCTGTTGTCCTCTCTGTTTTTGAGTGAAGACTCCTAGAGAATTCCCAGAAATCTCTTGGGCACAAAGTAAAAAGTCTAAATGATAATTAGGAAATCCTAGAGCAGGAGTGTTAATGCTTCTTTTAGTTGAGTGATGGCCTTCTGGCCATCCTAAGGGAGCTGGAAGGGTTCAAACTCTAAACTCTTTAGATAATGGTAAACAGGTTGATCCAGCAAAGAATAATTACATATACAAGTTCTTCAACAGCTGCAGAGTCCTAGAAATCCTCTTAACTGTTTCTTGGTGTTAGGGATAAGATAAATTAATACGGTATCTTTTCTTTTGGGATTTATAGTGACCTCTTTTGCTGAAATTATATGTACCAAGTACTTAAAGGTTAGGCTAACTAATTTTTCTCTGGAGGCTTTGTGACCGCCTCTGGCCAAACGTTTAAAAACAGGATACGGTTGGAAAGACATGCCTCTAGAGAGTTGCAGAAGACTAGTAGATCTTCCACATATTGTAATGATGTACTCCCCTGAGTGAACTGTAACGTCTGCAAATCTGCATGTAAACTCTGAGAAAAATAGGTGGGGGATTCATTAAAACCTTGGGGCATGACTGTCCAGGTAAATTGTTATCCACCCCCCACCCCGGAGTGAAGACATACAAATACTGACAGTCCAGATGGACTTGAATGCTTTTTAAAAAGCACTGCAAAGATCAACTACTGTAAAATGAGTCACTTTGGGGGGGACGTTAGAGATGAGCAGGTGAGGGTTAGGAATAATGAGGAATCTTGGAATGACTATATGATTAATAGCATGCAAATCTTGTACAAATCTCTAGCTCCTATCATTGGGTTTCTTAGCAGAGAAAACTAGAGTGTTGCAAGGACTGGTGCAAGGGATTATTAAGCCTTTAGCCAAAAACTCTTGAATTATAGGAACAAGTCCTTCCTTAGCTTCTCACTTTAAAGATACTGAGAAATTTTAGGTAAGGGTTTAGAGGTATCTATTTGAATTTTTGTTGTTTCAGCTGATAGGATCCGACCAACATTGGTAGAAGTAATGGCCCATAAACTTTCAGGTACAGAAGAAAGACATTGGATAAAGTCCAGGAAGGACTGTCTTGTGGTGGTAAGCTGAGTGCTTGAAAATAGCAATAGAATTCTTTACAGAAAGAATTTTCTATTGTAGATTCTGTCGATTGGCTTCACTTAAATCTAATAGCGTTTCTACTGTTTCTGAGAATTTTATTTTGCAATTTCATTTGGATAAAAGAATTCTTCCTACTAAATTTACTGGAGTATCTAAGATCAGTAAAAATGGGCGCTTGTCTTCTATAGGACCTAAAGAGACAGAAACAGGCTGGGAATTTATTAAAATATGTTCTTGATTAGTAAACCCCGTGACTAGTGAAGTTTTACTACTATGGGGAAAGGGCTTTTGTGAATTTGTGGGGTTTATTACAGATAAGGTTGAACCAGTGTCAATTAAAATTTACATGGTTCTCCATTTATTTGAACAGTAGCTTATCCCTGAGAGTGCAACCATAGGAAAGGTCCCTGATTTGTCCCCTGAGTCCCTTCATTCTAACTTCTTCTGGGCTACATTTGGTGTTAGGTTGACTAATTTATTTTTTTAAACATTCCCTTTTAAAAGAACCAGGCTTTTCACAGTAGTAACAAACAAGTGGCAAGTTACTGAGACCAATCTTTGCCATAGGTTGTGGGAACCTCTTCTGTGTGGGGGAATTATTTTGAGACTGGGTCTGTAACTGCTTTAATTGCAGGGACATAAGTTGATTTTTTTTTTTAGCTTTAGTTCTCTGTTCAGCTTCCCTAGCCTGCTGTTTAAGAGTTTGAGATAACTTGTAGGCTAGAGTGGCTACATATGATGTGTTTTCATTTTCCTAATCTAGATTGACTAGCTCAGTGGGCTCCGAATGGAGGCCACAGACAAAAAGGGAATTGAAAGCAATACAAGATCCAGACTCTCCTAGCTTTAAACTGGAGAGTTCTTGATAAAGTTCAGTCAAATGGTTCCTATTATAATAAATGGTTTAATTGTTCACTTTGTTTGCAACCCTGAAGCTTGGTCAAATGTATTTTTAAGGAGAAAACTTTCAGATAGCTTCAATAAGGTTTCTGACAATATCTCCGGTCTATGGTATTTTTTCCATGCTGGGAACATTAGGCCAGATGGTTAGAGATTAAGTAGTTTTCTTTCTTTTCTTTGTTTTTTGTTATCTTTCTTTTTTATAATGCACTTTAGATGAAGGTTTACCGAACAAATAGTTCCTCATTAAACAGTTAGAACATATATTGTTTTATGACAATGGTTAACAACCCCACAACATTTCAACACTGTCCCTTCTCAAACTTGGGGTCCCTAATACCAGCTTTCCTGTCCCCTCCTGCCTTCTAGTCCTTGTCCCTGGACTGTTGTGCTCCATTAGTCTCATTTTGTTTTTTGGGGCTGTCTAATCTATGGCTGAACAGTGGAAGTTGGGAGTGTCTACATTACTGAACTAAAAGGGTGTCTGGGGGTCATACTCTCTGGGTTTCTCAAGTCTCTGTCAGGCCAGTAAGTCTGGTCTTTTTTTGTGAGTTAGAATTTTGCTTTACATTTTCTCCAGCTCTGTCTGGGACACTCTTTTGTGATCTCTGTCAGAGCAGTCAGTGGTGGAAGGCAGGCACCATCTAGTTGTATTGGACTCAGTCTGGTGGAGGCCGTGGTAGTTGTGGTCCATTAGTCCTTTGGACTCATCCTTCCTTTGTGTCTTGTTTTCTTCATTCTTCCTTGCTCCAGAAGGGGTGAGATCAGTGGAGGATCTTAGATGGCTGGTCACAGGCTTTTAAGACCCCAGACGCTACTCACCAAGGTAGAATGTAGAACATTGTCTTTATAAACTGTGTTATGACAATTGAGCTAGATGTTCCCTGAGACCATGGTCCCCACAGCCCTCCGCCCAGCAATTCAGTCCCTCAGGGAGTTTGGATGTGTCTATGGCTTCCATGACCTTTCCCTGTACAAGTTGTGCTGGCTTCCACAGTATTGTGTGCTGTCTCACCCTTCAAAATGACACCGCTTATCTATTGTCTATTTAGTATTTCCCCTCTACCCCTCCTATCCCTCAAAAACCAACAAATATTGTTTCTTTTTCTGTGTAAACCTTTTCATGAGTTTTAGAGTAGTGGTCTCAAACAATATTTGTGCTTTTGTGATTGACTTATTTCACTCAGCGTAGTGCCCTCCAGTTTCATCCATGTTGTGAGATGCTTCACAGATTCATCATTTTTCTTTATCATTAAATAATACTCCATTGTGTGTATGTAGCATAGTTTGTTTATCCATTCATCTGTTGATGGGCATCTAAGTTGTTTCCATCTTCTAGCTATTGTGAACAATGCTGCAATGAACATGGGTGTGTATATGTCTATTTGTGTGACGGCTCTTATTTCTCTAGGATGTATTCCTAGGAGTGGGATTGCTGGATCGTATGGTATTTCTATTTCTACCTTTCTAAGGAAGCGCCATATCATTTTCCAAAATGGTTATATCATTTTTCATTCCCACCAGCAGTGCATAAGAGTTCTGATCTCCCCTCAGCCTCTCCAACATTTGTTATTTCCAGTGTTTTTGATTCGTGCCAGTAATTCCGGAGTGAGATGGTATCTCATTGTGATTTTAATTTGCATTTCTCTAATAGCTAGTTATCACGAGCATTTCCTCATGTGTCTGTTGGCCACTTGAATGTCTTCTTTGGTGAAGTGTATGTTCATTTCCTTTGCCCATTTTTAATTGGATTATTTGTTTTTTTGTTATACAGGTAGTAGATTTTCTTGCAGATTTTAGAGATTAGACCTTTGTCTGTCTTGCAATGTCCAAATTTTTTTTCCCAGGCTGTGTGTTCTGTTTGTACCCTCTTGGTGAAGTCGTTTGATGAGCACAAGTGTTTAATTTTTGGAAGATCCCAGTTATCTAGCTTATCTTCTGGAGTTTGTGTGTTGTTGGTTATGGTTTGTATTCTGTTAATGCTTCTAGCACTGATTCTATTTTTTCTTCTGTGAACTTTATAGTTTTTAGCTTTATATTTAGGTCTTTGATCCATTTTGAATTAATTTTTGGAAATAGTGGAAAGTATGGGTCCTGTTTCTTTTTTTTAAAGATGGACATCCAGTTTTGCTTGCACCATTTGTTAAAAAGACTGTCTGTTCCCCATTTGATGGATTTTGGGCCCTTGTCGAAGACCAGGTGCCCACAGGTGGATAGATTTACATCTGGGTTCTCAATGTTGTTCCATTCGTCAATGTATCTGTTGTTTTACCAGTGCAGACTGTTTTGACTACTATAGCTGTATAGTAGGTTGTGAGGTTAGGTAACGTAAGTCCTCCTGGTTTATTCTTCTTCTCTAATAGTGCTCTATTTATGCCGGGCTTTTTCCCTTTCCAAATAAAGTTAATGATTATTTTTTTGATCTCTTTAAAGAATGCTGTTGGTATCTGGATAGGAATTTCATTTTATTTGTAAGTCGCTTTAGGTAGAACTGTCTTTTTCACAATGTTGAGTATATTTTCCATGAGCGTGATATGTTTTTCCATTTATGTAGATCCCTTTGGATTTCTTGCAGTGCTATTTTGTAGTTTTCTTTATACAAGTCTTGTACGTAGTTGTTTAGATTTATTACTATTTTTTTTTATGGGCTATTATAAATGATATTCTTTTCCTGATTTCATTTTCATCATTCAACTGATTTTTGTATGTTTACCTTGTATGCTACTACTCTGCTGAATCTTTCTATTATTTCCAGTAGATTCTCGTGGAGTCTTCAGGGTTTCCTATGTATAGTATCATATAATCAGCAAACAGGGAGAGTTTAACTTCTTCATTATCAGTTTGGATATCCTTTATTTCTTTTTCTTGCCTTATTGCTCTGGCTTGGACTTCCAGCACAATGTTAAATAAGAGTGGTGATAAAGGGAATCCTTGTCTTGTTTCAGTTTTCAAGGGGAATGTTTTCAGGTTCTCTCTATTAAAAATGATGGTGGCTGCTGGTTTTGTATAGATGTGCTTCATTATATTGAGGAATTTCCCTTCTATACTTATTTTACTTAGAGTTTTTGTCAGGAATGGGTGTTGGACTTTGCCAAATGCCTTTCAGCATCAATTGAGATGGTCATGTGATTCTTTACTTTTATTTATATGGTGGATTACATTGATTGATTTTTTAATGTTGAACCATCCTTGCATACCTGGTATGAATCCTACTTGGTTGTGGTGTATGTTTTTTTTTTTTTTTTTTGTTATGATGCTGAATTAGAATGGTGACAGTTTTTTTGAGAATTTTTGCATCTATATTCATGAGAGATATTGATCTGTAGTTTTCTTTTTTGTGGTGGTTTTGACTGGTTTTGGTATCAGGGTTATGCTGGCTTCATAGAATGAATTTGGAAGTGTTGCTTCCTCTTCTATGCTCTGAAATAGCTTGAGTAGTACCGGTACAAGCTCTTATCTAAATGTTTGGTAGAATTCTCCAGTGAAGCCATCTGGGCTAGGGATTTTTTTTTTTATTGGGAATTTTTTTTACTACCTTTTCAGTCTCTTTTCTTGTTATGGGTCTGTTCTGATTTTCAACATCATTTTGTGTTAGTTTGGGTAGGTAGTGTGTTTCTAGAAATTTATCGATTTCCTTTAGGTTTTTAAATTTTTTGGAGTATAGGTTTTTCATAATAGTCCGTTAGGATCCTTTTTATTTCAGTTAGATCTGTTGCAATATTCACAATTTCATTTCTTATTTGAGTTTTTTTGTGTCCTCTCCTGTTTTTCTTTTGTCAGTCTGGCCAGAGGTTTGTTGATTTTGTTGATCCTTTCAAATAACCAACTTTTGGTTTTGTTGATTCTTTCTATTCTCTATGTCATTTATTTCCGCCTTGACTTTTATTATTTCCTTTCTTCTAGTGGTTTGATTTTTTCTGCCGGTCTCTTTCTATTTGTTTTAGTTGTGTAGTTAGTGTTTTGATGTCCCTTTCTTCTTTTTTGATGTGTGCATCTATTGTTATAAATTCTCCTCAGAGGACTGTCTTGCTGTGTCCGAAAGGTTTTGATATGATGTGTTTTCATTCTGATTTGACTTTAGGAAGTTTTTGATTCCATCTCTGATTTCTTCTATTACCCAGTGGTTTGTAAAGCAGAGTGTTATTCAGTTTCCATGTAACTGATTTTTTTTCCTTGCTCATCTTGTTAATTTCTACCTTGATGGCATTGTGGTCAGAGAAGATACTTTGTAGTATCTCAATGGTTTGTATCTTGTTGAGGGTTTCTCTGTGACCTAAGATGTTGTATATTCTAGAGAACGTTCCATGTGCACTGGAAAAGAAAGTGTAGTTTGCAGCTGTTGGGTGGAGTGTTCTATATATGTCTATGAGGTCAAGTTGGCTGATTGTGCCTTTTAGGTCTTCTGTATCTTTGTTGAGTTTCTTTGTAGATACTCTGTCTTTTACCAAGAGTGGTGTGTTGAACTCTCTTACTATTACTGTGGAACTGTCAATTTCTCTTTGCAGTGCTGTTAGTATTTTATGTATTTTGCAGTACTGTCATTGGGTGCATAGATGTTTATTATGGTTATGTATTCATGATGAATCATTCCGTTAATCATTATATACTATCCTTCTTTGTCTTTTATGGTGGATTTTGTTTTAAAGTCTATTTTATCTGAGATTAGTATTGTCATCCATGCTCTTTTTTGGTAGCTGTTTGCTTGATATATTTTTTCCAACCCTTTGATTTTTAATAAATTTAGGTCTTTATTTCTAAGATTTGACTCTTGTAGATGGCATAATGATGGATCCTGTTTTTGTTTTTTTTTAATCCATTTTGTCACTCTCTGTCTCTTTATGGGTGCATTTAGGCCATTTACATTCAGTGTGATTATTGACTTGTTTGAGTTTATTACTGTCATTTTGTAGTGTTTTTTTGTGGTGCTGATGTTTTCTTCATTCCTCTTACTCTCCTGTGTTGAATTATTTTTGTTTGTGGATTTTTTTTATTTCTTTTGTTTTTGTAGGTTTTGTTTTTACTGAGATTTTATGTTTTTCTTCTTTATTTTGATGAGTAGGTTTGTTAACATTCTTTGTGATTACCTTGAAGTTTATACTTGTTTTCCTAGGTTTGAACCAGTCTATTATTACTTGGTATCCCCTTGCCTTCCTCTCCTACACTGTTTCTTCCCTCTTTTACTGTTCTGATGTTGATGTCATTTTCAGAGTAACGTCTCTCATTACCTATTGTAATTCTTTTGGTTTTGGAGAGTACTTGAGAGTTCATTTCCTAGATTGGTTATCTGCTGGTACAACCCTGTGTCCTAGATTCAGCCTATGGTCTGATGTTGTTTGTTCTGAGATAGAAGGACTCCCTTTAATAAATCTTGTAAGTTTGGTTTGGTTTTTAACATAATCTCTTAATTTCTGTTTATCTGGAAATGACCTAATTTCACCATCATAATTGAACAAGAATTTTGCAGGATATATTATTCTTGGCTGGCAATTTTTTTTTCTTTCAAGGTTTTATGTATGCCATCCCATTGCCTTCTTGCCTGCATGGTTTCTGCTGAATAATTTGAGCTTAGTCTTATTGTTTCTCATCTGTATGTGACTTTTTGTTTTTCTCGAGCTGCTCTCAGAATTGTTTGTTTGTTTTTGGTTTTAGTGAGCATGATTATGATATGCTTTGGTGATTTTCTTTTGGGGTCTATCCTATATGGGGTTCGTTGAGCTTCTTGGATGGTCAGCTTTTCATCTTTCATGATATTGGGGTAATTTTCTGTCAGCAGTTCTTCAGTGATCCTCTCTGTGTTTTCTGTTTTCTCCCCCTGTTCTGGAACTCCGATCACATGCAAATTGTTTCTTTTGATTGTATCCCACATAATTCTCAGAATTTATACATTTTTCTCCATTCTTTTTTTGATTTTTCCTCAGACTTGTATCTAAGTGTTTGTCTCCAATTTCACTAATCCTGTCTTCCATTGTTTGAAACCTGCTCCTCAGCCCTTCTATGACACTGTCCATTTCTGAAATCTTGTTGTTTATCCTTTGGATTTCTAATTGCTGTTTTTGTGTGATTTCTGGTTGTGAATTTATTTTCACTTTTTGTTCCTGCATTATTTTCCTGAATTATTCCATTTTTTGGTCTGGATTTTCCATGAATTTGTCTGCCTTTTCCATGATTTTGTCTATTATTTCATTATTTTTGTCTCCTTTTTGCTTCAACTCTTGGATAGCTCTGAATATTAGAGATCTGAATTCCCTATCAGGGAAGTATCTTTTCTTCTATTGGAAAGTCATCTGGTTTTGTTTTATTGAATGCCTACTGGAACCATCTTGTCCTGTTTTTGTATACATTTTGATATCGTCTGTTATCTTTGGGACATTCAGTAGTTATTTTCCTCATTTATTGATTCTAGATTTGTTTGTTTCATTCTGCTTTTTTATTTTATTTGGTTATGTTTGAGTAGGCTTGCTGTGCTTTCTTTGTTGTTTGCTCGTTTGTGGGCATGATACTTTTTGCCTCCTTCTCCAATCGGCAAGGTTAGTTGCTCAGGTGTGGTACAGCAGGGCAGGTCTAGCTGAAGGGGAGTTGCTGGGATGGGTTATTTGTGGTACATGTTAGAGAAGACAGGGAAGGCTGGGAATCAGTGCTGGGAAGGTTCTGGTAGGCCATGCCTCTGCTGCTTGGGGTGTGATGTTCAGCACATGGTGCAGGTGGGCAGGAAAGAGGGGGAGACTTGATGTGTGGAGCTAAGATGGGTATGGGGAAGAGGAGAGAGAGGAGAGAGAAACGTGAGCCCAAAAGTTACAAACAAAGAAAAAAAAAGAGTGCTAAAGGAACTTGCCATTGGAGTGGAGAGGTGAGAGACTTAAAAATAGAGGAAAAAAAAAAAAACAAAATTAAAGAGGGTAAAATTAAAAAAAAATGAATAAATAAAAATTAGAAAAAAGAAAGAAATGAAAAAACCCCACGGATCCCACCAGTGTGGCTGCAAGAACTGGGGAAGGTGGTCCCAGGCTATGAAGTATAGCTGGGTTACAAGGGGTAGAGGTGTCACCCAGAGCCAGGTATTCAGAGGATAGGAAGTGAAGGGAAGAATAGAGAGATGAGAAACTGAGAAATGAAGAAAGATAACAAGGGGAAAGGAGAGAAAAGAAAACAAACAAAAGAAAAACAAAGAGAAAACAAGAAAAAAAGAATGTTCTCACAGATCCCATTGCATGGCTTTGCAGACTGAGGGAGTAACTCCCAAGCCGTGCAGTACTGCCCAGATAGAGGAGGCTCCCAAGCCAAGAAAAGAAAAAGAAAACAAACAAATCAAAACAAAGAAACAACAACAAAAAAAGCCCCAGGGATTCCAGCAGCATGGTGGCATGTACCGTGAAGCACTTCCACAGTCAAGCAGCGTTTCACAGAATTTCATGAAGAAGCAAAGATGGCACAGGGAGCCAGGCATTTCAGAGACAACGAGGAGGAGGTGGTGAGAGGTATGGAAAAAAACAAAAAAAAAGGGGGAAAAAGCAATGCCTGCAACCAACAAATGGCACTCAGGGAACCGGCCAGTGAAGGCGAGTAGAATCCAAGTGGCACAGGGGTGAAGCTTCCCAGCCAAGAGACTGCGGCTGCAGGAAGCAGAGGAGGTCGAGTGGGGGTGAAGAAGGGTGGTGGTGGGAAAGTATATATTGCTGGTTGCCAATTGCTCTGTCTTCTGCTGGGAGCTTGTAGGAGTTTTCTAACACATCTTTTCCATCCACTTTTGAGTATCACCTGGCCCTATTAGTGAATTTATGAAATTATATAAGTCAGCCAGGCCAGGTTCATAGGTATCAGCCAAGATTCTTAATTCTTGAGTGAATTTGTGAGGCTCTTCAAGAGGGTTAGGAAATTCCTTAACGGTAGCAGAAAGTTCTGCTTTTGACCAGGGGGCAAAAGTAATTTGTTGTGGCTTTTGAGCCTCTTCAGGATATTTAACTTTAAAAACATTTCTCAAATAGGTTATATATCTTCTAGAGATACCTTGAAATAATACGGAGGTTCAGTAAGGGGGTTTTCAGCGGAGTAGGTAGGTAAAGGGGGGTACAGAGGAGTAACTGCTGGAAGGACATAGGGAAAGGAGAGGAACAGGTCATCAGATGCTGTGGTTGGACTAGAGATGCTAGGGACATCATCATTTTTGGAAAGGGAGCCATTTTGGGGAAGGGAGTAGTGTTGGGAAAGGGAGCTATTTTGAGAAAAGGTGTCATTTTGGGAAAGTGAAGGTATGGGGTCTGTTTCCAAAGAGATAGTCATTGAAGTTACAGAGCTCTGTCACAGTAATTTTTTAATTTGTTTAGCTTGTTTCAAAATAGTCTCCTGCTAGGAGGTGAATTTATCATTATGATTTCTTTCTGAAGCTTCCAGGATCAATTACAAAATGCTTCCCATTGCTTTAGGTTTATTCATAAGCCCTTAGCCTCCAACTTGCTGTGCAGAAAGTCCAACTTAGTTACCTCAAATGACCCCCACAATATCCATTGGTTCTTCAATTTCCCTTTGTAGGCACACATCATTGGCTTAAATACAAGACTGAACTGGGGCCATAATGCTTAGTCATATAATCAGCAGGAGTTCTCTTAGGGGACCCTGCTTCAGCCTTGAATGTGACATTCCCCATCTCAGAGAGAAACGTGCAAGTATTGAAGATCTAAATGCATGCAAAAACCTTATGGTGCACCAGAAAGAAAAGGAGTTAAGTAAAATAGATTGGTCATGAGATGGCAGTCCTACCAAACATAATTTGGTAATGAACCCAGCGAGATGCTCAGGAAATAAGCAGAAAATGAAAGCATAAAGAAAAGATAGCCAATAAATCTCTCAAAAAGCCATCTTCACAATAAGTGTAGATTTCGATTTGAGAGGCTTACCTCCAGAGAACCTGGAGAATTTGAAGCAACAGTTCTGGGCACAGGGGGCCCTTGTTGGTACTAAGGCCAGCCAGTTCTGTGACTTGTCATGAACAGAGAAGATAATAATCCTTTGGAATCCTGCCAACTATGCCATTAAATGTCATACTATAACCATATGTAATCTGATTAATGTAAAATTGAAAGATTTATTGAAAAAACTAGAATCAGCTCTAACAGCTCTTAAATCCATGTATGGAATTCTGTAATCCAAAATGGCAACTCAACAGCGATATTTTATAAGAGAGAAACAAAGGATATGAAACACATTACTTGAATGGTATTTACAAACTTAAGATCATCGAAAGACATTACTTGATTGGTAGTAGATCACTATAAGGTGAGATTTCCTGTGACAGAAACTCATAAGGCAGGACTTCCTGTGGTGGGAACTCATAAGGCAGGACTTCTTCTAATGCAAGCTCGTAAGGTGGTTGGCTTAAAAGGATATACGTATCTCTCTTAGATTGGTTACACTGTGGTAGTTACAATGGTGTGTGTCGGGGCGGGGGAATGGCAGCATAATTAACCATCATCATTACCGAACATTCCTCTCTTAGAAACAACATGGAAGATGGCTGCCACTAGGGTGAAAATGGAACCAGCAAACAAGAAATCACATTCAATCTTCAAACTCAATTTTTTGTTTCTCTTACACAGATAAAAATAATCTCAAAAGACATTGCTCAAAACAGTGATAATTAAATGATATAGACCTTATTTTATAACTCAAAGTTGTGAAGTACGAAATATCAGACTCAACTATGTATGTTCTTTTGTGTGAAAATTGACGATTATAATTGTGACTGAGTTATCAGAATAATTGCTCAAAATCTTTTTTTTTATTACAGTGATAGAACCAATGCTTCTCTACACCTATTCACTATAGCAAGTGTAATGACAAATACAAATTGAAAATAAGAGGCTTTAATTTTACCTGTTGAAACTGGGAAGGAGACTAGCCTCCTCCCTTGTTCTTTCATAATTCAATTTAGGTAACTTGTAATGATAAATTCTTTATCTGTCTCTTTCAAAAGTATGTAAATCTAAGGTGCTCACTCAGGGAACCGGCAGCCTCTTTTTTAAAGCATAGCTTCAGGTAATTCTCCCCTGCCTTCCTGGAAGGAGATTAGCATAGTCCCAAGTGGCCCAGGCCAAATTGCAAATCTATCTTGGCCATAAAGATACTAGAAAATTAGCTTGAAAACATGAATGGAATGATTTGTATCTACTTAGTTATATAAAGAGTAATTTTTTTTTTCCTGTTTGGGCAATCACTTTACCGGATTCTCTGTGATGCATCACGTTCTGGTTTAATGTTAACTCAGTAATAAAATTTTTCTTTCTCTTTTATTTTCATTGAGAGATTTTCTGGATTGGGAGTAGACTTTTTTTTTAATTATAATTCCCCAACAGAAGCACTTTGTCATTTTATTTAGCAGTGCTAAACAACCAAAGAGCCCTGGTTAAAGTGGTTAAAGCAGCTCAGCTGTTAACTGAAAGGTTGGAGGTTGGAATTCACCAGCCACTTTGTGGGAGAAAGATGTGGCAGTCTACTTCCTCAAAGATTTACAGACTGGCAGCAGTTCTACCTTGTTTTATGAGTCGGACTGGATGGCAATTTTTTTTTTTAATAATAACTTCAAGTTATTATTTCATATGTACCTTATAAACACCTGACTTTTTTTTAAAAGAGTGTGTATTTCTATTTGTTGAAATTTACAACTACATTGTAAGAACAGAGACAGTTAAGACTAACAGGACTCTGAAACCTGACTCCTTAGGTAAGCAAAGTGAAACTTAACAGTGACCAATCAAGAGTTACCAAACTGGCCAAAACCACGCTTCCTGACCCCAATAAGCTTAAGCACCAGTTCCAGTCAATCAGGTTTAAACTTGCTTTGATTCCATGTTTATTTTATAAAAGCTTTCTTCACTTATTTTTCTTTGGAGCTCCCAGCCATTTTCTGCTTGTTTGCTGCCCCATTCATGAATTGTTGTTGTGTTTGAACAAACAGAAATTTATTTTCAGCTTGATATTTCTTTTAACTAGCCAGATATCAAGGATGATGTACTTTTTATGCATAGGCTAGGTTTCCACCTGCTCCCTCCATACGATTATCGTAATTCAGAGTCAATTTCGGTTACAAATCACAAATTGAGATACTCCTTACAGAGGTTATTGGAGACATAAACATTTCCCTGATCACTCAATAAAACAAACTAAACAGTTACCATCAAGTCAATTCCAATTAATGGTATCCCCATGTCACTCAATGGAGTTATATAAAAGCAATATCTACCAGAGATTCTTGAGATCAAGGAGAACCCCGTACTCCTATGCTAGAAGATCCAAACCTTACAAACGGTTGATTATAGATTAAGCGTTTTTTTTGTTTATTTGTCACTTACCTTGTTCCCAGGCAAAAAAAAAAAAAAAAAAAAACGCTCCCTTAACAGCCTAGTCAGACTCTCTCTCTGGGTGGCACATGACTATTACTAAGCAAATTCTTCAACAATTCTCGATGTATATTTATGATTACTTGAGAACTGAGGTTTTCTGTGAAAATTCTGACTTCAAAAACATTCTCTCACATGTCTATGAATTTGCTTGATTTGGAAGATAAGAACACCAAGCATATTTTATTCTTGATAATCTTTGATCGGGGTTATAAAATTCTATAGTTCTTGGGGGACAATTGGTTAAATTCCTAATGTAATCTAGGTACTGAGCTAAGTGTTTTACATATTGTCTTAGTTATCTAGTGCTGCTATAACAGAAGTACCACAAGTGGATGTCTTTAACATAGAGAAATGTATTCTCTCACAGTTTAGGGGGCTAGAAATCCAAGTTTGGGATGCCAGCTCCAAGGGAAGTCTTTCTCTCTGTTTGCTCTGGGGGAAGGTCCTTATCATCAATCTTCCCTTGGGTCTAGGAGTTTCTCAGTGTAGGGACCCTGGGTCCAAAAGATGCACTATTCTCCTGGCTCTTCTTTCTTGGTGGTATGAGTTCTCCTCTCTGCTCAATTCTCTCCTTTATATCTCAAAATAGGTTTACTAAAGATACAGTCTAATCATGTAGGTTGAGTCCTTCCTCATTAACATACCTGTCTAATCCAGACTCGTTAACATCATAGAAGTAACATTTACACCACATAGGAAGATCATATGAGATCACAAAATGATGGACAATCACACAGTACTGAGAATCATGGCCTAGCCAAGTTGACACACATTTTTGGGAGACACAGTTTAATCTATAACACACATGTTATTTAACTATAAAAGTAAACCCAAGAGTTACATTTTGATACACAATGTTATAGATGAGAAAACTCAAGATTTAAGTATTTCATGAAAGGTTACATTGACAAATAAATGTCAGAATTAGGATTAAAAACCTGGGGGATCCTTCCAAAATGCTTCTTCTTTCTCTCAACCTTAAAATGCATTCTACATTTTAATCCTATATTACAGCTGTCAAAAAAAGAAACATAATATTTTACATATGTGTGTGTATGTGTGTGCACATGCATACGTGCAGGTGTGTGTGTTACATATATGGATAAAAAAAAAATCACAAAAACTGACCACAATAATTTAGTTTTCCCCAGAATGTTTTTATATTAATTTGAAAACAGAAACATATTTTCAGTCATCCTGTGACTCCTAACTTGATGTAAAATACAAAAATGAAGTAATGTTCCTTGACTGATAATAATAAATCTCCAGTGGTAAAGGATAGAATGTATAGTAAAACTGTATAGGTGATCGTATCATATTTATTTTTATGTGATTCAAAGGGCTTAGCTATTTACCCAATTCCAAATGGGTTTTGAACTAAGAAAGAGGTGCTGATTGAATTATTTTCCCTTATACAGTGAGTAAGCTTAAGTAAGTATCAAATCTCAAAGCTATATTACACAGGTTTTAGGAAAGGAAAAGGAGCTATTATAATAATTTGCAAAAGGAAGAATTCTCTCAGAGGTAGATACTGCAAGATATCTACATATCTTGAAATTCTAATGACTAGAAAAATTATCTTTAAGTGGAAAAATATAATTTGGATTCTAATGTGGATTGTCATAGAAAAATAACTTTAAAGTAAGTTACACAGTGTTATGATTTTTTGATCTTTTTATACCTTTTATTATTGTGTTTGCCATTTATGGTTAATTAGGTTTGGGTTCAGTTCAAATCATTAATTCTTTAAACAACACTCAAACTAAGAAAACAAGCTGTTTATTTGTATTTTATCTAGTAATTTATCATAGTAATTGCCAACTATCAGCTCTGCAATTCCTTATAAACAATGTTTAATTAAAAAATTATCCTAAACAATTGTAAAATGTATAATAAATTATTACTCGATGACTCCAAAAAGCTAAAACTACTTATATTTAGAAGCAAGTAAAATATATATATATATATGTGTGTGTGTGTAGGCTCAGGATATTAGAAAATAACTTAAAGGGCACCAAATCACAGTCTATAAGGCTCTTATTCATCTTATTCAGGTTGTCTTTTATATGAACCCTGCTATCATTTGGGAAATGCAGGTAAGAAAGAAAAAAGAGATATAGATGAATCTATCTCCAACTCTACCAATTGAAAAAAGCCACAAGTGATATATGTTGCTTATCTTTAAATGGTTTTCCCTTATACACTTCAGGATACAAACACGCACACACACGCACACTCCCTACTGGGTCCAATTTTTTAAAATAAACAAAGCATCTGTACTCTACACTTAACCTCTACTTTAAAGACTGTAAAGAGAATGTGTTGGCAAAATACGGGAAAATACAAATTAGAGAATGAAATAAAGACATTACATGCAAAAGTAAGGCCAAATTTTTTCTAGAAATGAAGAGGAAATTCTAGAAATGAAAATGCGATTTGTTTTGCATTGATTATTCAAGGACAAAATATAATTAATACAACTGGTAATTCTCTTCAGGTCCATAACTAGAGACATTACATTGTATGGGCTAGCTCACAAAAGTAGCTGATGCTCTAAGATGTAGGTGTTTAAGTTGATGGACTGTTGAGGCAAATTTATACTCAGAATTTCAAAAAAGGTCAGAATATCCTTTGTACAATAAAGAGAGAAAGCTATGGGAAAATGGAATGTTAGATAGAATATATCATGTGTAGTCTGCCCACTCTACGCTTTGTATTTCCTTGCAAAGCTTTAAACAGCCCCCCTCTTTCCATAATATTAGAAATGAATTTTTAAAGGGGGATTTC
Organism: Trichechus manatus latirostris; assembly: GCF_000243295.1. Lineage (NCBI taxonomy): Eukaryota > Metazoa > Chordata > Mammalia > Sirenia > Trichechidae > Trichechus > Trichechus manatus. The sequence continues at coordinate 6,673,849 of NW_004444065.1, forward strand.
TAAAGCCCAGGAGAATTGGTGGGACAATGGTTCACTGAGGTTAGGAGGCAGTAACACAAGCCTGGCCTAAGGCTTAAGGCTTTAAACTTCACGTGAAATAGGAAAAAACGGGGCTTATTTTCTCAATAGGTAGCATAACAGTTATGTTAATCAAGGTTCAGGTAGGATCCTAAAAGTAAAAACTTTCAGCTTAGAGACCTTAAATTACTAAATATGAAATTGATAAATAACTATTTATTTATTGCATCAAGAATTTTGCAGTCTTAGCAAACAGAAGCCTTCTCAGGCCAGAAGCACACAGAATCATAGCTCCTAAATTACTTCACAGAAATGAATCAGCTTATGTATTCAAAATTCTTTAATAAAGAAGAGGCCAGGAAGTTTTGAGAAAGGAAACCGCAATGACACCACTGACGACTATGAATTTCCTTATATTTTTCCCCAAAGGGTCTTACTATTGTTTATAGAGAAAAGAAAATGAGAAATACTTAATCTCTAAGGGCAATTTTGGATACTGTACCTGATTAACTAAGCTAACACCTGAGGACTGAATACTAATCACAGTTGGGACTTTGAAGCATAGTTTCAAAAGTCATTTCACTCTGAGCTGAACTTAAAATTGGCCCAAAGATGCTATTTGACCAGTTACTGAATATAGAGTTGAAATGGAGATCCTCAGAAACTGGAAGAAACCCCTAGTGGGCTTTTTGACCTAGGGAGAAAGGACTGTTATAGAACAAATTGAGCCTAATGGCAATCACTTGAACATCCCTTCTTACCAAAATATCAAAAACAAGTAATTCTGTATTGGTCTGGTTAGCATAAAAGACTCTGGTGGTCTTGGAGTTTAAGTTAATCAGCTCCAAACTTAGAATCTGCTATGCAGCTATTTATCTATATAATTCAATTATCTCTATTATGTTGAACAAAAAACAGCAACAGTATTTCACTTTCAAATGGCATAGACTGTTACTAACTGTTTGTTACTATCCTGTCTAAGATATTAATGGCTTCCCATTATTGTTAGTCCCCGGGTGACTCTCCATATTTTGTTGGTTTATTTAATCTTTATTACACCTCTGAAAATTACACTCCTTTAAACTCTTTTGAGTTTTGGGCCTAAACATTAAGTGATACCATAAACAGTACCAGAAATGTCCTCACAAAATATACCCTAAAAATTGAGTTCTGGGATTAATTGCTCATATATCTGAAAAGCATGCAATAACCTCTTAGCTGGAAGTAATGGAATGCTAGTAATCCAAGGCATGCAATGACATCGTGATTACTCAAATTATCCCCAGTAGTGGAATTGGATGAAATTTCAATTGGGAAGGGAGTGGAAGGGTGAAAAGAAGGCCTTGAGAGATTAGGTGGTACTTTCTTGCTTTGGTCACGGTTGCAAGTATCACTACAAGATCAGCAGTATACTCGTATAGTCCTAACAATGCCACTGTTCTGCTCTCTGTCAGAAATGGTCTGGAAGGATCTTGATCATATTGATATTCCAAAGAACATCATGTTGTTCTAATAATGGATGATATTAACCTGTTTAAATGGGTGGACAGAAAATAGCAAACATCTTAAATGCCTTCATAAGACGCATACATGTATGTCAGAGGGTGGGAGACAATCCCTGCAAAATTAGGAACCCATCATCACACCAAAGTTTCAAAAGATTTAGTGGTTTGGAGTATGTCATTACATCCCCTTGAAAGTGATAAATACTTTGCTGCCCATTCCAATACACACTATCAAGAACGAAGTATGATGTTGGTATCCCTTGATGTCAGAGGCAGCCCACACTTTGTCTGGGTGTGCTGCCCAGATCATTTATTAGGTAATTTTTAAGGTTTCCAGTTTAGAATGAGATTTTCAGAAAATTTAGACAGTTTTCTCTTTAACAGTTGGGTCTAAATAATTCAAAATATTCAATGGATCTTGAAGTGCCTATGGCAGAAAATGTTGCTATTTAGAGTTTCCAGCAATCCACAATCAGAGCATTGTAGTGGTGATTGCTAGGGTTTGGAGCAACTCTTTTTCTGCTAACAACTACTCTTCATTTGAAAAATCAGTTCATGGACTGTTACAGAGCCCTAGTAAGTCTAGTCTCCTGAAACACCAAGTTCTGGAATACCAAGGAATTCTATTCCTTAAGCTACTTATCATAAACTGGATATTATCTGATTCTTCAAATTATAAAGTTAGATGTATAAAATAACATTACATTATTAAATGAAAATGATATATTTGAGATTGGGCCCAAGCAGACCTGGAAAGTACAAATAAATAACACAAGCAAGTGGCTCAGACTCCAGTAAAATCTATCATAAATGGTTTCTCTGTCTGAAAATGCTTCAGTATGACACACTTTTAGACTTATCAAATACCTTGATTCAATGCCTTGTTTCCTGTACAATGTTACCTCTAACAAAAGAAATAAGTTTATGATAAATGAACACATCAGTTTTCTCATCTCTACAGAATTCATGATAAAAAGATGGAATGACCTACTAACACTCATTTGTAACACCATCTGGAATATATTATATCTTAAATATTGATCTTATATCTTATGAGACATAGTGTATCATTTAAAACAATGGCCAATATATGATGCTCTCTCTCATAGACCAAGAATACACAGAGGTACAGGAACAAAGGACTGGAGATGGGAGTGACCTTTCTCAATAATACATCTAAAAACACTGATGAAATTTTTGTTTTCCATTCCCACATACTTGGTTCTGGTGGGATTGCAAATCCTAGTATCTATGGGAGAAATGTTCCACAATGGCACACACTCCATTTACGTGGAACCTGAGACTGACTTTTCTCCATTTGACACTCCTCATATCACTGAATGACCAGCAGAAAAAAAGGGTTACTATGTTGCCTGGAGTAAATGATTCTAATTTATTCAAAGTAAAGGGCATGGATGGTGTCTTAGGCTAGGTTCTTGACAGAGGAAAACCAGTAAAGTGTATAAATATACATAGAGACTTATATAAATGAAACAGCTCACACGATTGTAGAGGCTGAAATGTCCCAAGCCCATGGATTTGGACAGAGACTTCTGACTCACGTAGCTGCAGGGGCTGGCATACCCAAGATCGGCAGGTCTTACTGCAGGCCTCATGCTCACAGGCTGTGAATGTCGATGAATCCCAAGACTGGCTGGCAAGACCATAAGGTTTCTCCTAATTAACTTAGCTGATGGGCTGGCAAACCTAAGATTGGCAGGTTGGAAAGCAGGGCCCTGCTCACAGGCTGTGAAGATCAATGAATCCCAAGATTGGCAGATAAGATGATAGGTCAAGTCCCAAGAACCAGAGGTCAGACAAACAGGAGGCAGCCACAGGATCCAGAGCAAGCAAAAAGCCAGAACATCTGCTTATACTCAGATGCAGGCCACAGCCCCCATGAAACTCCCTTTCAACTGGTTGGCGACTCACAGAAGATTCAATCATGGGAGTGATCACATATAAACACTAAGAATCACGGCCCAGCCTAGGTGACACACAATTCTAACCATCACAGTCCATCCTTTGTCAATTTTGCACAAGTACACACATCTCCTTAAACCATACATAATCTCAGAATAAAGACAATTATAAAGTCATACTTGCACCTAACATGATACAACTAATACATGTACAATCAAAAATGCACTAGCCCTATTTACATCTTATGTTTTATAAGTGAAGAAAACAAAAATATCTGATGCACACATACAAAGCAGAAATATTCATAACAATTACAGGCCCCATTTCTACAAGTGGTCACAAGGCCATAACTGGTATTTAGAACTATCTTCTTCCACCACCCATTCCGTATTCCCTTCGCCCTCATCAAGCACCTAAGCAGGTCATGGTTCTTTGCCTGGTGAGGTGACCCAAACCTTCATTCCTGAAGGGTCCGGATCATTAGTAGTCATGTCAGAATTGGGTTGCTGTAGTTTTCCATTGACTTTAATCACAGGACATGGTAGTACTAAGAGATGCCTTAAGGGATCTCCTGCATTCCAGACATACTCTTCTTTACCACCATTATGTAATAACAATCCAATTTGCATTTGGTAATCAGGATCAATCACACCAGCCAGTATGGTAACTCCCTTCTTTGCCTGTTGATCCAGAGGCATAAGGAACCCCAAGGGGCCAGGTGGCATTCTTAGCTTCCAGTTCAATGGAATCAGTGATGTGTCTCCAGGGGGGAGCATTCCTCCCTTTGGAACTAAGACCTTTAGACCCCCATAAGGTCATGAGGACAGGAAACAAAAGTCTTGTAAGGGGGTCACTAGGGGTAATAGAGACTGGTGCCACTCCCATTTCCACCCATTGATTCCTGGACCCATGAGCCCTGCCTAGGGGAGAAACAGCACCATATATTGGATGCTGGTTTACAGTATATACAAACTCCTGGAGAACATCGCCCCAACCCTGCAAGGTATTGCTACCTAGCTGGTGCTGTAATTGTGTCTTTAAAAGGCCATTCCATTTTTCTATCAAGTTAGCTGCTTCAGGATGATGGGGAACATGGTAAGACCAGTGAATTCCATGAGCATGGACCCAATGCTGCACTTCATTTCCTGTCAAGTGAGTCCCTTGATCCGTGGAAATGCTGTGTGGAATACAATGACAGTGGAAAGGGCATTCTGTAAGTCCATGGATGGTAGTTTTGAGAGAAGTATAGCATGCAGGGAAGGCAAATCCATATCCAGAGTAAGTGTCTATTCCAGTAAGGACAAACGCTGCCTTTCCCATAATGGAAGTGGTCCAATGTAATCAACTTGCCACCAGGTTGCTGGCTGATCACCTCAAGGGATGGTGTAATACTGGGGACTCAGTTTTGGTCTCTGCTGCTGGTAGACTGGGCACTCGGCATTGACTGTAGCCAAGTCAGCCTTGGTGAGTAGAAGTCCATGTTGCAGGGCCCATGAATAACCTCCATCCCTGTCACCATGGCCACTTTGTTTATGAGCCCATTGAGCAATGACAAGAGTAGCTGTGGAAAGAGGATGACTGGTTTCCACAGAACACGTCGTCCTATCCACTTGATTGTTAAAATCATCCTCTGCTTATGCCACCCTTTGGTAAGCAGTCACATAAGATACAAATATTTTCACTTATTTGGCCTATTAAGAGAGGTCTATCCACATACCTCCTCCTCATGAATCCTTGTCTCCAATTTTCCAATCATGTTCCTTCCAATTCCCTGACCATCCAGCCAAACCATTGGCCACAGCCCATGAATCAATACATAATCACACAGCTGGCCACTTCTTCTTTGAAGCAAAGTTAACAACCAGGTGCACTGCTCAAAGTTCTGCATATTGAGAGGATTTCCATTCACCATTGTCCTTCTGGGAGGTCCCAGAAAGGGGCTGTAGTGCTGAAGCTGTCCAAATTCGAGTGGTGCCTGCATATCACACAGAACCATCTGTAAACCAGGCACGAATTTTCTCTTCTTCAGTCAACTGATCATAAGGAACTCCCCATGAGGCCATAGGTGCATACTGGGAGATGGAAGGTAATGTGATAGGAGTGGAGACCATGGGCCTTTGGGACACTTCTTCATGCAACTTACTTGTGTCTTCAGGTTCTGCTCAGGCCCGATCTCAAATATACCACTTCCATTTAATGATGAAGTGCTGCTGTGCACGTCCCACTTTATGACTCTGTTGGTCAGACAACACCCAGTTTATGATGGGCAGCTCAGGCTGCATGGAGACTTGGTGTCCCATGGTTAAGCGTTTAGTCTCTACTAAGGTCCAGTAACAAGCCAAAAGTTGTTTTCTCAAAGGAACAGTAGTAATCTGCAGAGGATGGCAGGGCTTTGCTTCAAAATCCTAAGGGTCTGCACTGTGATTCACCAATAGGGTCTTGTCAAGGACTCCAAACAGCATCTCTATCTGCCACTGACACTTCAAGCACCACTGGATTGGCTGGATTATATTGGCCTACCACCTGGATCAAAAACACACCCCTTAGGGGAAAAAAACTGTCTCCCATTTACCTTCCTGCTCTCTGCTTTGCACTGGGTTCAAGACAGCTTCAGGGATTGCTGAGTCCCCTGGGCAGGAAATAGGACCTGTCACGTGCCCTAAGTCATTTTACCGTCTTTAGAGTGGGAACAAATTAACAAAAGGGAGAAAAATAATCTACCGTCTCCCCTAAGCCAGGAAATCAGGGTAGGCACAGCTTCTTTCCCTAGGCACAGACATAAGGGATCCAAGGACTTTGAGTGCCTTTCCTCCCGCAGAGACCTGTGTGTTCCCATTTTAACAGCATAGACTGTCATTACCGCAGTACAACAGGTATATACCTGAAGTCTGACTTCAACTGTTTCAGCTGTGAAATGGTAGGTTTGTGACATTTGACATTGCTCTGCCCATTAAGCAGGGTCTTCAACTACCCACATCAGGGGCCTGAGGACTGGTGGCTCCACCCACATCACCTAGCCACCCGCAATAGGGTACCAAGAATAAGAGATACCTCCCAGTCCTTACAGCCAACAGCATTGGATGCTCATAGTCCAGCTGCAAAACCAACCGACCTACGTGCTCTAGGGAACTGGGACAAGATTTCCTCCCAGACACTTGGGGGTGGTTGTCAACCCCCTGCCTTGCTAAGTGTGTTTCTCCCTGATGCAGCCAGATTCCTATGCCTACGCCAATCACCCATGCCTGTCTAGGACTGTAGGTGAGAGCCTGCACCAGACACTTGGTGGCTAACTAGCTGGACACCTGAGCTGAATCCATACAGGAGGAGTGGGCAGACTCCTGGGCTCACACACTTAGTTGCAGTTCTGGCCACCTGGTGGCAGGATGTTGGAGCTTCAGGGGTACTGGTGATGGATCAAGATCACACGAGCAGCCTATTAGGGCATATCAAAACAAAACCAAACAAGAAGCTAGGACACAGTAAGCAAACATAAAATAAAAAAATATAATAACTTACTGATGGCTTGGAGAAAATAGTCAATATCAAATCATATAAAGAGTCAGACCATGATGACTTCAGCAAACTCCCAAACTAAAGAATCTAAAAATTTTCCAGAGGAAGAAAATTTGTTGGAATTACCAGAGGCAGAACACAAAAGATTTATATATAGAACTCTTCAAGAGATCAGGAAGGGAAGTAGGAAAAAAACAGACCTTACAATAGAGGAACTTAAAAAAACTAGAGAAGAGCATAATGATAAATTTAAGGCTGAAAGAATCCATAAAGAGACAGCAATCAAAAATTCAGAAGATTAACAGTAAAATTTCAGAATTAGACAATTCAATAGAAAGTCATAAGAGCAGAATTGAGGAAATGGAAGTCAGAATTGGTGAGACTGCATAACATGGATGAAACTGGAGGACATTATGCTGAGTGAAATAAGTCAGTTACAAAAGGACAAATAACGCATGAGACCGCTACTGTAAAAACTCATGAGAAAGTTTATACACAAAAAGTAACAATCTTTGTTGGTTTCAAGGGATGGGAGGGGTTGGGGGGAATACTAAATAGACAATAGATAATTGTTCCTTGGGGGAAGGGTAAGATAGTACACAATACTGCTGAAGCCAACACAACTTGTACAAGAAAATTTCATGGAAGCTCCATAGACACATCCAAACTCCCTGAGGGACTGAATTGCTGGGTGGAGAGCTGTGGAGACCATGGTCTCTGGGAACATCTAGCACAACAGGCATAACACAGTTTACAAAGACAATAGTCTACATTCTACCTTGGTGAGTAACATCTGGGGTCTTAAAACCCTGTGAGCAGCCATCTAAGATACTCCACTGGTCTCACCACTTCGGGAGCAAGGGAGAATGAAGAGAACAGGATATAAGGAAAAGATTAGTCCAAAGGACTAATGGACCGCAGCTACCAAGGCCTCCACCAGACTGAGTCCAGTATAGCTTGATGGTACCTGGATACCACCACTGACTGCTCTGACTGGGATCACAACAGAGGGTCCTGGACATAGCTGGAGAAGAATGTAGAACAAAATTCTAACACACACACAAAAGACCAGATTTTCAGGCCTGACAGAGACTGGAGAAACCCCGAGAGTATGGCTCCCAGACACCCTTTTAGCTCAGAGGTGAAGTCACTCCCAATGTTCACTGCTCAGCTGGGGATTGGACAGTCCCATAACACAAAAAGGGACTAATGAGGCACAACAGTCCAGGGACAAGGACTAGAAGGAAGGAGGGGACAGGAAAGTTGGTGATAGGGAACCCAAGGTTAAGAAAAGACAGTGTTGACATGTTGTAGGTTTCTTAACCATAGTCATAGGGCAATATGTGTACTGTTTAATGAGAAACTATATGTTCTGTAAACCTTCATCTAAAGTACAAAAAAAAAGAATTATCTATGTGAGATCAAGTTGACAACAGCTACTCAAAAGGTTTGATGGGAAGCCTAGGGAACAGTGAGTTGAAGACAATGGTGATGGAATTATTTGGAAAAGTATACTGAGAATAGCAGCACAACTGGAAGAATGTAATTGATGTCACTGAATTGTACATGTAGAAATTTTTGAAATGGTGTATCTTTGGCTATGTATATTTTCAC